>NC_139962.1:42306680-42689180 GCF_963454915.1 Gymnoscopelus microlampas
ACACATAGCATTATGAGCTTGTCGATCTGCTTTCAGCTTTCCCCTCAGGTGCTGGGGTTTAAGTGGTTAATTAACGGAAGGAGTGGGACAGGACAACTATGGATTTGTATCAAGCCTTGGATCAAGACAATCTGTATTTCCATCGATTTAGACAAAAAAATACGAAAGTCAAAGTCAGACTCGATAACATACAGTCTTGATCCAAAGCTATGGTTTGAATAATGAATTGATGAGCGTGATAATTTAACAAATTAAGAAATTACTAATGGGATAAGCTTTTTACTCTTTTATTAACAGCCCAGCAAGCATAATCAAATTCAATTTCTGGCTATTCTGAAATATCGTCAAACGATATTCTTTTGTCCATTTGGAATGAATTTGTCTTTAGCTACTTGATGGTATTCGTAGTTAATGCACTTGTAAACCTGGCTACAGAAGAAATAGTTAATTAGGCTGGCTGTGCCCAAAAAATTAACTCAAATTTCTAAGTTGGATAGGCTATATTTCAAAAATAATAATACATAAACATTACACACAATACACATTTCTTCAGAATTTCTAAATCACCCATCAGAGAGAAAGATATAGGCCTTTAACTTTGTTTTAATTAATTTGTTAATCTAAAGTAATAATAGCTATTGAAATATGTGTGATGGGGGCGGGGGGGGGGGGGGGGGGGTCAGGTTTATGCATAAGTGGACCGAGTGTCAAGAGGGCTTTTTGAAAGTGCATAATTATGTATCGACCGGTATGTGACTGTCTGTTTAAATAACGTGGGATGGGACGCAGCGCATTGAGCGCATGAAGGGCATGGGTGGAAAAAGTACTAGGCCTACATGTAAAAAAGTAAAAGTATCAATGTAGAAATACTCTACAAGTAGAAGTGCGGAATTCAAAATTTACTCGACTAAAAGTACAAAAGGCATGATCAAAATGTAGGCTACTTATAAGTAGGAAGTAGCCTACTCATTATGCAGAATGTCCCATTTCACAGGTTTAAAATGTTTCAAATCTTTTGAAAATAGCTGATCTACAAGCTCACAATGCATCACATCATGATGCATTGTGAGCTTGTAGATCGGCTATTTTCAAATAGCCAAAGTTTAAATAGGGCTGAAGTGGTTAATGTATGGTTTATTTCAAATAATTGTAGTGGAGTAAAAAGTACAATATTTGCCTCTGATGTAGTGGAGTAGAAGTAAAAGTATTGGAAATTGGAAGTAGCCTACTCCAGTAAAGTAAAAGTACCTCAAAATTGTACTTAAATACAGTAGCCTACTTGAGTAAATGCACTTAGTTACTTTACACCACTGGACATCTGTAATGCTCAGCGAAGTCACCGAAGTGATAGCCTATTTGATGGAGATCAAATGTGACTGCTATAATAGCAGCTATTTCTGAAAACTGAACGTTTTCTCTTATGTGGGCATAGATCAGCATAAAGCTGGAGCCAGAGCCTATATATCATGCATGCGCATAAGAATTGTTGTAGCCCATGGATCGAGGTTTTTTAATGTATATGTATATGTATATATATGTGTTATATATATATATATATATATATATATATATATATATATATATATATATATATATATATATATACGTGTGTGTGTGTACATATATACAAATATGTGCATATATATATATATATATATATATATATATATATATACATATATACATATATACGTGTGTGTGTGTGTGTGTGTGTGTGCGTGTGCGTGTGCGTGTGCGTGTGCATGTGCATGTGCATGTGCATGTGCATGTGCATGTGCATGTGCATGTGCATGTGCATGTGCGCGTGTGTGTGTGTGTGTGTGTGTGTGTGTGGGGGGGGGGGGGGTTAGTTGCTGTTGGTAGACGGCTGCCACTTTTCTATCAATTACACACTCAATTACACAGATTGTTTTAGTTTTTGTCGCATTCCAAAGCCAATAATTTGATGACCAGGTCATCGTCAATAGGATATTCAGTAGGAGACTCCGCCGGTCATCAAATTATTGGCTCAGGAATGCGACAAAAACAAAAAAATCTCCATGAATTCAAGGATTCATGGGGTGTGTAATTGATAGAAAATCAGTCATTTTTTGGGTGAACTACTCCTTTAAGAGTAATATCCAAAGGAGTACAACTTGTGACCCACTGCCACAGTCATCTCAGTAATCTCTAGTCATCTTTTCAGATGTACCGTCCAGCAGAACCTTTCTCACAGCAGCACCAATGTCTTTTGTTTTTGTTTTAACCAAACCATATGACTTTCAGCACCTTTAACTACATGATATCAAAACCATTTAACCATTTCTTGAACATGACAAAATGCCATAAACAGCCACATGAGTCATCTACTTCAGCTTCTTTTTGGGGCGCAGGAGTGTCCACACTTCTTCGTACGACAGTTTGTCGCACACGGGTGAAGACGGGCGTAGCACTTGCGCCATATCATCTTGTCACAATTGTTATTCTGGGCCAGCATTTTCAGAGATGGCTCGATGATGCCACCACGCAGACGCAGCACCAGGTGCAACGTGGACTTTTTCTGGATGTTGTAGTCTGAAAGGGTGTGTCCATTTTCCAGCTGTTTGGAAGATGTTAGTGAAGATCAGGCGCTGCTGATCAGGAGGACTACCTTCCTTATCCTGGATATTGTCTTTGACTATTTCGATGGTGTCACTGGGTTCCACCTCGAGGCCCGAGGGTGATGGTCTTCCCTGTGAAGGTCTTCACAAAGATCTGCATCTTGACAGCCTGGCCGACAGCTGAACCCCAACAAAAACAGAGCTACTGTAGGCAAGTCTTGCTATGTAAAAGATAGAGACCCATTGTACGCACTACGCAGTAACACTTATATTGATTCAGCAGCACAGCTGCACAGTACCAGAACGCAAGGGCTAGCTTCCAAGTTTTAATTGAGGCTGTATAGGACGTGATAGTTCATATGAATGGCCTGTAGTCTCGCTGTTTCACCCCTGCTGGTATCAGAAGCAATTAGGCTACATTCAAGCTACACAGCCAATAGCATTAATTCCCCACCCCCGCTCTGGTCCCAACCAATAGCATTCATTTCCGTTTCCATAGGATATTGACACTTCTGAAAAATAGGCTTCATTTATGGTCTGTAGAGTCTATGGACGTAACGCTGTCCATACTTTTTACTGTCTATGACCGGAACCCGAACATCTTAACACCGCAAAGAGCAATAACCCTTGCAACGCCAGCAAGCCATGGCGTGTGTGTGTGTGTGTGTGTGTGTGTGTGTGTGTGTGTGTGTGTGTGT
The DNA here is from genome assembly GCF_963454915.1 of Gymnoscopelus microlampas. Classification (NCBI taxonomy): domain Eukaryota; kingdom Metazoa; phylum Chordata; class Actinopteri; order Myctophiformes; family Myctophidae; genus Gymnoscopelus; species Gymnoscopelus microlampas. The sequence goes on from NC_139962.1 coordinate 42,309,958, forward strand.
GTGTGTGTGTGTGTGTGTGTGCGTGTGCGTGTGTGTGTGTGTGTTTGTGTGTGGTTTTGTTTTGTAGTGTTGAGTCGGAAAGCTGAAAACAACTTTCACCAAGAGACGTTGCTGCTTTTTGTAAGACTTTATTTGATTGATTGATGTATTTAGTAAGACATGAGAACAACAGTAAGCAATTCACAAGACAAGGTCTACTAAACTGGAAGACTCATTAAGCACTGAGCTTGTTTAAGATGAGATCCCCATGCACACATATCATGATGACATATAAGAGACAGACAGATATACACACTACTATACAGAACGTCATACAATCAGCTTACAGGTCACTGGTATGAAGAGTGAAAAATATGTACAAGAGAAGAAAAAAAAAGGGGAGGGGGGGTAGGGGGGTAGGTTAAGACTTAGACAGGGGCCATTTTCGAATTGCAGCCTCCTGAAGGTGTATCTTTAGGACAGTTTTGAAAGTGAGTAGGGTTTTACACCCCTTTACTCCTTTTGGTAGGGCATTCCACATTTTTGATGAATAGTATGAGAACGAGTTAATTCCCTTTGTTGAGCCAAATCTGGGTTGAACATGATTCGTGGAGCTGCCTCTGGTGTTATGATCGTGGACTTCATTAACGTTTTGGAAGTATTTTGACAAATACAGGGGGATCCCAATGTTGTGGTGTATCTTGAAGACCAGGCCCATAGCAAGTTGCTGTACTCTGTTTAACTTCTTTTAACTTGCAACCACTAGATTGCAGTAAATTGTAATTATAACGATTTATGGTATCAGTTCTCTCAATGACTGTTTACAAAAATATGGTTGTGTGTTGACATTTTCCAAAAAGTTTACATTTTCCTAAAAGGTCACGTCAGCATCTGATATCATCATGGATATTAAGGCCTGTATTGTAATTACATCCTATTGTAATTAATTCATCAGTGTCTCATAAAAATAAGACAAAAATGCCATAGTCAATAGTAAACTGATTTGCTCCATGCAGTATGTTTGAGAATGTCTTTAGATGGTGAAAGTAGTAGCTGGTAAAGTAGTCTATAATCCACCCAAACTATAATCTGTGGCTTTATCTCTGATAAAGTACACAGCTTTACTTGAGATATATTCCTTTTAGATCCATGGCAGACATAAAACTCTGAATATCCCCTTATCTTCAAGTTGCTAATATCAGACGCAGACACTCTTATGTTCTTTGTTGAAGATGAAGAGGATTATTTCAGAAGCCTTACTATTTATTTGCTAACAGAACTGAGATCCCCAGTGATGCTTAGTACAAGACTGATGATATTAATAAGATATTGTAACATAATATGTAAAATATATACTATACATACCCACATGCACTGGTGATAAGTTGCTTGTAGGACTACTGTTCCTGTACAGGAAGTACAGAGAAAAAGATACTAGTGTAATTACTACTACTTCTAGTAGTAGTAGTACTAACACTAATGCTACTGCCGCCACTACCACCACACACATAGACCTACCTATACTCCACATACTGTACGGGTTAAGGGGAGGAATTTATAGAAACTTTGTCTGGCCTTGCATGCTCTGAATGTCAGACAGGGCTTATATTTGTAACCTGGCTCTGCCAGATGAAAGAAGCTTGCAACACACATTTTGTTTCACAGCCTACTTGCAGGTCAGGTTATTATATTTGGACCAAACCACATCATTTCACAGCTGTCTATTAGCCAATCGTGGGCATCTATTTGGATGAAGAAGGAGGAGAACTAACACTCAACTATTTTCTTTTTTTTAATCGGTTGCACTTTTTCAGTTGTTAATTAATTTAAACAATGCCCATAAAATAATTCTGATTTGTCATTGTCACTCTGAATAATGGAGTGCGATGTACATGGAGGCTGGGTAAGTGAGTGTCAGGCTTCTATATTGAGAGGAATAGGAGCGTGACCATGGATGGTTTGTTTACACATCAAGAGCTTTGTATTCCCGCAGTGATTTGCTGATATCTAAAATGCCACCACAACCAAAGCACAGATGGTGATATACATATCAAATTCAGCGTGCAAATGAAGCTGGGTAGGGATAGGAGAGAAAAGGGGGCCAAGGGTGAAAATGATCAGAAAAGAAGGGAGATGAGAGGATAAGAGATTATGGGATGAAGAGACAGAAGAGCTCACACGTATATATTTTATTGTAAATTTAAAAATAAATAGTTTTATAAACGTTTATTTATTTTTTTCTGGTCCCCAATCCTCTCAGTAATTAGAGACAGATGGGACACATTATTGTGATTAAAACAACATGGTTAAACATCTTACTGTACATGTTCAGCTGTGGTTGCCTGCCAACGCAGCAGAAGTAATTATTGTATTAAATCAGTAGTCCATAGTCATGTGACTGTCCTTGCTTAATTTATACTCTGGCGTACAACGATGTTGCATGCGACACCGGCGCCGCCATATGACCCCATAGTATAAATCAGGCTTTAGAATTATGGCTTTAGGACAGTAGAATTACTGTAGTGACCCAATGAGCGTAAATCTGAACTCCCAATTTCACTCTTCGCTGCAAAAATCCACAGTTATTATCCTGCTTGCTTATAAATCATTATTTTGCAGTAGTAGAACAGAATTCCCACAATTCCTGCTGTAGTTAAAATAGCCTACCTAAAATATATCTAAAAATGCAGGATGTTTGCATGTCTTTATGTTCAATTAATTTCTCTGAATATTTATATTTTTGAAATGGGAGCTCTGTGGTGTGCATATCTCCGCCAGGCTGGGTTGCCTAGACAGGGCTGAGAAAGTAATTTGTTGCAGCCGTCAGGACCCAAGAAAGCTGCATTTATAGCATAGAATAGCATTTATGACTTACGGTACAACTTTTCGCCTCCTATAGGGGCAGAAGATACAAGTTTGGGTAGCAGGATTATCAGAGGTCTACTGTAGGCTGTATAAGTAAGGTCGAGTGGCTTAATGCCGGTATCAGTTGAGTAACAAGGGTGTCTATCCCCTTCCTAATGTGCTAGACCCCTGGGAGATGGATTGCTGAGTTGGAGCACCACACCGGCCAGTTCCTAGTATTCACCATTTTAGTTTCCTACTCATACACTGAGTTGGCGGTGCGCGGCATCAAACCCATGACCTTGTGTTCCAAAGGAGAGTGTTCTACCAATTGATCTACCCAGTCTAAAATATATAATAATAGCATGAAAATACAAATAGCCCAAAGTCCACTCAGTAATTCAGTTGCACCATTAAATTGGAACCAAAAGGACAGCTTTGGAACAGTCCAAATTAACTCATGAAATAAAGGTGTTATGGACATGATGACTTAAAAAGTGCTACAATGTACAGTAAGCTAGGAACCAAACCAACCTGTGTCCATCTTTTGTTCCACAGGAAATGGTTACATTGAAGGTAATGAGCTGGAGAAGTTCTTGCAAGAGCTGGAGGTGGTACAGCGAGGAAAAGGCACGGTGAGTGTTCAGCTGACAAAAGCTGACAGGCTGAGATACAGGTTAAACAAAATAAGAGCAATAGAAAGGTGTTTAAGTTCGTATTCTCTGTAGCTCCTTTGTTTCACATATTCACTTTGTATCTGTGTATTGTATGTGTGTGTATTGTATGTGTGTGTGTGTGTGTGTGTGTGTGTGTGTGTGTGTGTGTGTGTGTGTGTGTGTGTGTGTGTGTGTGTGTGTGTGTGTGTGTGTGTGTGTGTGTGTGTGTGTGTGTGTGTGTGTGTGTGTGCGCGTGCGTGTGCGTGCGTGTGTCTGTATGGTAACAGGGTCCCACTCAAGCTATACCCAAAGAGAAATTGAAGGAGTTCATGGCCAATTTTGACAAGAATTCTGATGGGAAAATCGAGATGTCAGAGGTAAAGCAACATAAATACAGATAATAAAAATGTGATTAACTTCACAGCAACATTTTGAGTGTTAATTTAACTAAGTGTAGTGTCACATTCAGAGTTATATTAATGCTCAGGATTTTGCTGTGCACCCTTCAGTCAAACAACTTTTACTGCATTAACAACTTGGGATCATGCATATAGTGTGCTGTACATGATTCTTTCTCCATCCTCTCCTCTACAGTTAGCTCAGTTTCTTCCCACAGAGGAGAACTTTCTGCTCTGTTTCAGACAGTATGTTGGATCCAGCGCTGAATTTATGACTGTAAGTACACATCTAACTTTCTCTTTCTCTGTTTGTCTCTGTCTCTGTCTCTGTCTCTGTCTCTGTCTCTGTCTCTGTCTCTGTCTCTGTCTCTGTCTCTGTCTCTGTCTCTGTCTCTGTCTCTCTCTGACTCTTTCTCTGTCTCTGCCTCTGCCTCTGCCTCTCTGTCTCTCTCTGTCTATGATATTATTGGTCACAAGACACTTTATGCACTGTGGGGGAGATTTTCATTGTTCTGATGCTCAGGGTACCCCATGATACATTTTGTGTGTGTGTGTGTGTGTGTGTGTGTGTGTGTGTGTGTGTGTGTGTGTGTGTGTGTGTGTGTGTGTGTGTGTGTGTGTGTGTGTGTGTGTGTGTGTGTGTGTGTGTGTGTGTGTGTGTGTGTGTGTGTGTGTGTGTGTGTGTTTGTGTGTGTTTGTATGTGTTGAGGGGGCACAGAGCTATTCTCAGAGAGCCATACATTATGAATGGGCGGACGCCTTACTTCAGGGAAAATAGGATTCAAGGGGGGGGGGGGTGTTAGGCATCCGTGTTTGGTAAAGATCCACTTTGAAGCTGGGCTACATTAAAACATATCATATATTTGCATAAATTACAAACATGCTTGTAATGTTGTTGATACACACAGTTTTTCTTTTTCTCTGTCACTAAGGAAATATTACTTTGACGATGTCTGTTTATTTTGACCACGTGGGCATAATAGGCGAACATTTGACAAAAATAGGTGAACATTCAGTGAAAATAGCAGATGTACACCACTCACTCAAGTTGTGAGCTTGTAGAGAGACAAAGGAGGGATCTAAGTATAGACACCTCGGGAGCCCCAGTCCGTGAAGTACATAGAGTTTAAGTTGTTCACATTACAAGGTATTGTTGTTATTATTTTTGACAGAAATTGCAATGTTTTTCTGTTTTCTGCAGGCCTGGAGAAAGTATGACACCGACCGTAGTGGATACATTGAGTCTAATGAACTGAAGGTAAAATACAGTACGATTCTTTCTGCTCAATTTAAGTCACCAACATACAGTATGACACTGTAATACCAGATAAACAAATGGCTGCAGTTTGTTAATGTTGTATTATTTCCACTTGTCAGACGTCATGGAATAGTGGAAACGTAATTGATGATGTGTTGTGCAAGCGCAACACATCAAAGAACATATTTTCAACCAATAAGTGCACTGGATTGGAAAGACAGTTCAAAGGATATAATGTTATTATCATGTTATTTTCTGTGAGCGACATTAGGTTTAAGACTACCGGTCTAGAGATAAAGCCCTGCAGAATATTTTCTTTACTCCCTATATCCCACTGAACATTTGCATTGGCCTCAATAAAAATAATGAGGGGAGGGGAGAGAGTCAAATTTCCTTCAAAGAAATATGTTTAAAACATGTCCCATACATAAATAAATGTTCTCTAGTGAAGACAGTGTTTGTCCCAATATGTTACAATATTATGTATAAAACTACTTGTAAAATACATGTATATTTGTTATCTCTTTGCAGGGTTTCCTGTCAGACCTGCTGAAGAAGGCTGGGCAAGAAACTGGTGACAAGAAACTCAATGAATACACAGAGACCATCGTGAGTGTCCCTGGGCTGAGAAATGGACCACACATTAAAATCCTGAGTGTTAATTTAACCATGAGAGTGTATCAGTGTAACCAAAGGTATCCTTACGAGTCCATTTGGTTACATCTCTCAGAGTTACGTTAAGGGGAAAAATGTACACTAATTTTATTTAGTCTTATCTAAGAGTTAAACTAACACACTTTTGCTGTGTAGATTGATTGATAGAACTTTTTAAGTTTGAAAACAGTACTGCAGTACAGTTACAAAAGCTATGCCTGCAACCTTAAGGTGCGTTCACTAAGGAGGCGAAAATATTTTTACTCAAGTTTGGCAATTTGGGCGAAGACGAGAAGAGACAAATCTATGTCGCCTGGTTCGCCCCATTCGCGTCACCCAATGCAGCGATGCCTCAGTTTACATTTTCGTTTTGATGTTGTTTTGATGTTGTACATCTCCATACCTTTTGGTCCCCACCTGACATGGGATATTCAATTTGCTTCCCTTATTGGATACAGTACATGACATTTAATGTCCATGTACAGTATCTGTACAGAAAGTGCGAATTCTACAAGGCACGATGTTCTTTAGCTACCCTAATAATGTCTTCTTTCACTTTAGTTGAAGATGTTTGATCTCAATGGTGATGGTAAGCTGGGCCTCTCTGAGATGGCCAGGTGAGTCTTTTTCATGTCAATAAGTTTTATTTTGTGTTTTGACACCAGTCTTTTACAGCTGTTTACAAGAGAATATCTTCTTTCAGGCTTTTACCAGTCAAGGAAAATTTCCTGCTGAAGTTCGAAGTAAGACACACACGCACACGCACACGCACACACACACACACACACACACACACACACACACACACACACACACACACACACACACACACACACACACACACACACACACACACACACACACACACACACACACACACACACACACACACACAGGCATTATTTCAGATTAGTGTGAAATACTGTGTCATGAGACACTCAACTCAAATAATATCTCAGACCGACAGCTCAAAATAAAGTGAAACACTGCACAGATCTAAGTGTGTGGAAATCTCTTCTATCAAGTTTAATCCAGTAAAAATGTTACAGTGAACATGTTTTCACCCTTGTGTCTATGTACATCTGCTGATGTTAACTTGTGATAAAGCTGTCATTTGCTTTTGAGTATACTATGTACTAGTCTAGCTTGGAGAAGAAGATCAGCCGTTTGTTTTTGACACAGGATTAGGCAGTCTGATCAGGATTAACTCGACTCCAGTCCCAGTTATCATAATCTGCTGGGATTACATTAATATGAGTTCTGTGTGAGGTGGGGATGTTTTCATCACTCTCTAGAAATATGCTGCAGTTTCTAACCGTTCAATGATTTCCATTTCTTATAGGCCTTCAAGCTGACATCTGAACAGTTTAACGCTCTCTTCACCTTTTATGATAAGGTGAGTCGACCCCACTCAGAGTCCTCTCGTTATTAAACAAACAACAATAATAAGTAACATAATTACTCATCTAAAATGAAACAAAACAAACATACTAACTAACAAGACAGAACAAAATGTAATCTAAAAACAAATCACAACAAACAGGTATAAACAGTAGAAAAGGAAAAAAGAAAAGAAAAAAAGTAACTAGAAAGGGGCTCTCCGTAGAGCGCATATCTCTGCCAGGCTAGGAAAGATTGCAGGAACAATCTTCTTCTTACTTTGCCTACTGGCAGTGTGCATGACAAGTTTGATGCTTAATGGTCCAGCGGTTTCTGAGATTAGCTGGACACAAACTTAATCTCCATCTCCCGGGTTTCCTGCCCAGCGGAGATACTGTAATTTCATTATGTAAAAGAATATCTTACCATAAGTTTGAAGATGAAATTGGTTGAACTGTGAGATGTCCCCCAGGTGAAGCTCCTTACTGTCACGTGGCCCATTAGGAAGGAGTTAGGAGTGACCGAAGTTACCACAAGTGTGTGGGGAACTTGGGGATTGGCATAATTAGTAAATTGGGAGAGAAAAAAAGAGGGGCGGGGCATAATTGGCAACTCTAAATTAGAATGAAATGATAATCATTTATACTCACTATATTTTATCTATCCACAGGATGGTAATGGTTCTATTGATGAGCATGAGCTGGATGCGCTGCTGAAGGATCTCTGCCAGAAAAGCAAAATGGTAAATGCTCAAGTCCTTTGCTTATCAGAAAACTATGGAAGTCCAATACCACCACTGAATAAAAAATAAAAAGCTTTTTCACACAAATGTTAGTGAGGGGGACGACCTGATAGCTGAATGGTTAGTGCGCAATGCACATACTGTACCACATGGGTGCAAAATGCCCTCTTCAGCGTGTCCCCGGTTCGACTCCCGACTGTCTCTCTCTTACTGTCAAATAAAGCAGAAATGCCTAAACTAATCTTTAATAAATGTGAGATAAGTAAAAACCATACTCATAATTTTGACATATAAAGTCACATTCATGAGAAATAATACCCTAACAATTCTGAGATATAAAGAAAAGGAAACTCAATTTGGGACATTTGGGTTTTATTCAGTGGTGGAAATGGGCTTCCGTAGAAAGTCTTCTCTATTTGAGCTAAAGTAAAAGTTGTGTTTGAGTCCAGTCTGTCCACTGACTGCATTTGTTTTGTTGTGAACCTCTTGTATGATGAAGGATGTGAGTGCATCTGGGCGAGCGGGCTACAAGAAGAGCATCATGGCCCTTTCAGATGGAGGAAAGCTCTATCGTACTGAGCTGGAGATTGTCCTCTGTAAGGAAGTCTGAGTCCCCAATATTCTCATTCTGTCTCCATTCCAGCCAGTGATATAACAAGGTGCATGTATGATCCCTATCTCTAGACCACTCGAAGGGAAATTGAATGTGCTTTTGAAAGCACAGGCAAACCTCTTGCCCTAGACTTACCCCCACACAGTAAAATCCCCTATGTTAATTTGACTCAGAGAGTGTATGTAACCAAATTGATTAATTAACACTAAGGATTTTACTGTGTACCTTTGTTTTTTGTTTTTTTTACTTTACATGTACTGTAGTACTATAGAGTGGTAGCCATTCTTGATGAATGAATACAAATAAGATATACGTATGTGAAGTATATACTGTAATGTCGTTTTTTGTTATTTGTTTGAAATCCAAAAAGGTCTGCTTGTCTTCCCAAAATGTCCCAATTTTATTTATTTTTACTCTTCTCAACATTTGCTTCTGTTACTACCTGTCAATACCTGTCACTTTTATAACATTTGGATTTGGCTTGTATTTATCTGTAGAGATGTCTTTGAGGGAATGAATAAAAACAATATGAATATGTGAGGATAATTGCTGTCTCATTTAACTGTCTCTAAAAGTGAGTGAAAAGAGCAGCATCCGCACACTCACCAATCATAGTTTATTACAAGCTTTCAGCCATAGACCTTCTTCAGGCATCCATGTGTTAGTGTCACCTATTTTGCATTGTTTTGAGTGTGCTGATGCTGCTTTTCTCACTCATTTTCATTCTCTTAAGGCCCTGCACCTCAGCTAAGTTTATAACTGATAAGCGGTCGTATCTTCTACTCTCTACTGAAAGTAAAAAAGAAAAAAAGATATGCCGAGAAGAACATAATGTTTCGATTTCCTGGCACCTCCTCACCTATTAGTGGGGACAATATAATTCTGTCAGATGTTCTTTCATCTTGAAGCTGGGAGCTAAAGTGACTCAGGGTCACTTGACAGATGTTAATGAAAGCACTGTACTTATGAGGGAGCTCTGAAAACCTTTAAGTTCTTGTTGAACTTGCTGCCTTGGGAGTCTGTCTTCAGTTCAGTGAAGATACGATGGTCCAAACAGATGGTCCAAGAAGGCATGTCATCTCTAGCATGCCCCACTCTCACACAATAAAAGCCTGAGTGTTATTTTATCCATTTGTAACTCTGACATTGTACAAATGTGGTTACATTTGTACACTGTCAGAGTTAAATTATCACTCAGGGTTTTACAGTGCATTGCTCTAATCTCCGTAAAAAAGAAAGATGATGGTTGAAGAGAGGGCCATTTCATTTTTCATAGATGAGAGTTTCCGAGGCGCTCATATGTCTCTGTAACACCCAGCGATGAAGTGTGCACAGAAAGACAAGTAGTGCAATCATGAGAACAGCAAGATGTGTATTAACTCCTCGTACATGAGCAGTAACCTACTGCCACAGCTCAAGAAACTAAAGTAAAACAAAGATTTTTTAAATGTATCAAAGAACTGTCAAGTAGCTCTGAAATGCATGTATTTTAGCCTCCTCACAAGAACAATCCTTAAAAGAAAATAATGTACTGTAGGTTACAATGTGCTCTTAGAAAGCTTGCTTCATTGGTCATGCTACGCTTTTACATGTAACGCTCATGTAACACTCAGTTTTTATATAAATAGCGTTATGGCTTTTTTGTCTTTCAGGAGATTGTCAAAGTTTATAAGGTAGCCAATTCTCAGCACAAACTATCACATTTCTGTAACTCATTCTGTAGAGTTGGCACACCCCCATTTTTTTCAGCTGAATAGAATATTCTACCTTCCATCAATTAATCAGCAGCAGCACTTTCATCTTTAATTAAACTCACTTACTTGAAAGTACAACCCCCCACACTAAACGCATGCACGCACGCACGTTTGCACGCACGCGCGTGTACACACACACACACACACACACACACACACACACACACACACACACACACACACACACACACACACACACACACACACACACACACACACACACACACACACACACTTTGTTTGTTAAGTTACATCACACAGTCACTGAAAACTATCCATAGATTTAAACATTACTGCAACACATTCAGAGGGGCAGTGTCGTCAATATTCTCACATTCAACTCTTAGGAATCAGGTTTTTGGGGGGATTTAAAAGGATACACTAAACGTTATGAGATGTAGGACAACCCATTTGGTAAATAATATTATTCAGCAAGAGCAGTGATTTTATATGTGCACATGTCACACAATTGTTGGACGGCCATAAGACTTGATAAAGGAACACTCCTAAGCTTCTCAGGAATTTACTCTATAGCATAGCCTGAGCGAGAAAGGGATATGATGCGACAAATCCTTCATGGGTTTTGGAGCACCCGCCTCTTTCAAAATTGTGTAAAAAATATAGCACTCATCAGATTTACACGTTGTTGTTTCTGTCTGTAATCTATTTATTCTGCTGAAAAATAATTTGCAGAAGTTGCGCAAAATCTGTGAGGATGATGGAAGTTTGCACACATTGGGGATTCCAACCCCAGACCCAACTAATTTAGAAAGGTGTCTCCACCAGAAGGCATGCCCTACATCTCTCCATTTTCTATGACTGGGGCATATGATGATAATGTTTTGGGGTTGTGCGTGTGTATAAAAAGGGTAGGATATATAAACGACTGTTATTACATCATTACGTTGCACCCACAGTAGACAGTCTGTATGGAGACATATCTTTTTTACATTGAACACATTTTGTGTTCCCTTCTGGCTTGCGCACCACCATACCTTCAGGACATGATCAAACCCCACAACCCTTCCCGATCATTTAGATCAGCTAACACTGGAAGGCTGTTTGAACCTTCCCAAAAGCACCCTGGCCAACCTCCACACATCCTACACCTAGATTAATCTCTCTCCTAGCTCCCAAGCTATGGAGTAAACTACCCCTTGCAGTCAGAGCTGCAGACTCACTTCCGATTTTCTGACACAGTCTGAAAACTCACCTCACCCCACCTCAAACACTTCTCTCTTCTTGTACATTCTAGTCACCTTTTGATAGATGCTAGTTATACTATACAGCTATGTTGGTTACTTGTTCACACGTTTTGTGTGTAATCTGTAAAGTGTAATAGTTAATTCCTTGTGTCAATTATGTTTTTATCACCGGGTCAATCAAAGGTTGCGAATTGCTGCAAGTCCTTAGACACTGTTCGTAAGCACTGTAATGTCACTGACATAACAGCTACACAGTTGTACATGAAACTAAACAATAGTGGTGTGTGTATGAGATGTACAGCTACATATGGCATTCACATACCATGCAAACTTTTTATCACTTTATTCTTGTGCTGGTGCATATTCTTTCTTGTAGTTACACTTCTAAGTAAGTTCTTGACATTTGGAAAATGTTTCATTTTTAGTTCTATCCTGTGAGGTTCCTCCACATTCCCCCAAGGAGCAGCGTAAATAACTACCCTGCCCACAGAGCAATTATAGGGCCACAGTATCAGTGGCAGCAGATGCTTTTCTATTGATAAGAGAGACCAAAGCTTCTTAACAACATGCCATCAAATCAACTCTGTTATGAAGAGTTGGTGGATAGTTCATATGAATATACTGTACCTGTACAGTAGATTGTAGGCATATGTTTGTGTTGATTAGAGTTTGTTTTCTAACAGGTTGTGTTTCTATCTTGAGAATATCATTTTCTAAGTAATGTACCCCTTTAATTGTGTAAGTAATGTAATTACCCCCAAAGAAAAAGTTGTTAACCAGCTGCCGTATTTATCTGGATGTTCTTTGTGGAAGGGAAGGCCTGCCTACAAGTGACAGACCTCCTTACGGTAGATGAGAACTGTTCCTACATGGAGAAAATGAAAACAAAATATTGAGTATATTGATGAAAATAAAGCCAAATAGACAAAGAATAAATGAGGCTTAAATGTCATTAATTCATATCGTGAAACATGTCAGTGTGATTGCATTATCTATCTTTTGATGCCATACAGTTGTCAGCGGGACAACTTGATACAGATAGTTGTGTTACAGATTGCCATGAATATACAATAAACATGTATAGCTTGTCATAATAGAATCATCAGGGTGACTCATGACTGGGGTCATACTGCCATTGCCTCTCCTAGATTTACGTTACAGCTTACATATCTTTGAAAAAAATATATATTATGGCATAATGTACAAATGTAAAAGAATGGATGTGTTAAATTGAATGAACTGGTTACCTTTGCAAAGTGCGCCCAATGGATAGGCACTATTAAGTGGGCCCAGTGCAAATCTGTATGTCTTCATAATTTCATTAAGTAGCCATAAGTATAATTGTAGTGACCGGACATCCTTAATTCAAAGGCAGGCCACCTAACAAAGTGAGTGACACCCACAACCACAATACTAGTACTTCGGTCTGCCACCTCGGGGCGACTGATTGCCTCGTCACTCAAGGGTCCTTCTGGTCGATCGACACGGTCACAACTTTTTTTCTGTTCTGGCCCCACAGTGGTGGAATGAACTTCCCACTGATGTCAGGACAGCAGAGTCACTGCCCATCTTTCGCCGCAGGCTGAAAACCCACCTCTTCAGGAAACACTACCCTTCCTCTTTGCCTGGCCTACTTGTTGTTAACTAGTTGTACGAACTCTTGTTTTATTGTATTGTTTTATTGGATCTTGTTTAGTCGATATACTTATTTGTTTTAGCCTGTGCTCATTTGATTTTGCTATTTTGTCTCATCTGTTTAAGAAAGTAGGTAGCTGATATATTGCACTTTTACCTTAGCACTAGGTATACTCTTGGTTGCTTGTTTTTGCAGGAAATGCACTTAAGACTTCTAGTTGATTAGTAGTTTCGTTCCCTACCTATGTTGAATGCACTTATTGTAAGTCGCTTTGGATAAAAGCGTCTGCTAAATGACTGTAATGTAATGTAATGTAATGTACTAGAGGGAGCACAACGATCTGGTATTACACCCATTTATAAAACAAACATGGGAAAATTCTCATCTACTACTCTGCCTCTTATCAGGAGACCACAAGGGGAGGAAAACTAAATGTTCCCATAGAAAGGAGGTGACGTTCACTGCCGACATTTTCCTCCTTTGTACATATAGTATTTTATATTTGTTGATGATAGGTATTATTGTGTTATTTTATGATATATTGATGAATTGAATACATAGGACCACAATGGAAACAAGTCCCCAGGACGTTTTTGTGTTATCCGTTAAGCCTAAATGTCTGACTGCACCTCGTGCTGTTTACATTTCTGTCTAATAAAGTATTCAATCAATCAATCAATCAAACCAAGTCAACCTAAGGTGTGAATTGAGATGGGGCACTCAACTGAACTGATGTAAAAGCAGCTGCTGCAGGCTACAGCTCAGCTCAGATCACAACGTCCTATTGTAACATGTCGCTCTCAAGTGGACAAACGAGGAACTACAATGCTTGTGGATGAGTAAAATGTTTTACTTTAATCAACAATTATCGTCGAGATACTCTACAAACCTTGAATCCTAAATGTGGCAGAACAGCTGTACATTTGAGCCTATTGCTCTATGGGGATGGCATTGTAGGACCTAATGGTCGGAAATAAGTATAGACCCCTTAACAGACGACGTCATACTGGCTGCGTGCAGCCAGTATGCGCGCAACGAAACCCATTATATCAGGTCTCGTTAGGACGCGTCTCACTAGCCAACACACACAAGAGGGGGTTGGGGTGTGCTGAAACCAGTGCACCCCGAAACAGGTTGGGAATTGATTGCGTGAAACAATCACCTGTGCGTCCAGGCTCAATGTTAGTAAACAAATAATTGGTCTATAGGGATATAGCCTACATTATTTTATAAATATATGCTTGAACATTTAATATGTAACCCCTAATTTTTAAACAACTGCTACAAATTGCAGCAAAAGTGGCTTGTCAGTCATTATGGCATAAACAATAAATTCAAGGGTACATTTACGTCTGACAATGATTTACTGTACATTATTTGAGAGCATTTTCCAAAGCATACTTTTATTCCTTACTTTTTCACATTTTGGAAAATAAAATAGCCAATTTCACATTGAGGTGCCCAGACTTCTCAGGTGCCACTGCCCACTCTTCCTGTATCCCTCACATGCAGTTTACAATCATCTCTCACAATGTAGGTAGGCATCATATATGGGAAATTGGGGAGATTCTTTATTGTATGATACTCCCACCCCCACCTCCCTTATAAGTAAAATGTTATTGAATCATGAAATTAAAACCTTTATTAAGGCAGTTTTAATAAAGGCTGTCTCTTCTACAATTGAGTGCCTGGATAATGTTTAATAGAAAAATTGTATTATTTGATCTGATAACAGGTTTCAAAATGGATCGGATACACATGTACATGGGACTCGGAGGATTCAGGATTGCTTGGGCAACCATCCTTGGTTGGTTTGGTACCTACCATGTGTGTGCGCGCTGCCTGCCACACACAGGACCACAATGGAAACAAGCTCTAGGGCTTTTTGTGTTATCCTTTTAGCACCATTGTCCATTGTATAATCGTACCACTGTACTCTTTGCAGTGGTGTAAAGTACATTTACTCAAGTACTGTTGTACATAAGTACAATGTTGGAACTTTTTTACTTTACTGGAGTATGTACAATTTTCAGTACTTTTTATTCTACTCCACTACTACATCTCAGAGGCAAATATTATACTTTTACTCCACTACAATTATTTGAAAACTTTAGTTACTAGTTACTTTGTTTGCAGATTTTGATTATCATTACATAGAACATACATTATTACCACTTCTTCAGCCCCATTTCGGCGATTTGAAAATAGCAGATCTACAAGCCCATATGCGTTGCATCGCGATGCATTGTGACCTTGTAGATATGCAAATTTCAAAATATTTTTATACAATTGAAACTTGTGAAATGGGACATTCTGCATAATGAGTACTTTCTACTTTTTAATTCCGGACTTTTACTTGTAACAGAGTATTTCTACAATGCAGTATTGATACTTTTACTTGAAGAAATATTAGTACTTTTTCCACCACTGACTATAGTATTATTTGCAAACTCTTAAATAAAGTATTCAATCCAGTACGTCATATTGTAGTCACACACGGGCTCGAGCACGTTTTGGCCCAGAGCCATGTTTTGCCTTGACGCAGACACCACGTGACCAGAGCGTAGCTACGCACTACTTGGTGCCCTTTCCATCTCGTCCGTTCACACTCTGCCAAACTATCTGTGACCGAGCGCTGCTTGTTACAACAAACATGGCCCTACTCAAGTCCAGCAAGGTGATCTTCTGCGTGGGGAACATCTCCCCGAGCCTGGGAGCTCTGTCCACCCGCAACAGGTACCGCATTATCCTTAAAAAAATGAAAAACATCCTTCTTTGGGCGTTTGTATGTCATTCAGTAATGTGTCGCTCGGGCAGGTGTGCTTCTTGTCGGTGTTTAGTAGCTCCCGAAAATAGCCGATCTACAAGCTCACAGCGCAGCGCGTCCGGGATGCTTTGTGGGCTTATAGGTCTGCTTAGCTTTAGCTAATGTTTAGCTAGTAGCTCTTGTTAGGAGAGCTGTCAGCCAGCGAGCTTCCACTGATGCTGAGCCATACCTCAGTTAACCACGTAGCTAGCTGATACAGATAGCGGTCAAATGGGACACAACAGGCCTACATTCAGTTGTCTTTATAGAGCTATTGTCTCGCAAGTGGCACTGGATCCGATTAACGATCCTTTACGCGTTGTTTCGTCTGAAATGACTTTCATTTAGCTAAATTGTTGTATTCACCGGGTTATTTGAATAGGTTTCCTTGGGTGTTTCAGGGTCGCAATCGCGCGTTCGCGGTTTGATCCAAGCGACGTCCCGTACTCGGTGAATTCGCACAAGATAATTGGTTATCGTGATCTCGCCTTTAGTCGTTGATTGGCTCAATTCTAGACCGGAGGATCTGGTCGGTGCGTGTCATCATTATACCTCTCTGTGTCCTTTGACGTTCTCGTTGGAGGGCAAATACTTTTACTGCAGTTGTTTTCACAGGATAATAATGTATGCACATTTATAATGACAGAACATGTCACATCATATGCACATGTCCCGTCCTGTGCGTGTCGTTGTGTCTCCTCAGAATGAGTCTGCCCAATGCCTCTGCATCTGTTGCTTGCTAGCCATGGATCACACACGACGGTCGTCTGTCACGACCGTCATGGTGAAACTTAAACCTGGTGTTTGCACGTTCTCCCTTTTTGGCCCGTACATCTACATACACGTTCAGATATCAAATATTAAGTGCTTACCCCATGGCCACGGATGTTACAATTATGTACGGGACCTCAGAAGTACCCGTATCTTCCATATTGTTCAATAAAAAGCATTTTAATCCGATCGGTGGCCATTTTCTCCGCATTTCCTCCATATGCTTTCAACTACGTGACCCTATCGGTTGGGAGGTGTATTGCACTCTGATACATTATAACTCTATGGAAAAAATGGCCACCAATCGCTTAAAATTCTTTTTATTGAACAATACGGAAGATACGGGTACCTCTGAGAGGCTGTACATAATTGTAACATCCGTGGCCATGGGGTAAGCACTTTATATTTGAAATCTGAACGTTGATGTAGATATACGGGGCAAAAAGGGGGAGAGTGCAAACACCAGGTTGAAGTTTCGTCATGAAGTCATGTTTCAGGGCTACATCTTTTGCATACTTGGCGGTTGGCTTCCAAACTACTGCAGTTTTATTCAAAGTCAGGGTGTTTGACATTTGCTGTTTACTTGATACAAACGTTTTTCTTTGAATCATTATTATTTCTTACTAATAAATGAGGCCTAGTTCTTTGACCAAAATCAACAGTGCTACTGCCCATTCTAATTAAGTAAGGCCATTGAACCCTGGCACTGGGACCTTGATGTCTGATGTTCGTAAGTTCAGATGTTCAAAGGTTTTGTGTGCATGGCATGCACACATACTCCTGCAATAACAAAGCTTTGGACAGGTGAAAGTTTTCTGTACTTAATCATGAGTATAATTCCTCAGAGAGAGAGAGTATAATTATTTTTTGCAAAAGACCCTTTACCATTTATTGGACTAATTATTGGTGTGTAACTGTTTAATTTGATTATATATAGCTGTCAGACAAAACACATTTCCAACAAGTCAAGTGTGGAGCAATGGATGCCCAACTCACTGTTGCAACTGAAACTGAAATATATGACCTTATTCGTTATCGGTCGGTCATTCCTGCCTCTTGCGCTACTTTAAGAGAGCTTTAGGTCTAATTTTAGCTCCAAGCTTGCTTCAGTGAGAGTAGATGAAATGAAACCTGAGATTTTGAGTCATCTAACATTCAACATATAGTCTAAATGTATTTATGACTGTGAGTGTGACCCGATTTGATAATTACCAAAGTGTCAAAAGGGAAATGCATTGTTGTAGATGCACAAAACAAAATGGTTTATGATTGGGCATTTTGATATAATGCTATTTTAAAATAAAATAGTATTATATGTCTTTATGGCAGACTTTGTTCATGATGCTGTGAGATAGAAAAAAATCTCTGCCACACATGATGACACTGAGTAGGTGACATTGATCAAAACAATTAAACATTCTTAGTTCATGGGCTTTACATGTATGTAGATCAGTTCCATGACTTGCATGAGACATTCAGACTGACATATGAGCATTATCTTACCAACAATTTATGCACATTGTCTCCTGTACAGTATGAAACATTGGCTGTACACAAGATGAAAATGTCCAAGCCTGTTAACTCTAATCCACTAGTACAACTAGGACCACTGTATTGTAGAAGATTAGCTTAGTGTGTGCCCTTAGCCTGGCGTCATGTGAAAGAGTTTACTATAAGATTTGATGTGTAACTTAAACGTGTAGATTTGAATGCTTATTGGTCCCTTTTTGGTTTTACCAAATTTTCAATATTGAAGGTTTGATATTGATTTAATACAATGCATCTGGGAAGGTAACCTAGTGGTTTGAGTTAATACCTAGAAGTAAATGTAACATTTAAGCCTTATTGAGCTTGAGTTAGTAGACACTGGGAAAAGAGAATCATGCTCCAAGTTAAAGGGGTATTTCACTTGATACACTTCTGTGGTCATTTTCACACCCATCCATGCTGTTGTGTGTGCCCCGGACAGTTTTTAAGTTGCTTGCTTCAATATTTAGATATTTGTCTCCGCCAGGAGACTATGTTTTCGTTCTCGTCCTTCCGTGTGTCCACCAAGCTAACATTGGGCAAGCTTCACGTGACACGTGACAATATGTTGAAAGGGTGTGCTTTGATTGGCTAGCGAGACGCATAATATAGTCCTATAAATAAGTGTGTCACTTCAAAAGATAATTTATATATATTGAAGTGAGGTAAGACAGGATTAATCAGGAACAGTACTGGCGGAGACCTGTGCTCCGAGGAGCACATTTTCTAGTTTATATTCATTTTGATCAACCCCCCTCCACCATCCAATAGATGTCCATTCAACATCAAACTCCACATTAGACTCATTGTAACAAAGGTCCCTTCATCTCATGACTGATATTACCCTTCTAATGAATGTGTTGACCTTCATTTTTTTATTTGTTTTTTAATTGTTAAACATTAACATTGGAAACAGACCCATTTTCTTTTAGTGCAAGTTCACATATCGGCCCGCTCCCAACTCCCTCTCGCACATCAGCCTGCAAAATTTGCCTGCTCTTCTTCTGTATATTGTCTCCAATTGATGGGGGACAACAATACCATGACCAAAAACTAAATTTCCTTCAACCTCGGACAATTTCAATGTTTCTTTTCCGCAGGTATGCCCACATCAGAAGTTGCGCAAT
This sequence comes from Gymnoscopelus microlampas, assembly GCF_963454915.1. Lineage (NCBI taxonomy): Eukaryota > Metazoa > Chordata > Actinopteri > Myctophiformes > Myctophidae > Gymnoscopelus > Gymnoscopelus microlampas. Next base: position 42,329,308 of record NC_139962.1, read on the forward strand.
GATATGCATCCTTGATTTCAAAAGTTAACTGACTGAGTCTACTTCCTGCATTTGAAAAGGAAAGCAACAGCATAAAATATTAACATGAGAAATAACTAATCGAAAAATAAAGGTCAAAACATTAAACATTCACTTGGAGGACAATGTCGGTCATCATGAGAAGCTGAAGCAGAGACATGCGTTTGCAATGGGCTTATATAGGATGGGGGGGATTGAATTTTGAATTGATATAGGGTTAAGGTCATATAATATTGAAGCAAGCAACCTAAAATACTGTCTGGGGTGCATACAGAAGCCAGAGTAGATGTGAAAATAACCCCTTAAAACTAAAGTGACATTTCCCTTAGTGCGATCAGTGTTAGAGATGAGCTGTGTAGATTGATAGAATTATTAATGCACTTTCCTAAGTGAATGGGAACTAGCTTTCTCCTCAACATGTTTTTCCTATTTTTGGTGTTTCTGGTTTAAGAGTTTATTTATAGTGCAGTGCACACTATTTACATCTCACTCTTCACCCTGCCTCGACACCCATGACCCACCCTTGACCCTCCTATGATCTCTTCTATATCTTATGTCTATTCTCCCATTAACTTATTGGGCTTCTTTGCAGCTCATGGTGGGGTGGAGTGCAAATGGGCCCCCCAGATCCCATCCTGGGGGTGACTGAGGCATTCAAGAAAGACACCAACCCCAAGAAGATGAACTTGGGTGTGGGGGCGTACAGAGATGACCAGGGCAAGCCCTTTGTGCTCAGCTGTGTCCGCAAGGTAAAGTGATCTCTCTCTATCCCCGAAGGTGTATCCCCCACCACTCCATGTTTGAATATACAGCTTCACTTCAAAAAAATCATATATATACACACACACACACACACACACACACACACACACACACACACACACACACACACACACACACACACACACACACACACACACACACACACACACACACACACACACACACACACACACACGTATATTAGAAAAAAGATTTTTATTTTATTTCCATTGCTCATTTCATGTATAGGATGCAGCCCAGGGTCCTTAATAGCATTGAACTATGCAAAACATACATACTCCCATTAAATAAGGCACTGTTGTTGAGCCATGGCAGTATTTTATTGGCTTTCACCCCACCCGCACAAGGGGGAAGATGGGGGCAATATTCATAGTTGTTACCTTTCCAAGTTTAAACGGATCAATATATTCCACTATTATGCAGTATGAGATTAAGTGCAAGATTTTGTGTGAGAGAACATTGACTGTGGTTGTAGGATGTTATTTTCACTAGGTTTAACACCGGTTATAGGGGTGTAGCACGTCTGTATGTTTCTCATTGGTGCATTCTTGCACTGTCATCCTGACCTCAGCTGCTATAGCTATAGCAGCGGAAAATCAGGATTCTGAATGTCTTAAGGCACACATGTTTGTATTTAGTGGATTTTTTTTTTTACTTCATCACCATAATGATGTACAGTTGTTATATGCTTGTAGCAATTGCACAGCAAATAAAATTAAGAAGCTATTGTGTATTCAAAAGGAATCAACATACTTTTTTCTGTCACCTTGCATTTTGAATTTTCCTTATAGGCAGAGGCTCTGATTGCAGCTAAGCAGATGGATAAGGAGTACCTTGGGATTGGCGGTCTGGGGGAATTTTCCAAAGCGTGTGCCCAGCTTGCTCTTGGAGATGATAGTGAGGTCTTGAAGAGTGGCAGAGTAAGTTGTTTGTTTTAGCCGCTTTACTCATGATTATTCTCAGTGTAAGGTTCAACCACTTTTCACACTGGCATTCCTATTTTGGGCATGTCATTTTAGGCCAAACAAATTGCCACTCTGCAAGCTCACAACACATTGCAATTGGGACACGTTGAAGGCTTGTAGATTGGCTATTTTTGCTATTGTCTTGCAACGAAGTATGTAGGGCTTAACATAAGTGGTTAAAACCAAGCCACTACAGTAATCTTTCTCTTCCATGTTCAGAACATCACTGTCCAGACCATCTCAGGAACCGGATCTCTTCGCATTGGAGCCAACTTCCTGGTTAGGACCTTTTTTTTGGTGATTTCTATTAATGCAGGTTGATGTTTGGGTGCATTAGTCATTACATATTTTCCCTTGTTACAGTCTCGTTTCCATGGTGGGCCCCGTGAGGTGTACCTGCCCAAGCCTTCCTGGGGTAACCACACACCCATCTTCAAGGACGCTGGCATGCAGCTCAAAGCATACAGATATTACGATCCTTCCACCTGCGGCTTTGACTTCAAAGGGGCACTTGAGGATATTTCGGTAAGTGAAGAGACCGGAATAGTTCAGGGGGTTAAGAAGAATGATTTGAGAAGATAAAAATTGAGGTGGTGACCCGTGTGATTGAAGCATTCATGCGTTTTATTCCACAGCAAATCCCAGAAAAGAGTGTGATCATGCTGCATGCATGTGCCCACAACCCTACTGGTGTGGACCCCAGGCCAGAACAATGGAAGGAGCTCTCTGACCTGATTAAGGTGAGAATGCACTCACTCTCCTTAAACTTTTGTTGCTACACACAGTGCACCTTGTCAAAGACGGCAAAGACAGGACTTGGAGTACAACCAAGATTAACCATTGTGCGATTTCCTCACTCTACCCTTTTCACTTCTAAGAAACGGGACCTGCTGGTGTTCTTTGACATGGCCTACCAAGGCTTCGCCAGTGGAGACATTGATAAAGATGCCTGGGCTGTACGTTACTTCATTGAACAGGGTCACAACATCGTTCTCTCTCAGTCCTTTGCAAAGAATATGGGTCTCTATGGTCAGTAGACTATAATTATAATAAACTTTATTTATATAGCACTAGCAAAAGATACAAAGTGCTTGGTATAAAAAAATCTACTGGTGTGAATGATACATTGAAAATGTATGCTACCATACCATTCAAAAGGTACATTGTCATAGTCATCAAGTAGATAAAATCACTAAAAGAAAGTTGTTAAAATGTGTATTATGTAATAACTTGTGTACTGTGTAACAGTGCTCATTTACATGCTAACATTAGCAAATACATAATATTAAATGATTAATGTACAGCAGAAATATACTTTGATTAGAGCCCAAGTTGTTTGACACTGTGTGTGTGTGTTTATGTAAACAGGTGAGCGTGTTGGAGGGTTCTCTGTTATATGTAACGATGCGGAGGAGGCTAAGAGGGTTGAGTCTCAACTTAAGATTCTCATCAGACCCATTTACTCAAATCCACCAATGAATGGTGCCAGAATCGCAGCAACTATTCTCAACACACCAGATCTGCGTGCATTGTGGTATGCCCTTAGAATTATTATAATTTTGATATGTGTGTGTGTGTGTATATTATTTGTTTTCCCTTCAGGTGTGCTTGAGTCTTAGCACATCAGATCTTGTTTATATGTCATAACATTGTCGTATGTTACTACAATCACTTCATCAGTTCACTTAATTATGTTTTTCAATCTCTTGCCCAGGTTGCAGGAGGTTCATGACATGGCCAATCGCATCATCGTGATGAGGGAAAAGCTGGCAGCTGGCCTGAAAAAGGAGGGCTCTAGCCGCAACTGGCAGCATGTTATCGATCAGATTGGCATGTTCTGCTTCACAGGCCTTAAACCTGACCAGGTACATGGATGCGTATAGTCTTTATTTAAAGGGTGTGTCCACTTGAACAGTAGCGTCCCCTTTTTTTGGGGCAAACATTCGGAGACAATTCACCGCTGTGCGTTGTGAGATTGTATATATCGGCTATTTTCAGTAAAGGTTTGATCTTGATGGGAAAAAGGAACAGAGGTAGTATAAAGCTCTGGGGGACTCCGGTCAACTAAGTATGTAGGGTTTACGTGTTTAATTTGTCTTATTTTCTTCCCCTAATCCTCGGTAGAATTTGGTGTGAAGAATCATGAAGAGGTAGTATCTGTTACCGTCTCGTTCTGTAACAAAATCCCAGTTTACATTGGAATTTCAATTGCTTAAAGCTGCAATATGTTACTTGCTCTTAAATCATACCTGGGTCCCCCATGTGAGTGCTGACATTTCTACTGCTGAGCTAAGACAGAAAGCCCATTTAAACACTTTGAGCTTCTTGCAATATTTAATCCCGGGTTTCCCAAATGTAGAATACCAGAACCTGGTTTAGTTTCCCATAGCTTTGCTTGCTTGGTATTGAACTGTTCGCGAATGCAAACATTGTTTTTATGAAGTTTTTTATTTTGTTGGTAGAACAGTTTGTACATAAAACTAATATCTCTTATTTAAGCCCTGTCATGACTCACTGCGTTCACACTTGTGCTGTTATGACAATGTAGGCATTTTGACTAGGTAGGGTGATGTGATATTGCCTGCACGAAAATGGTAGTTGAATGCAGCATTCAAAAATGACGCACATTCACACATGATGCCAAAAGTTTAATATACCAGTAAATGCCAGCATTTAATTTTTATCTGTATAATATACGTAAATCATCTCAAACTCTTCCCCCTATTCTAAAATGGAACAATGTCATTAGGTGAGGATTCATCTAGTGAAGCTGCATCTCGACAGCATTTGTGAATATATTGTCTTTGAAAGCAAATGGAAAAGCAAGACTTAATCTGTGATGTTGTGATGCATGAAATGTACACTTTATGTACTTATTGAATATTTATTTGGCCTATTATGTTCAGTTGAGCTTAACTGAAGTGCTTCTTTGTCCAGATAGTTGGTCTTCTATCTAATGTCATTATAAAAGCATTAAAAAAGCTTCAAAATGTAGCCACATGCATGCACAAATGACCATACTCACATGGCCATTGTGTTCTTGTGTCATACATCTGTGAGTTTTTTGTATGATGTAATAGCAAAATGGCTGTCATGTGAAGAGTATATCCACATCCAGGTGCTTAGCACAATGTACACAATACCAAAACGACACACACACACACACACACACACACACACACACACACACACACACACACACACACACACACACACACACACACACACACACACACACACACACACACACACACACTCTGGAGAGTTGATCCCTAAGATCAATTTAACCCATTTAGACATGAGCCTGATTCTACACATGCCTTCTAAATCCTAACAGTTTTCGGAAAAACTTATGTTGCTATATGCAGTATATAGCTCAAATCTAAGACGCTTTCCCGGTTTTAATGGGTTGATAATGATTTGACTTAACAATGTGTAGTCTACTGTATGAGCTCAAGTTTTTGACAATGTATAGTCTACTGTATGAGCTCAAGTTTTTGACAATGTAAACATGAGCAATTGAGGTGGGCAAACTTTACTCCTGAAGAAGCACTGTGTCACAGTGACATTGGATTTGGCTTAAGATCTACAGTAATGGAATTGCCTTGAGCCGAGTAAGGCCATTCCATTGTGAAATACTGTATGTGCTGCTGACTTTAAACTACTGACCATATCTCTTATTGTAGGTTGAGCGCCTGACGAAGGAGTTCTCTGTGTATATGACCAAGGATGGCAGGATTTCCATGGCTGGTGTTACTTCGGGCAACGTGGGATACTTGGCACAAGGAATCCATGCAGTCACCAAGTAGAGAGGATCACATAGGAGAGACCACATCAAAGCAGCTATCTAAAAGAGGAGCGCCGTGTGTCATTTTGTCTCTCTTTTCCTTTCATTCCATCATAGAAAAAGAGCTGGATGTTGGGTTTGACATTTTATTGATTGGGTTTCATCATGAGTTCAACTTTGACCAGTGAGTCCCTAGCATTTAGGGTTATTGTTAAACGGTTTGTTTCTTTTTAGTTTCCAAACGCACATCTTTCTGCTTGTTCTTTTTTCCGCGGGAGAGACGACTATGTCAGAGATTGTAAAAACAACTTTTACCCCACTGCTGACTGAAGGGCTGATATCTGAGGACCTTGTCTGTGCTTATTTATTATTTGGAATCAAATTATGGCTGCATTTTAGATTGTTGTTCTTCTCATAGCTTTATTTGTCTGCTGTGGGCCATTGTGATCCCATCACTGGGGTGATGTTAGTTTGTAAATTTGTTCTTGGACTGAACTTTTGTTCTTGTAAGTCTTTAGCCAGAGTTACGTTTTCCTCCTTGAAGTTGAGACCATTATGTTAAAATCTCATAGCACTTTATTGGAGATAATTGTTTCATAATCGTTTCAGTAGAATGGCACTCTACAGTGTATATACTACAGTCCCTAAGTGTTGAGCTTTTCTTGCTTATCAACCAAGCACAATCAATCTGGTTTCAGGAATGAACTAACATGATGAACGATGAGTGACTGGCCCATTGTCTCTTAATTATCGGGTCCTTTGTTATTGCGCTATCTTGTCTCCCTTGTATGCAGTATTTGTCCTGTAGGAATGTTTAGCATTTCGGTGTAGTTGGTTACTGTGTGTTCTACTGACAGACAGCAGTTTCTAAGTCAGTTCTCTTCAATGTCTCTTGCAACACGAGCACTAGTCATGAGACTTCTAACAAGGTTTAGAGATGGATGGTTCCTTTGCACAATTTCTTGACACCACTCTTTTTTTTCATGCCCTAAATCCAAACACCCAACTTTATTTCTTTCCATATGTGTTGAACATTGTACTGACACCTACTCTGTTATGGGGGGGAAATAAAAATGCATCGGGTTCTCGTTTAAGGATGTTACCACCCATAATAACCTATTGGCCTCATTAGGAAATTGAGGGATAAAGGTCCAAACGACATTAAAGGAGATGTTTGTTTGGAATTCCCCCCCCAATGGAAGTCGGTGAATAATGGGGCACTGGTCATGTACTTTACTCTGAACAAACAATAAATCAATTCTAGAAGAAACTATGTGTTTTTTTTTCCCTCAAGCTCATTATCTTTAAAATAAAAACAAAAACTCAGAAAACAAAAAATACTAGTATTGAGCCCTGAGGGACTCCGGTTACCCCTTATGGGGTTTAAGTGGTTAAGAAGACTACAATTCCCAGAACCCCAATCACATGAGGCCAGGTCACATGATGTCTCACTGCTTGTTCTAAGGTGCGGACCAGTGTTGTGGCCACTCCACACACAAACACCCTCTCATTCTGAGGACAGGACAGGAGAGCTGCAACATACTGGACCAGGTAAATGCCCTCTGCAAATGTCATATTATTCTGTAAATCTGTGTCCACAAAGTAAACAACATAGAAAAATAAGGATATTTGTTTAAACGTAGATGGATGGTCTAGAAAGATTTGCTTTTGTCTGGTTAACGTTGGTCAACATTGAGTTACTGTAGCGTTAATCATGTCAGATTTATTTGACAACATTATTCTTCTGTTATTCACTAAGTAAATCACAGCTACTAAACGTTATTTGCCTGAAACACGGGTAGCAGTTTCAGCTGTTAGCAGGTACAATCTGGCTTTTTTCCTGTGCTATTTAATGCTAGTAACATTGAAATAAGTCAACGTTAACATAGCCTCGGAAACCCAGCCTTATAACCGTCTTGTCTGTTTTAGATATCTGGGATTTTGTGCCTCCTGGGGTTCAGGTCTTCACTTAATTGTAAACGTTGTTCTGCTAAACAACAACAACAACACTACTATTCATTCAGTGTTTTTATTAGGTTAGCTTAGATCTGGGTGCTGGTTGGTCATGTGACCCGCAGATGTCGCTATTCCAGGTTCCTGGAGTTAGGAGGTGATATCAGTGGTGGCAAAAGTACTCAATGTTTTTTTTTTTACTTAAAAGTAAAGTATCAATACTGCAATGTAGAAATACTCTGTTATATAAGTCAAAGTCCGGAATTCAAAATTTACTTGAGTAAAAGTACAAAAGTATTGGTTTCAAAATGTGCTTAAAGTACCAAAAGTAGAAAGTACTTATTATTCAGAATGTCCCATTTCACAAGTTTTCAAATATGTATAAAAATGATGCAGCGCATTGTGAGCTTGTAGATCGACTATTTTCAAATGGCAGAAATGTATTTAGGGTTGAAGTGGGTACCATATGTGTTGTTGTTGTAATCAAAATCTACAAAGTAACTAGCAACTAAAGTTTTCAAATAATTGTAGTGGAGTAAAAGTATAATATTTGCCTCTGAGATGTAGTGGAGAAGTAAAAGTATTGAAAATTGGAAATACTCCAGTAAAGTAAATGTACCTCAAAATTGTACTTAAGCACAGTACTTGAGTAAATGTACTAAGTGACTTTACACCACTGGTGATAATGAGATGTGGTGTGTGGACTGAGCCAAGACTTTAATGCATTATGGACCTCACACTTGGCACGACTTGGCTTGCGCAAAGGTATGCAATTTGTGGTACTTAACATTAAAACGAACTAAAACCATGCTTATTTGATTTATATTGTAGTCTCAGTGAGGAAGGAAGGGTTCATTATTCCAAAGTGAATTCATGAATTGCATAAAATACGATCAGTAAAGCTCTCTTTACTGATCACATGCCTTGTGGGCTGACTGGGATGAAATTGAGTTTTTACAATGATTTTTTATTGTAGGTTAGAGTCTTTCCACTTCATAAACCGTGTTCTTCTAAAGTTCATACAATTAGTTGGTCATGAGTGTTTTTTATGACTTTGAAAAGAGTTTTCTCATAGGGCAACAACTGTATGGTGTTTTTTTAACCATACCATTTTTTGAATGGTTTTTGATATTGATAGAATAATGATTAGGCATAAGTTTAAAAAACAAATCTTTAACACTTTCCATGAAGCCCATTTTTATGTTGGCCATATCTGATATATTGGCCATAGCTGAATGGGTAGAGAGGCCGCCTGGGAAGAACATAAATGTAGAAGTAGACTAATCACAGAAGGTCCAAGGTTTGATTCCCGGCAACGGCAGTCTTCGAGGTGTCCCTGAGCAAGACATTTAACCCCTAACTGCTCGCTGTTATAATGCACAGTGTGATTATAAGTCACTATAAGTTGAGCATTATAGTATTTATAGAGTGCTTATAACTATAATACTGTTATAGCAGATTATAATGCATAATAGATATGGGCTATATACAAGGTTTTATAGATATCTTTATGCAACTTCTGCAGCATAAAAAAAGTTGAAAAACATGACTATTTGTGTTATCCATTCACAAAAACATTTGACTAATGAATCCCTTTCTGTTAAGTTTTCATTGTTAACGGGATGTTTTATTATTTTAAACTGTACCACTTTGTTTTGCGTTTCTCATAATGAACTTTACTTGTGAACATTGTGTCATTGCAGGTCACTGAGTAAGTGAGACAACTGCCACTTTGAACTTGGAAGTCAGAGAACAGGCTGGACATTGACACTTTGATGTGATTTCTTGTCCCCTCACCCAGGCTGAGCACCCTGCCTGTTCCTAGGTTTGAGGTTGTTTTTGTGGAGTCCTTGCAGTTGACTGTTAAACATGGCGATTAATAGTGACACAGCAGACTGGGTTGGAGTAGGGAGTGAGGACCCTGGAGAAAGAGCATGGCTCTTGCAAAGCCCCAGTGTGGATTCTGTCCCACACCTCGATCCAGACAGGAGAAAGAGTGATGGCGTGTCATCTATGGGAGCTGTCTTCATTGTAGTGAACGCAGCACTGGGAGCGGGACTCCTAAACTTCCCAGCAGCCTTCAATATGGCAGGAGGCGTGACTGCTGGAATAATGCTTCAGATGGTGAGAGAGGAACTCTTCTGTTCTAATATGCAGTTCATTCCTCCACTTCATGGAAGACATGTTCACGACTATTAACATTTTTGTATAAAGATCTCATCATACTTGCAACTTAAGCATTCCTACAGTATTTGTTGATTTTTACTAGTATAGTTGTGTCACAAATGGTAACCGTTGTCTGTCAACTACAAACTCATACTGTATATTATGGACCCTCTTTTGATCGACCACAACATTATTTATAGACACGGTAACAGAAGAACATAATGTAATACTTTTTCTTCCTATTTCAGTTCATGTTGACCTTCATTATCACTGGATTGGTGGTCCTGGCCTACTGTTCCCAGGTGAGTGTCTGTCTAGGGTCTATTATGTCACTTGGTAATGATGGTCTGAAATACTTTCTGCCTTTCTCTCATGCTTTCAACCTGTCTGTATCGACTTGTCGATTGATCACCCGCAGCCTTATAACTCTATAGCCCTATAACTATGTCTCTTAACTTGCTCTGCCTGCCCACTGCCTGTTGGTATTGAAGTTATTTGAAATGTGTTATTTATGCTGTGTATTTAATTATGTATTCACATGTTGCCATATGTTCATCTTTGATGAGTATTTGATTAACTACCATATTTAATATTTTAAGTAGATATACTGTAGTCAGAATCGATAGCTGATAGTCTGTTGCTATGCGTAACTTATCTTTTTTTTATTATCAGGGTATTCAATATGTGTTCATAGTCAAAATAACTTTATACTCAATGGTTCTAGAGTACTTTATTTTATGTTTTGTTGCACGACAAGACTAAGACTAAAGACTAGACTAAGACTAATGAAGTAGTACTAAAACTAAGACTAAATCAGAATTTGCTGTCAAAATGAACACTGCACATGACGTACACAAGTCGTACGACAAAATACAAATGAAGGCTGACTGTATATCCATCATAATGCATGAGATTACATTGTTTTTACCTCATTGGTCCCTTGTGTTATTACTAGGTCAGTAATGAAAGCACCTATCAAGAGGTAGTGAGGGCCTCTTGTGGGAAGGTTACAGGCGTTTTATGTGAAGTAGCCATTGCTGTCTACACCTTCGGCACCTGCATTGCATTCTTCATTGTCATTGGAGACCAGCTAGACCGCTGTGAGTGTATGCTTTTGTATTGAATTTCAGGTTTCATTTTCTTAACTGTTAGTCCGTTTTTATAAATGCCACTATTCCATATGTGAGTCAGTTTTACATGCTGCCAGAATCAGGCTCTACCTTCCCACATAAGAACAAAGGGTGTCAAAGCCAACTACTACTACTTCTGCTATTACAGTCTTTAAACGTATTCATCACATGACCCTTCCGTTCCATGCAATTGCATGATCTGAAGTGCTGACAGTATAGAAATTCTACCACTGTCTGCTTATGGTAGCAGAATGTGACCGGTGAAGCTTCTATCTGTTGTTAACACTTCCCTCTCAATTCTGCACATCTATCTAGTTATATAGCTATATTTATATTCATATTTATATACACACACACACACACACACACACACACACACACACACACACACACACACACACACACACACACACACACACACACACACACACACACACACACACACACAGTATGTCATGAGTCGCGACAATGTAAATACCCTGTTCCTTCCTCCAAGGTGATAACTGGTGCAAGAATCTATGAACTATGTTTCTATGCAAATAATACAGTGCATTGAACTTGACTTACATTTTTATTTGATAGTTCTGTTTTGACTCAAAACAGAACTATTTCAAGTAAAATAGTCAAGTTCTATGGTGTGCACTGGATTATTTATTATAATATTGTGTAATATTGTTTACTTTGTCCTTTTTTATATAGTGATGGCTGCAATATATCATGAAGGGGAAGCGGAGGTTAATAGCAATTGGTACACGGACCGCAAGTTCACCATTGTTGTTACTGCAGTCCTGGTTATTCTACCGCTCTCCATCCCCAAAGAGATTGGGTTTCAGAAATATGCCAGGTAATTATCACTCAACAGTTAAACATTCAATAATGCCCTGCAAATGTAACATGAGATATCCGTCTGTGTTTTTATTATAGTACATTGAGTGTCATTGGTACCTGGTACGTTACCATCGTTGTCATTATCAAGTACATCTGGCCTGATAAAGAGGTGGTTCCAGGCTACATTCCTACCAGGTGAGCTCTTAATATTAGTATGTAATATCAGTGTATGCCATGATCTCCTTTACATTCAATTTAGAGCTTTTTCTCCTGCTGGGATATGATGATATCAAAGCTTAAACAGCATATTGATGATTATTTACCTCTCATTCAAACCCTAACATAAACATTGTGCTAAACCAGTGTGTTTCTTACAGTGCGTCTTCCTGGACTGCTGTGTTCAACGCAATGCCCACCATATGCTTTGGTTTCCAGGTACTGTATAATTTTAGATCATGCAGTTTGCCCAACAACAAAAAGAGGGACATAGGGATGTTGCTATAAACTTAAGCAAATGTATATGCCTGTCAGAGAAAGCCCCCTCCCATCCAAATAAAGTGATATACTGTAGGCACATAGAAGGTGAGCTGAAACGTTGTAACAAAGGTAGATCAAATTTCCAAATTGTTACTCATTCAAACTCCATTGAAATTCTATTATTGAATGTCTTACCATTGCACTGTAATGTAAACAAAATATATACTTCAGTTTGGGGGGCACGCTAAAATATTGGAAGGTTAAATGCCAAAATTGTGTTTAATGTCCTGTTTAGGCCAAATGATGTATTGGTCAATCACTACATGTACTGCAAGTGTTTGCCTGTTTTGCAATTACTATTACTTGTTGTGACTTCTATTGAATGTTGAGAGAAATCGATTTACTCCTCCCTCCTTGTCTCTCTCCTCCTATATCACAGTGCCATGTCAGCGCTGTCCCAGTGTTCAATAGCATGAAAAGGAGTGAGCTTAAACCTTGGGGAATTGTAGTCACTTTCAGCATGATTATCTGCCTCTTTGTGTACACAGGGACAGGTATGTTCTTTATGTGTCTCTGTTTATTTTTCAAAATGCAAAGGTTTTGGGGTGCATCAGCTTGGGTTCTGAAGAAGACCATGTGTCAAACATTAATCTATTATAAAGCCTTGATTGGGAGCTTTTGCAAAATCACTGTGTGCGGACGTCTTTTTTTTATTTTTATCTTCCCATATATACTCAGTGGTTTGAATGTAAGTTGCAATACCCAACACAATAACACGGTGGTAATTTAATATTCTCCATCTGCAGGTGTCTGTGGGTTCCTGTCATTTGGCTCCAATGTTAGTCAGGATGTGCTGATGTCATATCCTCCTGATGACATTGCAGTCGCCATCGCAAGAGCTTTCATCATCGTCTGTGTTGTCACCTCCTATCCAATTTTGCACTTCTGTGGCAGGTAAGGCAATGCTACTGAGGCACAGAAAAAGACTGTGGTACACAGTATCTCTATAGTCATTAAACAGGTCTTTAACATTTTTCATATTCCATCCTGATTGGCTAAGATTGGCTTCCAGAGTTTACAGGAGTGCTTCGTTTTGAACAAAATGCCACAAAACATGAACACAGCGTGCGATTTCCGTGAAATTATTCACGCATATTCCCACCAGGCCGAGGAAGAAATGCCACTTGAAAATGTTCTAATCAGCCTCATGGTGGCGTTATACCAGGCCGATTCACGCTTTTACCTATAACTGCACCGATCTGTGTAAAACTGTATGCGCACTCCCTAGACCTAGAGGCCAAGGAAAAACATTTGCCCTGCATTTTTCACATCTGCCATTTATAGCGCCACCAGGAGGCCAACTTATGTAAAAAATAAAAAAAATGACATTACTCCTTCAGATTATATCCAAATCTCACGCAAATCGGTACACATGATCTCTATAGTCATGTGATCAAGACTAATCTGCTTGATTTGATTGATTTTTCATCCTGATTGGCTAAGATTGACATCTAAAGTTAGCAGTGGCACGTTTTGGACAAAATGCTGCAAATCATGAACGCAGCGTCCGATCGTGGTGGAACTGTGCACACACATTCGCACATTGATTTTTGCAAATTACGCCTACAAATTTGTCCAAACATTACGCAAATCGGCACACATTATCACTTTAGTCAAGTGATCAAGACGGATCCGTCCTATTTTTCATATTTCATCGTAAATCATCCCCAAAATAAATATTACTGTTACATTCTTCCAGGGCAGTTATAGAAGGACTGTGGCTGCGTTTCCAAGGCGAGCAGGTTGAGGTATGTGTGCGACGTGAGCAGAGACGCAGGATATTGCAGACGCTGGTGTGGTTTTCTATCACCCTCGTCCTTGCCCTCTTCATCCCAGATATAGGCCGGGTGATATCACTAATTGGAGGACTAGCAGCCTGTTTCATCTTTGTTTTCCCAGGTATGATTGCATGATATTTGGCACTGTGTAAAGCTTTAATGCCACAATAATTGTGATACTTTAACATCTGTTCGTTTATTTTTTTCAATAGGTCTGTGTCTCATTCATGCCAAGCTTTCAGAGACAGAGAGCAGATCTCCCAGGTAAGATAGTGTTGATCATTACTTGGCAACGGGTCTCTCAAGTAAATTATTTGATTTCCTTTCAGTTGGGAAACCAACCAGCAACCATATTTATTGGGAATGTCCCGATCCAGTCTGAAAGATCAGTCTCAGAGCCGATCAAGACATGTTTAATTTGATCGGCTATATTAAGCCCGATCAAAGTCTGATCCTTCTACCACATTGCTCTCCTGTCTATGTCAGCTGTCATAGACTGTAGGGGTTGTAAACAGACATTACCCACAACTTGCAGCAGTAAGGCAGAAACACATATTTACTGTTCAGCAGCTGCTAAATTGTCTGCAGTGTGGACATATTTTAAAGGGCAATTCCAGCCAAAGTTTCCTATATTCTGAGGTCAATCTAATCAAACGCTTAAGTTCAGAGTGCCGACAATCTCTCTTACTTGGTATGGCAAATAAATTACGCCGCTATAACTATGACTATATCACTCAAAATGTCTTGGTTTTGATATCATTTTGGTGCAAGCTGGGTAACTACATTGCTGTTGCAAAAGAAGTAAGAGAATTTTAATATTGCGCCAGAATGCACTGTAACCGATCAATCTCAAACTCACGTGTGCAGTTAGGCCATTTTCGCTGTAGATAGTATAAAATAGGGCTCAAGTGATTTAAAGGGGAAAATTGAAGTAGTCCAACAGCCACTATCTTACTTAATTTGATTGGCTTTACTAAGTTAATTTTTGCGGCTGTATTATCTGGTAAAGTATAAATCTTGGATCGGGAGGGGATTCTGTATTGGCAGATTCATATTAAATTACTTGGATCCCTAAGAGTTATGCAAGCTAATATTTTGTTTACATTTTCAATGCATGAACTGGTCCTCTGGTGCCATTTGAAAATATATTTCTAACTCTTATGACTTTCATGTTGCTTCTGTCACCTACAGTTGGCATGTGTTGGTGGTGTATGGTGTAATCACAGTTACGCTTGGAGCATTCATCTTTGGCCTGACCACCACCAACTCCATTATTCAAGACATTAACAGCTAAAAAGGCAGTTTCCTGGATACAGAGGCATCTTCGCGAGAAGGAATGGTGTGATGGTGTAATTCTGTGCTGCTATTCTGAACTATTTGAATGAACTAGAATGAGATGAAGAGGATGCAACTCAAGACACACTGATTTGAATACTCTCCTCCTGCATGTCATGTCTCCACTCCTTGCTGAGCAAATGCCTCAGAGGACTTACCTCAACCATGGGGCACTGTTGTCTGATTTAACAGAAGACAGAAGACAGATAACTTTCCTTTTTTATTTTTGTGCCAGTTTTTATGTTGCATGTTTTAAATATTGTTCTCTTTTACGGTAGAAGCCGTTTTGGGGTTCCACCTGTTTGAGGTAGTAGGGGCACTGAACTGCCTCTGTCATCTCATAGCCCTGGGGTGAGAAGAACCCCAATCTTATTGTATGTAAAGTCCTCATGATCAAACTGGAAGCAATGTTTGTATGCCAAAATGGTGGTTTTAAATCTTTTAATTTAATGTGCAATAGTTACCAACTCTCCACCTGGTCCAGACTTGACGTTCAGACATTTTAGACTTCAGCGTTGATGTATAGCTGACTTGACAAAGAATTGAGCTGCTTTTTTATTTAATTTCCCTTTTTTCCCATCCTTTTTTTTAGAATGTAATGCTTGCTTCTCCCATTTATGGGTTAACAATTTTAATCATTGTTACGGTTTGGTCTGTTTATTTCCCCAGCCAGAATCAACATCTACAGTATTATACTTTTCAACTCCATTGCGTATTGCATTGACATTAATTTTGACATTACATCTTCAATGTACACAGCTGAACTACTGTGCTTCCTGAAATGCATTGAAATGAAACTTGTTTTATGATACGGGTATACAGGATGGAATTTTGGCACTACATTACTATAAAACAAGGTGCAAAGAGGGAGTGGCAAAACAGAAGAAGCAATTTCTTATGTAACAAATTACAATCACACCTAAGGTAGACATTACTCTATGTGCATTTGTATTCATGAAGCCCTGTGTATAGAGGCTTAATTTCTCTGACAGATTAATTTCATGCGTCTTCTAGGGTTACCACAATTTATCTAATTATGTATCATAAGCAAGCAAAACCAGGTTTACTCAGAGCTTCCAAGAATGTAAAAGTAGCCCAAAGAGGATAACTATTTGACTAACTCCAAACACACTGGCGCTGCTGCAACAAACGGGTTCATCAGCCAGCAGCAGTCAAACCAAAAACAAGAATGCCTAAGCCTATGTACAGCACACCATTGTGTGACGCTCATGATGAAACCCCTTTTGTCTCCATACTTGGATGTTTGGCAGGTTTTTAATATAACATTTGTATGATTAGTTTTACAATTCCATAAACATGTCTTGCCATCATGGTTATCAGGCCTCGTATAACCTTGTGGTGCATGTCTTGGGAAATGATAAAGTTCTTTTGGGATATTAGATCAATTACTATACTTGACAAAGTGTATTTGTGTTTTGAATGACTTTACTTCTATGTACAGTACGTGTAACTAAGAAGGGATATAAAATCAGGGGATTCTTTAAAATTGCTTTCGTCTGACTTATGAAAGAATACTTGATTGTCACATCTGCAGCATAATAGATAATCGGTGTTGTACAACTGAAATAGTTTAAGGAACATTATTAGGCTCAGCATATATGCTACATGTTCTCACCATACTACCTTTATACTGATCACATTTCTACCAAAGAAATATTTGAGACATGGTCACCGATATCGTTGCAGTGGGGCACAAACCTTTTAACGGTAATTAATGCCCTACTTCAGCAACTACAGTGTCACACAAAGGAGCTGATCTATAAGCTCACAACGTATCGCATTGTGAGCTTGTAGTTCAGCTTTAAGTTAAAGTGGTTAGGTGTGCAGGTTTTAGAAATATTAACCAATGAAAGTATTAAGAGCTTGTGACTAAACTACAAACTGAAATGTGATGGACATACAAGGTTTCCACCCGACAGCAACGATATGTTGTCTTCGGTCTATTTGTTCCGTCTCCCCCCAATAAATATCTTCAATTCTAGATTTGAATGAATCCATGACACTGGTAGTTCAGACAACTTTTTAATACAGACACAAAATTCACATAAAAATGAAGACTGCTCAAGACAATTTGAGCTAGGTTGTTCAGAGCTGACAAGTCCCTTTAAGGCACACCCGATTTGACTGTAGTACAGTGATCTAATAAAGCTAGCTTCAGAAGCATAAAGTTAGACTTGTGGCTTGATGATTTAAACCATACATTGATCATTAGGTAATTAAGAACACCCTTTTTCCAGGGTTCTTCCCTGAGAAAAATGAACTGCGCTCACTACACACAAGTGTAGTTATCAAAGTTTCTCCAACATGTTCAGTAGGAGCCATTTGTTACAAAAGACTGGAACATGTGGAAAGCTGGACCTGGAGCCCACTGGGGAACCATGTGTCCTGCACCCTAGAACAGAGGATAATCAGTTTGATTGAATATTTCAACAGTTAATAGTACAGTGGTATGATTATACAATGATGCTAAAAGGATAACACAAAAAGCATTAAGCGCTCGTTTCCATTGTGGTCCTGTGTATTCAATTCATCAGTGTCTTGCCTCTCCGTGGGTAACAATAATTGCAGTGGCGATAATTTGTTATTACATACCCAAAGCCTTATTTAGTCAAAGCATTTAATGAGCGCAGCAGCTGTGGCGACCATGTTTGATATGCAGAGATCTTCTCTGGAATAGCATGACTTTGAGATGCATATGCTCTACTAATGCTTACCTTAACCGTCAGGAATGTGACGTTCCCAAACTGTTGGTAGAAGCCAGCAATCTGGTCATCGTAAATCCAACTCTGGTATTTGGTGGTTGCCTATGAGAAAAGTTTACGTACTTAACATGTATGTACAAGATCCAATTCATGTGCATCTGATAATTAGCTCTTGAATTTAAAAAACCCACCTTCTGGCCAAGATCTTCCACAAACCACTGGTCTCCCAGAAAGTTACAGGCCATGTCAGTGTCTCCATTGTACACCAGTGCCCGTACACCCAAAGACAACAGCTTCTGATAAACCTCCTTCACAGTTGGGTAGACAGTGGAGTATTGTGCTCCAACCTCAGCACTACAGATGAGAAAATCAATTTATATGATGATGCATAACCTCTTTGTGACCATCAACTCAACTGCAGGACAATGGTGTGGCAAGTTAGTTTCAAACAAAACTGAAAATAATTTGTTCAACGTGGCACACTCAATCCCAGTAATTTGTGATCAACGACACTGGTACACTCAATCCCAGTAATTTAAGTCACGTCTATATATGTAAAGTATAATGTATTCGAGCTGACAGACCAAGTTCACTAGTGTTACGCTGTGTCACCCTAATCTCAACCAAATGAACCCTAGGATCCTAGTCTGGGGCGAGCAGTCTGTGAAAATAATCTTCAAGCTCAGAACATGTCACTTTGCAACATAGATGGCCATTTTGGGCAAATAGGAGTCGAGGGAAATGCTATAGAGCCCTGGGGAACCCCGGTCAACAAAGTAAATAACATTTAATGCCAATGCTTTCAACTACATTTAATTTGGTACTCTTGTATGAACATGTTGCTTGACAAAAAAGTGTTTTTTAGTTTATCAGTTATGTTGTCATAATTTACCTGCAAATGTCCCACGGTGGTAGTGTGTCTGGAATGTGCAAAGCCTTTCTCACATCACCTCTGATCAGCCAATTCATCTGAGCTGTACTGTTGATGCAAGGAGGGACTTCACTCAAAGACAGAGGGACAAATGCATTCTGCAAAAACAAACATAAAATGCAAATCACTCATCCAATTTGCTTAACAAAAAACAAGATCAGATATGCATTTAAGATTGCTCATGAAAATAACACTCACTTGGGTCTCCCAGTATTTTCTGTAGTTTGTAAAAAGATGGCGCATGGTCATTTCATAGGCTTTGATTCCACCTTCACAGTCCAAGTATAGTGCATACTCATTGAGCCCAGACTCGTAAACTATCCTGAAGGCCAGATTTAGCTGCGAGTTGGAATGAGTGCAGACACTTAAAAATCACTCAAATACAACAAGAAGAAATGCATGCATATTATACAGTAAGTAGACATGCATATTGTACCTGTGTCTTGCAGGCATCCACACTGTTATTGTAGAAGTTACAGCTTCCCTTCTCACAACAATTGATGTTCAGATCACGCCATAAACTGCAGAGGAACAAAAAAAATCCTAACTTTACTGCATTTGTGCAAAATGTGCATTTGCAAATTGGTGCTCCAAATGTAATAACATTTAAGATTGTAGCTGAAGAAAAGTCTAGTTACAACCCCCCCCCCCCAATCCTTACGCAAATCTTAAAAATCGCACTACACCAATGTCTAAACTTAAGCATGCTAAAAAAAAAAAGGCAATTTTTTTACAAAAACGAATTAACCACACTTAACATTACAGTCATTTAGCAGACGCTTTTATCCAAGCGACTTACAATAAGTAAACCCCATGCCTACAATTAACTATATTTAATAACCTCATCCATATGGCTATTCACACAATGCATCATGGGCATTGTCCTGCAGCAAATCGTTCCATGAGTGATAACCTTGCTAGCATTAAAGACACTTGTAATACTGCTGTAATAATCTGTATTTATGATCTGTAACAAAGGCACATTGTAGGCCAGTAGAGGTGGAATGACCCCAGTTAAATATCTCTCGTAGTATATATATATATCGTAAATACTTTCCTTTGCCTAACTCAAGGAGACAATGGGCTCTGATTTGTTACTTACTCTTCTCCCAAGAGTCCATGGTAGTAAGCAAAGTAGACCAAAGATTGGTCATTGAGAGCAAAGCTGCCGATCCCGTTGCCCACTGCAAAGCCCTAAAAGAGAGAACACCAAAAATCACATAAATAATGAATGGCTCCATGGCAAATTGAACGCCAACATCTTAATACTAGATTTTTTTCACAGCACTACTGATGGTAAGCAGTTGGAAGTGCAAGTGAAACCAGGCATGGTTTGCTCACCTTGAAGTTCATTTTGCCAGTTCCAGTGACCACACGCTGACTCAGGGTTGGGGCATAGATACCCCCATAACTCTCACCAAATATGAAGAACTCATTCTGTGTGAAGTTGGGAAACTTGGCAAAGAAACTCTGTAGCGCCAAGTAATTATCATCAGCAACCTACAAGATAGATTAAATAAATAAAATGTTAAGTTTCTCAGATGCAAGGTTATGTATAAACTGTCAAAATTGTGTTAACCAGGGGTTCTTCCTTGAGGGGGTTCCTAATCAACCCTTACTGGTCTGCAACTCTGAGAGTGTACAAATGGAACCATTATGGGGTCATTGAAATTAAAGGTTTGAGAACCACTGGTCTCAACCATGTTGAGACCACCTACGTATATATAAATAACCATTTTGCAACATTTACAAAGCTGAAAGAAGCATTTTCGCTTCCACAAGCCCACTTTTTTCGTTATTTACAAGTTAGACATTTTGTTCAAAATAATTTCAACAATTTTGAAAACATACCTCAGGAACACTGTTTTTTTGCTTTAATGAAACACCATCCTAACTCTAAACACTTAATCTCCAAATTTGTCTAGCTGTTTTCTAAATGATCTATTCCATCAACAACTCATATCAAGACCTCATGGGAGGCTGATATTGGTGTGGAACTGTCTGATGAGATCTGGAGCGAGGGTTTGAAGAGGATTCACTCAGGCACAGTCAATGCCAGATTGCAGCTTGTCCAGTTCAAGATCATGCACAGATTACATTACTCTAAGGTCAAAATGAATAAAATGTATCCAAAATGTACACCGATACTTGTGACAGATGCAACATCTCCAAGGGCACGTTGGGTCACACTTTCTGGTCTTGCCCAAGGATTGTTTTATTTTGGCAAAACATTTTTGCTTGTTACAGCAGAGTATATGGTTTTCATATCAAACCTGACGCACTAACTGCCTTGTTTGGTTGCTCAGAAGCTTCTCTTGATCTGCCGTATTCTGTCCAGCAGACTCTTATGCTTGGCACACCGGTAGCAAAGAGAATTATTTTAACAGAGTGGAAAACCGCCACCGCTGCTTGCTTTACCAGATGGCTTAATGAATTTGTATCTTTGATACACGTGGAGAGGCTTCGTTACAACAAGCAGGACAGTCTGGCAACATTTGAATATATATGGGGTCCTGTCGTGACTCATCTCAACTCTGTGACTGCTCTGTTTTTGTCTTTTTTTTTTTACAAGCTCGATTGTTGATGTGTCCAACTGTATATTGTGGTCTGTTGTACTCTGTCTGCCTATCCATTACCTCATTAAGATAGGTTAATTACTCATGCTTACACATTAGAGTCTGGTGTTTGTTTGTCTTGTTGTATCTTGTCTTATAAAAAAAAATCAATAAAAATTAATATACAAAAAAAAAAAACATGTTCTGTCGCTGGCACCTGAATTTCCCTCACGGAACAATAAAGTTATCTATCCATCCGTTCTCCTGGGCTGGTAAAGACTCTTAATGACACTAAACAGACTCACCTGGTTGTCATCCGTTTTGTACTTCTGGTCATCAGAGTAAGAATAGCCCACTCCTGCAGGAGATTCCAGATATAGAATGTTGGCTATCTTGTTCCAGCTGAATTTGTTCTCATACAGTGTAGCCCCATCATCGTGTACCTGAAAAGAAACCTCATTCAGTTACTTTCAATCTGTGCTCATGTATGCTAGTACAACCAAGAAGGGGAGAGGGTTGTCTACATGCAAGGCAATTCAACAAGGGAACTTCAAGTGCTTCACATAAAACAAGCAAAATAAGCTCATAATAAAGAAGGAAATTTAATGGTCCATGGTCTCTGGCACCTGAATTCCCCCTGCGGGATCAATAAAGGCAACCATCTATTAGTAAAGACACCAATACAGTAGTCAAGTCTACTGAAGATGAATGCATGGACAAGTTTTTGTAAATCCTGCTGAGACGAATACAAGAACGCTCGCCCCAAAACACACTTGCCCAGGGTCAAATCCGGCGACCTTGGAACAATCGCCACCAGGTATTCCTAAACGTAACCGCAGTAAAACTATAACAACTGGGGAGTTTGTTTCGGGGCAAGTGCTCCAGTTACACATTGACACAGCGTAACTGTGTCAATGTGGCTGCCAACATTCAGATCACCAAGGTTTTTGGCTTGGGTTTTTTAACATTACCGATTGATACTGGGCACTGACTTTTAAAACATTCTTTGACTCCAAAAACAATTGCTGACTGAAAGATATCAAAGCCAGGGTGTTTTTCAAGTCTCTCTCTCTCTCTCAATTGCTGACTGAAAGATATCAAAGCCAGGGTGTTTTTCAAGTCTCTCTCTCTCTCTCTCTCTCTCTCTCTCTCTCTCTCTCTCTCTCTCTCTCTCTCTCTCTCTCTCTCTCTCTCTCTCTCTCTCTCTCTCTCTCTCTCTCTCTCTCTCTCTCTCTCTCTCTCTCTCTCTCTCTCTCTCTCTCTCTCTCTCTCTCTCTCTCTCTCTCTCTCTCTCTCTCTCTCTCTCTCTCTCTCTCTCTCTCTCTCTCTCTCTCTCTCTCTCTCTCTCTCTCTCTCTCTCTCTCTCTCTCTACTGCAGTTTTGACAGTTTGTAAAAGATCTGAGCCCATGCAATTTGAACTATTTTTGAAAAGGCCTGTTGGAAGAATATCAAGGAAACGGTAGGAGGATTTCTGATGTTGTAGGTCCTCCAAGTTTTCATGAGCGATCATATTAAATTGTGTCATGCAGCTGAATTAGTTTTAAGTACACACACATCATAGACAGACAGACAGACACAAGCGTGCCCATATACACATGGAGAGAAATCAATGAAAACTTACATGAAAGGGGCCATTCTCTGACAGGAATCCATCCAGAGAACTGCAGCCAGGCCCTCCGTTCAGCCACAGCACCAGGGGGTCTTTCAGTGGGTTCCTCTGAGAGGTCACAAACCTGGGGATTTACAGGTTTAAATAATTAGACATCCTACAAGTAAGTGTTTACTTTACACCAACAGGATAGTCCTAGTCACATCATGAATAAGAAGGTAATTGTGGCAGGGCTCACAGGAGGGAACAGATGACATCAGGGTTTTAGAGCAAAGTTTTTTATTTCTTTGCTGCTGGCCATAACCTGGTAAACCCCCCCTCCCTCCGGAAATCTCATTTGCATTTGATTTCAGGAAGGAGCAGGAAGGAAGTAGGCTGTGAAACAAAATGTGTGTTGCAAGCTTCTTCCATTTGACAGTCAGGTTATGCTGGCCATGCCTTAGGTGTAAACAACTCACAGTACTGTATTGCCACAACTTCTGGAATCCAATAAGCAGATGGAACAAGTTACCATGGCTGTGTGCATTAGCTCATGCAGGACAGGTGTGTACTAGAGCCTATTTAGTTTGGCTCAGGCCATGTGACTGACTAATGTTTTTAGATACAATCTTTTGAAAATAGCAGATCTACAAACTCACAACATGTGACGATGCGAGCTTAAATAGGGGTTAATGTATGTTTTCTAATAATAATAAAAATCTACAAAGTAACTTAAGTTTTCAAAAAATGATTTTGAAAATACTCCAGTAAAGTAAAAATCATTCAAATTAGTACTTAGTTGCAGTACTTGAGTACATGTACTTAGTTACTTTCCACCACTGCGGGTTTAAAAGTGACTCAAACCTACCAGTAATGTAGAAACTTCCCTGGACCAGCATTGAGATAGCCAGACCACTGACGATAGTTTGGTTTAAATGCCATGCCAGGAAGCTCGGTCACCTCGTCGGGGGCATAGTGACACTGAGCCACGGTGAAGACACAGAGCAAGGCGACAAAACACGACAATACACCTCCAGAAAACATTATCTGTAGCACCGAACCGTTGATATGATCTGTCAGGAACAACTTCTTCTAATAAGCTAGGCTTGCTTCCCTGTGCTTTAAACTGAAACCATGCAGGTCATGTGACTGCTCTGCAGCGTTGCCAGATTTCATGAGAGAAATATAAGCAACCATGGGTCTATGAAAACAAGCCCAAAAGAGGCCACATGAACTTTTGATTGAATACTTTATTAACAGTTTGCAAAAAAAAGCACAGAGGTACAGTTCCATAACAAAGGATGCTAAAAGGATAAAACCAAGAAAGCACTATGGCTTCTTTCCATTGTGTATTCAATTCATCGAAACATTTAGAGACAAACAATAATAAACGAAATATGCAAAAACATCATATAAACGAGTAGTAAAAAAAGAAAAATAAATATGTAAGGTAAACAGTTGGGGGGTGGGGGCATTCTGGTGGTAAGCTTGGCCTTTTTACATAAGCCATTTGAAAATAGCCGATCTACAAGCTCACAACGCGTTGTGAGCTTGTAGATCTGCTATTTTCAAAGAAAATCTTGAATAAAAAATGTTTTTAAAACATTTTGGTCAGGGTACTAAAGTATAATTCGGGTCTATCTATACACAAATCTTGGGGGTCCCTGGCACAAAATATTTTCAGATCGGTGGTCAAGTACATGTTAACTTGGGGGTGGGTCCACATGAAAACGTTTGAGAACCACTGATTTAAACAACATTTTTGGAAAGTAGCTCAAATAAGCAACGACACTTTAGAAACAAGCAAACAAAAAAAAAAACGCAATCCGCAACAATAACTACCAACATTTACGAGCAACTTTACAGAAAAAACAACCCCAAAGTCACTTATATAATAAGCAGACATGGCAACACTGCTGCTCTGGTGTCATGTGACTGTACCAGACACCTGGCAAAGGAAGTTTATTATCACTCTCACTTTGAAATTAGATCTACATGTACAGAGATACACACTTTGGAATGATATCTAATTTCAAAGTGATTTTAACAACTGTCTATATATAGTGATTGAAAGGGAATGACATTTAACTTTTTTTGTTTGTTAAATACATTAATTACTCAAATTCTTCATCAACACCATCATCAAAACAAACTTGTAAGGCTACTTCTTGGCCTCAACTACAAAACCCATCTAACCCCTGATCATTTTGATAGGATTGGATGGCTTAGGGTTGCGGACAGAGTACAGCAACTTGCTATGGGCCTGGTCTTCAAGATATATCACAACATTGGGATCCCCCTGTATTTGTCAAAATACTTCCAAAATGTTAATGATGTCCATGATCACAATACCAGAGGCAGCTCCACAAACCTTGTCCAACCCTTTTTTGGCTCAACAAAGGGAAGTAACTCGTTCTCATGCTATTCATCAAAAATGTGGAACGCCCTACCAAAAGGAGTAAAGGAGTGTAAAACCCTACTCTCCTTAAAAACAGCCCTAAAGATACACCTTCAGGAGGCTGCAATTGGAAAATGGCCCCTGTCTAAGTCCTAACCTAACCTACCCCCCTACCCCCCCCCCCCCCCCCTCTCTCCTTCTCCTTTTTGTACATATTTCTTACTCTTCATACCAGTAACCTGTAAACTGATTGTATGACATTCTATAGTAGTTGTGTATATCTGTCTGTCTCTTATATGTCATCATGATTTGTGTGCATGGGGAACTCATTTGAAACAAGCTCAGTGCTTTTATGAGTCTTCCAGTTTAGTAGACCTTGTATTGTGAATTTGTACTTCCATGTACTGTTGTTCTCATGTCCTACTAAATAAAGTACATCAATCAATCAATCATCATCATCATCATCACAGGACCACAATGGAAACAAGCCCGGGCTTTTTGTGTTTCCCTTTAGCACCATTGTATAATCGTACCACATTTGCAAACTGTCAATCAATCAATCAATCAATCAATCAATCAATCAATCAATCAATCAATCAATCAATCAATCAATCAATCAATTAGAACAGGGGTCTTCAACAGGGGGTCCGGGACCCCTAGGGGGTCCTCAGAGTAACTACAGGGGGTCCGCCAAATCTTTGTGCGATATGATTATTTGTTTCTACCTTAACCACTTGAACCCTAACTAACGTCCCTTTTCTGTGGAGAACTTTAGCCACAAATAGCAGATCTACAAGCTCTTGTAGATCGGCTATTTTTGGCAAAGAGGTGTAGAGGGAAAAAAGAGAAAAGTTTAATCTGAAACACAATTTTATACAATATAGAGGGGGTCCCTGCTTCATCTCTCTCTCAGCTAGGGGGTCCTGGGCCTGAAAACGTTGAAGACCCCTGAATTAGAACATTTATTGTGAAAGAAAAAAACCCAAAACAACAACCAACCACTTTATTATGAAGTCCCGGAACAAACGTATCCCGGAAGTACAACTCGCTGGGTTCACTCAGCTCAGCTAGATGGTCGGGAGGGAGTTTTCAAATCGCTTTACTCGGCTGCTGAACTAAAAGACTCCACACTTGTTGTAGTCTAATCTTCCGTGCGTTAGTTATGATTAATATGAAAGACTATCTGAATTCTAAAGTCACTCTGGAGCAGAACATCCTGATACTAGAGCACTTCTTGGTACGGTGAGCGATTGAGGGAAACAAAACAAACGGCTCCATTTCAGCCGCACGCACACTTCAAAACAAACACAGCTTCTACTAGGAAGTGAAACGACCTTCCAGACAGAGAGAGCTACTTTCTGCAGACTTGCTGGCTCCTTCATCATCACCATCATAGTCATCAATCTGTGCTCTATGTGAGTAAGTGTGGTGGGTGTCTGGGTGGGTGGCTGTTCGTCCCGCCACTTCAACCAGTCTGTTTTGAAGTGAACAACACGAGCATGAACATGATGGACGTGGAGCCGCAGTCTCAGCAGGCTGGGACACAGAGACGTGAGAGGAGCCTGGGACTGCTCACTGCCAAGTTTGTCGCTTTATTACAAGATGCGAAGGATGGTGTGGTGGATCTCAAAGTAGTAAGTACTAACTACAAATATTTTAGAACAATATTTGAAAACCCACAAAAGTATTTCTTAAATATAGTATATCATTAATTATTTAAATATGTTTTAACACAGAATAAAATGTTTTATGGACATGATTCATCAGGAACCTGGATGGCGTGGTTCCAGGCAAATAATACTTTTGGAAATCTCTATGGGGGGGAATGAATGGGTTTTCTATATGTGGCACCACAAAATGGCTGTGCTGGCACTGCTATGCCCTATATAGGCCCAATAGCCAATTGCACAGAATATAAAATCTCTCTTTTTCTCTTTCTAAATATTGTGGGCACCTCAGTGTTAAATTGGCTATTTAAAAGAAAATAACGGGTCTGAAGTACAGTAAAGAATACATGATGTGAACATTCACGGTACATCATTATCAGATTACCCTTCTTCAATTTATTGTTTATGCCCATAAATAACTGACTAGCCACAGATTTTGTAGCAATGTGTAGGGATTGTAGAACTATTAGGCCTTACATGTCAGAGGGGGGCTTTCAGATTTGGTTTTTACATTTTGTGCAATGTAGACTACTGTCAAGTATTAAAGGAATTATGAAAAACACTGATTTATGAAATGTCTGATAGATTAATACAGTATGCTATGGCTCACTCACTGAGGATAATGTAATGGCTGTATTTAATTCCAGGCTGCCACTGTCTTGGCTGTCAGACAGAAGAGGCGCATCTATGACATCACCAATGTACTAGAGGGAGTTGGTCTGATTGAGAAAACATCCAAGAACAGTGTACAGTGGAAGTAAGTTTTAGTATTTGTATGGGTGGATATGCATGTGTGTGCGTAGAGAGATTTTACTTCTTGTAATAACGACATATCGTCATTGTTTTTGTCTGAATAAGGGGTGTGGCGCTTGGAGGTAACTCGAAGGCGATTGCTCAAAGGGTGATGGTCTTAAAGTCAGAACTGGAGGATCTGGAACTGAAGGAAAATGAGTTGGACCAACAGAAAGGCTGGGTCCAACAGAGCATCAGGAATGTGACAGAAGACTCTGAAAACCATCCATATCCTTTGAATACTAAAGCAAACACTTACTTAACCACTTAAACCCTCTAGATTGTATTTGGACCGTTTTTTCTCTTTGCCAAAAAATAGTCAATCTACAAGCTCACAATGCGTCGCAATGCGCCACATTGTGAGCTTGTAGATCTGCACTTTTTTGGCAAACGTTCTAATTTTGCAATGAAACTTTGAATTGAACATTAAGGAGAAGTTTTAGAGATGATACTGGTATGTGTGTTAAAAACAACATCAAACCAAAATAAATGACAGATTAGTTATGTAGTTTTAACTACCAGTATTCTAAATTCAACCTTAACTCTGATCAACGCTTGCCTATGTGAACCATGAAGATATCTGCAGCTGCTTCAGTGGTACATTTTATTTTCTCACTTTCCTATCAGATCACATTTACACATGAGTTTTGGGATATCTTCAAAGTTCTTACATGGCTTAGCATTAAAAAGGCACATCAAAAGATGACAGTCTAGTACTCTTTTAATTTGACATAATAGGGTGAATTTATTTCTTCTCAGGTCATACCCTGTTGGCCGTGCGTGCACCCTTCGGTACACAGCTAGATGTCCCCATACCCAAAGCTGTAAGTCTTGCAACATTAGAGCTCTAGTCTCTTTATGGTTGCTTGCGTTTCTTTACCCCAGATAGTGTGACTTGTTTATATCTCTACTCAGGGGCGGGATGGTGAGAGGAAGTATCAGATCCATCTGAAAAGCACAACCGGACCAATTGATGTCCTGTTGATCAATAAAGGTCATGCTGACTCTGTTCCTATGGTGCTTCCTGTCCCACCACCTGAAGACATTTTGCAAAATGCCAAGTCTTCTGCAGATGAAACGGAGGACCCACTAAGCCAGGCCTCGGCTAATCCCAGCTACAATGTTGCCAAGTCCATCTCTGAATCAGCTGAATGTGAGTGGCATATTACGCCCCCTCATGGAGGGTTATTGTTTTAGTCCGTGTCTATCTGTTTGTTATTAACCTTTCCTGAATTGGATCAAGGTCAAAGGTCACATTAAAAGGTAATAGTTTTTGGGCTATAACTTAATTAAAGAATATTAGTCAAAACGTATAACTAAGAAGACCCCCCCCCCCCTGCCCCTCAGTTATTGAGCTAAATAATATTCCCATCTATTGAAAATTGTTGGGGTTTAAAGGTTTGGTGAAGGGCATCTGTCAAATGTCAGTTTACACCACAGCTCTAAAATGGTTGACGGTAAACATCTTTACTTAATGGACAAACGGAAACATGACCTTTGACCGTGAAAGGGCAAACTCAAAAGTGACATTATTCTAAAATGAATCAAAACCCAAATATGTGTGTATTTGTTATTTTTAAAGGGGGTGGGCATTGTTGTGCTAAGCACCACTTGTTTTTAATATATATATCTTTATGGAGAGTATAACTGAATATAACCGAGTAATGTATATACAGTAAAAAAAAAATCTTCTTGAAATGTGTTCAATAGTTTGGCTATACAGCACGTTTTTAAATTTGAATGGAAAACAAATCGGACATAAATGTCAAGTTCCTTTTAATAATAATGAAATCTGATCACCCTATTACTGCACAGAAATTAGAGAAGAGAGGAAAAGGTTCAAATGTTTGCTGTGCCTGCCACCAGCAATGTGGCATGACCCTGGTAACTACTAGTGTCCACTATCCAAATATTCTATTACAGGCTTTTATTCTGCAGTGTTTTAGCTGCTGTTTCCACCATGTTCTTCAGTTGTCTTCTTTCTGTACTGACTGCTCTGATGTATTTGTTTTACAGTGATGGACGTATCCAAAGGCCTGGCAGATTTACTAGACCCAACCAAAGGTACTGATTGTGTTTTTGTTAATTTGATTATTTTTGTTGTTCATCTCACTGTTACTTACTTCCCTTTTCACATGTAAATGATTGAGTATTCAAACCACACTTCTCTTAATTTTGTAGAAATTATGACCGAAGATCTAATAGCAGAGCTTATGGCTTCTGACGGTAAGTGTTGGTGAAAAACAGCATATAATCAGTATCATCTGATCATATCAGATGCTGTATTTGTACGGTGTATATATGATGATCTCAACCTAATGAATACATTTTTATTCTTCAGTTTTCTCTCCACTCCTGCGTCTTTCTCCTCCCCCGGGTGAACATGAGTACATCTATAATCTGGATGAGACTGAGGGCCTCTGTGACCTCTTTGACATCCCTGTCCTCAACATCTGACCTTGGAATCATGTTTGGTGAAAAGCAACTTAAACCTGCAGAACATTTATTTTTTCCCCCAAATTATTATTATTAATTATGTATTTTTATACTTTATTAAGGGATAATTTGTTTAAACAAGACAGGGTCTAATGTTTGCGTGGCTTCCCTGTGGATCTATGACGTCATGTTAACGATGTCATGTTGATGATCTCAGTCTTTCCCAAATCATTTTTTTCACCCTTTTTATAAAAATAGTTATTAAGGGCTAATTTGTTTAAACAAGACAGGGTCTATTACCGGCGTGGCTTCCCTGTGGATCTCTTGATGTCATGTTGATGATGTCGATCTAAGATCTGAGGCCCATCACAAAATGGAAAATATATTCACACAACAAATATATTCACAATATGTGAACAATAGTGATGGATTTACTTCCTTGGCCTACTGGCAGTGTGCACAAGACATTTGGCACTTATCGGTCCAATGTTTCTGAGAGATTGGTTGCGGACAGACACAGACAGAGAGGCCCTTTTTGAAACGGCTTGGCCCCTATAGTCAGTGCCATGCTGTAAAGAAAAAATTATGGTGCCGCTGGCTTGGCACTTCAATGAACACAGTTGGCGTTGTGCATGTGTAGGAAGCCCGGCGAAAGAGTGTTCTCTGTCACTGCACTAGTGACTCATACAGGCCTTTTCTGTTCAGCAGGGAGCGGAACTGGGAGGAATAGCATGTTCCTCTGCATGCGTTATACCCTCCCAGTGAGACTCCTCGCTGTCAGGTGAAAAAAGGTGTTTGTTGACGTGTATCGGAAGAGATGTGTGGTTGTCTACACACTCCCAAGACCAAACAGTGGCGGTTGGAAATGGCAGGGACTATACACATGGGGGTGGGGGAATGGAAATGACAACAAAAGGGGCGAAAAAACAACTAATAGTTGATTAAAAAATACATTTGTAATGTTATCCTTCTTCTGAACTGGTATATGTGCATATTATGGAAATTGCACGTCAAACATCTCGTTTGATGATGTGAAAAGCTGATGTTAAAGCGACAGTCCTGGACTTATTTTAACGAATAAAATATTTTAACCATTCTCTATGGTAGAGTATGTTAATACTATATAACTACTGAAGGTGTTGCATGTGGTCCCTGACCATGCATTTAGGAATGCAGGAAAGTGAGGATTTTTTAATTACATTTTCTTCCACAGAACAGTGCGCTAAATGACCTGGTGACCTATAAGTGTTACTGGGAAGTCGGAGGTCAAGAAGGGAGGGAAGGGAAAGAAGGGAGTCAGAATCTCAAGAAGGGGAAGTGTACCGGATTGCCTGATTGAGTCCTCAATATTAGGAAATATGATCACATGTGTCTGCTCACTCATACATAAAATACAAATCAGTATATCAGTTAACATGAGTTTAATGGAATGTTGGATAAAGTAAGAGAATGGGATAGGAATAGATCAGTGGTTCTCAACCTTTTTTTGAGCTCTGGACTACTAGCATATTTCAGTTAAATAATGCCATGGCTTTATATCATTTGTTCCACGTAGTATCGTGCAAGAAATTAAATCAAATCAAGTCATCATTCAATTTCAAGCTTTTTCTCCCACACCGTGCTTATTAATTCAAATATTTTCTTACATTTGATGGACTTATCATTTAAACATTTTAATACATTTATATGTATTTACATTTTAAAACATTTTCCCATGGAGCACCTGCAGGCCTAATTATGCTGTGGACCACTAGTAGTCTCATGGACCATTGGTTTAGAAACAGTGGGATGTATAGCAAGTGTTACCAAAGCACTAATCTTAACCCAACACAACAGTGGTCCCCAGGTTGATTCTTAGTCAGGGTGGTGGTCCCCCGTTCACAATGAGTTGAAAACCCGGGTATTTAATAGGTGCAAATGACAAAAATGACAAAGGATCAAACCATTACTCCTGGATATTCTGCTTCAGAGAAGGAGCAAATGGTCGATTTGAATATACAAATTTCGTATACAGACTATGACCTGGTTTAAATTCACCACTTGACTTTTGTTATCTGAAGGCGACGGGGGGAGTTGGCCATTTCAGGACATGCTGCTTTGTAGTCATAAAAGCCCAGGTGTGCTGTATGAGTCTCGTATAGCAACTCCTTTAAATACAAATACCTTGCTACTGCTTTTGTTTTCATGGTGATTTAATGGAATGATTTTTTTTTATGTCAGATACTTTAAATATTTTTGTCTGTAAAAGCATTGACTACCTCTTTCAGCTAACTTGAGGGAAGACCTGGGCCATGACCTAATGCTAATATAGATACTTTATTGAGACAATTTCATTATTAAAGACAAATGGCTTAAACAGAGCTTTTCTAAATATTTTTTATGCCTGTAAAGTCAAGTACATTTTATTTGTCTTGCACATTTCATGCAGGTGCAAACTCAATGCACATTACACAAAAGTATCAACAATACAGAGACCAACGTAGAAAGCATTAGAAAAAACATCCACATTGACATGGTACAGCAATGAATCTCCCGCACACAGACAAATTATAAAATGCACCCTCACAGGCCTCACCAGACCTTGATCTTGAGCTGAGAGGCCTGACTGGTCTGAGCATTGAGCAGGTAATAGATGTATTTGGGAGCTAGACCATTTAGACCAGTGGGTTTCAACCCTTTTCATATCAAGGTCCATTATTTATTCGGCATTTGAGCCACAGACCACCATTTGATGAGATTTAGACTCTCAGACCCAAGACTTTAGAATATTTCAGACTTTCATCTTGTCTGCATTTCTCTCCTCTACCATTGGTTTACTGTCTGTCTTCCGCGTCTAAACTCTCTCATGAAATAAAGCATTCAATACAATACAAATAAATGTCTACATTTTGTTTTAAATTAAAATACAATAACTTACACGGACATACGCCAATTTTGACTGTCAGATAAGTACCGCTTATATATATTTTGTTAATGTAAATGAAAAATGTTATGTTTAGAGTCATGACCTAACCTAATCAAGTGATCTGTCCAAACCACCATGAATCGTACCATAGGCGTAGGACAGGAGCCAAAAACGCAATCAAACCAGTATTGAAATCTCAACAGCATCTTTGTGTGTTGGTTTTCTACAGCTGATATCTCCTGTGTCAGAGAGAGAGAGAGAGAGAGAGAGTGAGTGGAGCGCAGTCTGAGGGGGGATCCAGTTTCTCATTGAATATTCCTGCAACCAATCGAGCCTTGGTGCACTGAGTGACTGCTGTTCCCTGAAGTATTAATAATACAAGAGGAAGTTATTGTCCTACTGAAGGCCACAGTAATACACAGCTAAAGGAAAGGAGTGTGGGGGGAGCATGTTTCAATCAACCCTCTAGGGTTTCAGGGCCTGCAGACAGCGGTCTGACACTGGGGAGCCTGCTGCCGTGCCCCTGTAAAGAGCTTGATTGTACGGCTGCAGTGACCGAGAGGATAAATGTGTCTGACCAGTGACAGCCTGCAGAGTCTTGCTGTCCCAGCTCAGTGGGTAAGACTACACCCCCGTAGAACCACAGTCACAAAATGACTCCCAGCTGAGAGACAACTCAATAGAGAATTAGTCAGTGGGAGACAGTGGACACGTAGAGAATAGGGGAGATGCCTGGGTGTGATTAATATGATCCAGATTTTCACCTTGCTTGTCATATGACAGCAGTGACCTTCATATTGCTTCATATCGGACCTGCATAGAATAGAAAAACAATAACTATTTTAGAAGAATCCTTAGCATGGCATGACATAACTTAGGAACTTAGGGATATATTCTGATGTATACCCTTTAAGATACTGTGTGAGCTCATGCTTTCTGCACATGCTTCCTTTTCTATGCATTATCACAGGAAGTGGAGATCCAACACATGATGGGCAGCCAGATTACTCATGAAATATGAAGCCATGCATCTAACCCCAGAGACATGAGAGCAAGTTCACAAAACAGAGAAAAGTACGCAGAGTTACAGAACACAGGTAGGAGGGGGTACTGAAGGAGAGTGAAATGGAGAAAGGAGAGATGGTGAAACAGAGTGATGGTGAAAGAGAGATCGACTGCTGGCGCATGATATCTGCAAGTTAGAGATGTTGACAAAGCCTATAAAGGATATTTAACAAAGTGAATGGGGAATAACAGTTGGTGAGTTCATATTTATTTGTTCTGCATTGCACTGCTATAGTTGTGCTAAAATGTACTTTATTATTATTATTTTTTTAAATTGTTTTTTACATAAAATTGTACCCACAACATTACATGTATCCTTAATTGGTATACTTGTTTAAATCAATCTAGCTGGCAATGAAATACCTATCCATGTCCTAAATTTAAAAGGGGTTTTCTGGGGTTTTCCACAGCTAATTTTCCATAAGCCCTTCAGTATTAGTATTAGTAGTTCATATATCGATAAAATGGATATATAACTAGAACTTGTATTATTATTCTTTTAATTAACATTGGTTAAACAACTTCACTTGAGAGAAAGTGGTAACATTGGTTAAACAACTTCACTTGAGAGAAAGTGGTAACGTGATGTAGCCTGTCATTAAGGTTTAATATCCTCTCTGCAGTGAGACACCGTACTCCATGTCCACCCCATCACAGAAAATGCTACAACAACTCACATTTGAATACATGGTTGTGTGACATCAGCAAAAAGCTGATTGAAGAGACAGATGTGACATCACTGTGTGCTTGTACTTAATGGTGTGAGAGGAAGATGGCAGAGAAAGGGCAAGGCATGGCAACTCTTAGATTCACAAGCACCATAATTTGGCTAATGTTACTGGGACAAGCATATCCTGAGAGGACAGGTAAGTGCACAACCTAAATTAATGTAAATACTATATTTTACACAAGCGTGAGTTTGTAATATAATGGTCCTATTTTCAGAAGGAAAAAAACAGAGAGATGCCTCTTTCAAGGAGCTGATTTCAAAATGGAAGCAAGGAGGTGAGTGGAATCCTCTGAAGGACTCTCCTGGCCCAGATACAGG
Source organism: Gymnoscopelus microlampas (assembly GCF_963454915.1). Classification (NCBI taxonomy): domain Eukaryota; kingdom Metazoa; phylum Chordata; class Actinopteri; order Myctophiformes; family Myctophidae; genus Gymnoscopelus; species Gymnoscopelus microlampas. The sequence continues at coordinate 42,364,697 of NC_139962.1, forward strand.
CCAAGAACAATATGTCCACCCTTGGTTGAGGAGCATCATGGGAGGTCTTGAGACACTGGGCTTTATGTCGACCAAGAACTTGGGCCTGCCCTCCCTGAACAAGCCTGTGGACAGGCAGCGACTATCAAGCTTCCTCTACAACATCTCCCTTTACCTCCAAGAGGTGGGTGCAGAACTAGAGGAGAGACAGACCTCATCTGATGAGGGGCAGCTATGGGAAAAGGTGCTGCAGTCGTTCATCCAGTCTGAAGGGAGTGCTACAATGAGCCAATGGAACGATGGTCACTTTCCACCTAGACCCAGCGTCAAACTCCAAGACTGGTTTTTGTCCTTGAGAGGCAGCCCTCACTGGGACTGGCTACTGGGTCTGTTGCAGAGTCTCATCTCTCTGTCCGAGCGCCAGCCTCAAAAGCCCATTTTGGCTTTGTTATCTCAGAACTGGAGGACAGTAAGTGCTGTGCTGGAGGCAATGATCCAGGCTATGGTCAGTGGAACCTACGGCCAAGCCAGCGCGGGTCTTCAGGGCTTCATTTGTGCACTGAAGGGCCGTAGTGACTGTGCTTTCAATGTCAGCTGGCTACAGCAGCTGCTTCTGTATTTAGAGACCCGCAACTGGAAGCCAGTGGTCAGTCTGCACCCAGTGGGTGAAGGGGGGGACCCAAATAGGGGCTCGCCTGTGTATGGACGAGTAATGCCCTTCAGGTTGCCCCCTGAGGCTATGAGTGAGGGCGGGTCTCCTGAAAATACTTCTCTGGGAGACACATGGGGCACAGCGGAGGATTTAGGGTCCATGCAATCTTTACTCTTGCAAGCACTGTCACGCACAGGCGGGGAGAGGGCAGGTCACATAGCAGAGAAAAATCCTGAACTTATGCAACGGTTGGATGGTCTAAGGAAGGGTCTCCTGCACAGGGTGGGTAGTTCTGTCTACAGTAACTTGAGGAAGAAAGTATCACGGGTTACCATGGCACTGCTTGATGATGCAAGCAGCTATGTGGACGTGCCACACCCTAGCCCACAGGGAAAATGCTCATTGGGTGAGTACGTGGTCCACTTGGCCTTCAAATTATAATATCACAAACAATTAAATGAAGGCCCACTTACCATTAAACATTAACATTAAATGCTCTATGAAAAAAAGGTAGCAATGTTGTTTAAGTAGGCCAATCCCTGCATGTATTTTCTGTTCAGTTTGATTTATTCATGAATACAATCTAACTGTCAAGTTATTTAAGAAAGACACTACTAAACTCATGTTAAAGTAGAACTGACATTTCAAACAAATGTATCTAACATTTACGAAAGAGTTCAGAATATTTAATGAAAGTACGATGGAAAAGTGCCAACAATACAATAATTTTGACAGATTTCAGAACAATCCAAGACAGAACACAACACAACACAACACAACACTTGAATGCTTTACATCTAAAGATAGTTATATGAGTTTTACTATATTTAAAACTGTATTAACTGTTGCTGCCTGTCTTGGCCAGGCCTCTCTGGAAAAAAGACTGTAAATCACAATAGGGGTTTCTCTCCTTTTAAAAGAGCTATAAAATATAAAAATAAACACAGTGTACAGTATAGGACAAATCAGAGCTAATTTCACAAAACAAATCACGAAATCTCCATTTTGTCATTAGTATGAATCTAAAGCATTAGAAACTTTTCTAAATAGCGGGATTATTGCTGGTCACTTAAACATGCAAACAATAAAGATACTGTGACTGACACTGCTTTAAAATCATTATGTCTGTGTCATTGAGAGGATCTGTCTTACCCTGAATCCCTTGGCTCGGTTAATCTCTTTACCCTTTCATTGATGCCAGTAACACTATATCCTGGGCATTGTTAGCCGTGGTATGCTGTTACAGTACAACCATAACTGTATGCTAGGGCATCCAGTTGCGTTCACAATTCCGTACTTTTATTCCTCTGTGATTTTCTGTTAATATTTTCCCCCATTTTGTCTTTCTAAAGGTAACCTCAGACAGCTTATATTATGGTAAGATATCCACGTTTACTCTCACACGCACGCACGCGCGCGCACGCGCACACACACACACACACACACACACACACACACACACACACACACACACACACACACACACACACACACTCACTCACTCACTCACTCACTCACTCACTCACTCACTCACTCACTCACTCACTCACTCACTCACTCACTCACTCACTCACTCACTCACACACCACACCACACCACACCACACCACACCACACCACACCACACCACACCACACCACACACACCACACACACACACACACACACACACACACACACACACACACACAGAATGATAGTTATAAAAAAGTCATATGATCTCCATCTTATTGTCTTATTTGTCCATACATATTTAGGGGCATAAGACATAATGTAACATGGAACACCCAGGCTTTAGGCTTCACCTCCCAGGGTCTCCCCACCGCTCCTCCATTCCTGCTGTCCTGCACATCCACTGGGGATGATGGAGTAAGGTCCAGATCACCACGTCCAGCCCCGGCATCCCACCAAACCTCTGAGAACCCCCGTCCCAATCCTCGCCACTCCCGTTTCAAGCAGCGAAGGACAGAGGGCGGAGGTGGGGGTACAGACCACCAGGAAGACATGGAATCATCCACCCCCTCAATAGAGATCCTGGAGGCAGCGTGTAATTCTACTATTCCAGGTTTGACAGGAGTCTCCAACTTCACAGTGTTTCTGTACTGCAACCTGTATGAAGTGGATAATGGGTCAGAGAGCCCTTCAGTGGTTCAGATGGACCTTGACCTACAAGCCTCCTGTTCTGATGCTGCCTGGTACCTGTCTGCTGCTGAGGAGGACTTCATGTGGGTTCATGTTTGTAGTGAGTTCTTGCCCCATGAGTTCAACAACACAGTGTGTGCCAATTCCTCTTTCTGGCTGCAGAGAGCCCACCAGGTGAGATTCATTTGATTGACAAAACTATCTAAATTCACAAGCACCACAAATAATGTTCACTAAAAGGTTTTGGTTATTGGTATATACAGTATGTAATGTCAAAGCAAGTGTATGAAATATTCTGTATTTGATATCGGCTTTCATTCAATTTATTCTTTATCAGAGCCATAAATGCTAACTTAAATCTTTGCAGGCTGCATTGACGAAGGACTATCGTTATTTAAACCAATCCAGCATAGACGACTTGTGTGTGCAACTATCACCGGAGACAGTAGAGCCTGGAGGGAGTCCAGGCCCTGATGAGAACTGTTTGGCTCAGCTGGGCAGCAGATCCCTCAGTGCCCAGGATTTCAGACGATGCTTCCTGCCCAACAACTCGGCCATGATTTCGGCACTGTGTGGTGGGGAATCCCCTGAATCTCACCACATCGTCCCAGGGGGAAGCTGGGCGGCGGAGTACTGCTCAAAGATACACAACTCCTCCCGTGGCAACATCACTGAGGACATCTGTCTCTACAGGAAGTGGGATATTCAGCATTTTACCAACATCACCCTCCTGGAGCACTGTAGGCAGACACCAGGACTGAGAGAGTATGTTTGTCACAACGACAGCGTCTCACTCTATCGCCAGCAGTTAATACCTATATCGCATCTTTATGTCTTCTGTGCTTATCTGGAAGCAGAGCTGGAGAGCAGGAAGTGCTTCCTGCAGAGATTCTTTGACATACTCCCAGCACCGTATGACTTTGACACATCACAGCTGTGCGTAGAGCCGGGCCCGCTACTGATGGACGCTGTGGAGAAGCTCAGTGTGTGTGAGGTCGAGGATGCTGAGAATGGTGGGTTTTTAGCTGCCTTGGGTTACCTGTTGCGAGTGCTGGACTTCATGGTGGGACTTTCTGCAGGCCTGGAGGAGGGGGAAGGAGAGGCGAGGCTAGGTTTGAGCCAGGCCATACTCCTCTCCAGTCTCCTTGACAATACCTCGTTCTGGACCACTCTGCAGCCTGCGGCCCCACTGAGCGTGCTTCACACTGTGGGGATGTTCCTGCGCAGGGAGCAGAACCACACTGTCAAAGAGGATCTGCTAAGCTGCTTCAGTGTAAGACAGACGACACCCCACACGCACGCACACGCGCGCTCGCTCACTCACTCACTCACTCACTCACTCACTCACACATGCACATACGCACAGCCCTTGTTGAGGAGTCTGTATATGATGGCTGTATTATGTGGGTGTGTTCGGAAATACAGCGCTGAGCGCACTGGCCAATACAAACTAATAGGCGAGTGCGCTCCGGTGCGCAATTTCCGAACGCACCCTGTGTGTCTGTGCTTGTGGCTGAAATGTCCCTGTTCGATCACCCGGATCAACATTCACCCCTTCCTAATCACCCACCACTGTGTGCCCTTGAGCAAGACTCCCAACTGCTACATAACAGTGTAGGACTGTGGTTGTATGTACCAGGTGTGAATGTGTGTATATGTGTGAGTGTGAAGCAGGTCATTGCTGAGAAAGAGGTGGAAATCGTAACGTGACTTACCTTGGTTAAATTAAGGATTTCACATATGTATACTCATGTATACACACACACACACACACACACACACACACACACACACACACACACACACACAAACACACACACACACACACACACACACACACACACACACACACACACACACACACACACACACACACACACACACACACACACACAGACACGGACACAGACACAGACACAGACACAGACACAGACACAGACACACACACACACACACACACACACACACACACACACACACACACACACACACACACACACACACACACACACACACACACACACACACACACACACACACACACACAATGAGTGATTAAAATGTTTCCACTATCACCATCAGCCTGTTCTATGGGACCTCATTCAGCAAGAAGACAACTCATCTGCCCTCAGAGTTCTGATGCAGGTATTTGACCATAAAGCTCCATTAGTATCCACACATTTGTGTTACAGATATCACCTGCCTTTGGATTTAGAGGAATACTTTTTTTTATCTCAACAGGAGTATCTCCAAATGCCAAGAGAGAGAATTCGCACTCTTGTGATGTCTGCTGAAAAGGATGCTGTTAAGCGGTTTCTGTCTCACATGCATCAAAGTTGGGACCAATTACAAGTTGAAACCACCCAGGTTTGCGTGAAAGATGATTCACATACCCTGGCAGTAGGGCTGGGTGATATGACTTCAAATCAATATCCCAATGATTTCAAACATAGTTGCCTCGATTACGATGAATGAAACAAAAAGAATTTGGAAAATAGCAGATCTACAAGTTTGCACAAGCTTGTCAATCGGCTATTTTCACAATTTTTGTATGCTACCATTGTACAAAGAAGTATAATACAGGTTTAAGTGGTTAATCACACTATTCGATTTAGTGGATTAAAATCAAAACCTTGTTCTCGATTATTCGGTTATAAGTCGATTGGTATTGGTTTCGATATTTTTTCGTTTAATTGCCCAGCCATACCAGCAACATTGAAATATTATTGAAACTACAAACCTGTTACTAGGCCGATAATATAGCTCTTGTATGCCATGGTCCTTGTTAAGTGCTTGAATGCTCCATTTGTGTCCTCTCTGTTATTTTCTCTCCCAGGTCTCTCAAAAAGAGTTACAAGCCATGGAAACAATGACAGCAGCCTTCATTCAAAAGTTCCCTCGTGTTACCCCAGAACTTTTCGTGGATCTATCTCAGTTCATTCCCTTCATGTCCGTCTCTGACATCATGAGCTTCCCAGCATCCCTCATGGTCAATGATAGTGTGTGAGTTGCCTAAAATGTAAATTTGTATTCTGACAGATTTGAAGATGCTGTTGCTAATACATTCTACGTTGTGCTCGAAGGTTGCTGGCCATTCGTGACCATAGTTCAGAGATGAAGTCCCCACAGAAACAGGCTTTTCTAAAGAGACTTCTCCAGTCAAATATGGTTGGTGATGTCTCTACATGGCCTCCATACTTTCTCAGTTCCATCCTGCCACTACTCCCATACCTACCAGTCAGTTATTTTCATCAGCTGACACCACAACAGGTAAGAGACATCTCTGCAAATGAAATTCTCCTGATGTTAAAGTCACAATTCATTAATTCATTAAGATAATCAGCAGCAAGTCTGCCTTTTCAGGAACGAGAAGTTGATAAGTTTAGCTTTAAACCACCTATTTTGGATATGGCATTGTAGGTGAAGACTTCAAACTTCAAAAATATAGTCGCTGGGTATCTAATATTAAAAATAACACAAATATAAAGTATTGTATTCTATCTCCCTTAGCTTAGTCCACTTGTGGAGTTGTTGGGCAACATCAGTGTTGATGGCACAAGGGGACGCCATGTGCTCCGGACCCTGTTCAATAGCAAGAAGAAGAATCTCACTGGCGATAGCATACTGAGGTATAGGTCCTTGAAACTTAGGTAGGTCCACTCTACTCCAGCTTTATTCCCATGAATATGAAATAAATAGAAATAATTTACATTGCAGGTTAGGAGTTCTTCTGTGTTACCTAGATGCAGAAGATATATGGCCATTTCTCCAGGCATCACCTGTGTCCTCTGCTCTCTGGCAGCAACTGGCTCAATGCATGTCTGATGGACTCATCAGTCCTAGTGGCAGGGTAAGGACCACAATGCGGCACAGACCCTTACTGACATTGATTTCTTGCATAACACATTTGCTCCTTACAACATCCAACACCCGTTCTGCCCACCATTGAAAGTTCTAGAACCCGTCCGATTATCAGGTTAGCAGATATATCAGGCATTATTTTACTTTCTTTTTTCCAACATAGATATCGTCAATTATCGTCCATGTTTCCGGATTTTTTTTACATTTTAAACCTTTTTAAAAATTGGAGATCTACAAGCTCATGTTTGTGAAGTGGGTAATTAAAATAAAGTTCAGCTTATTTTATATTATACTGTACTACGAAATCTAGGTTTTTCAAATTGATAAAAAATAAATACAGTACATACTTTTAACAAAACAATGGTCAAAACATTGACAAAATCGAGATCAACATCGGACCCAAAAATCTGGCATCGGTCGGCCTCTAGAAAGTTTCAAAAGGAAATACCAGGGACTGGAACGACTTGCAAAAGACATAACCTAATGGTTTACCCATGCTTGTTTTTATGTAATTTTTGTGTGTGTATGCTACTCTTGTCTTGTTGCATTGCCCGCTTGTATCTGCTGTTTAATTGTAATAATAATGATAATAATAATAATAATAATAAATACATTTAGAATGGTACCGTAATGTACAATCTTCATGAATGATATTTTTGCTCAAATATGCTTTTCTGTTGTACATTTCGTTTAATGATAAAGCAAATATTTTTTAGATGTGAGGGTCTAACCCTTTGAACTGTGTTTTGTACTCAGATGTCCTCTTGGTTGATACCAGCAGTTCAGACCATGAATGTCAGCAGCCTCTCCCGTGCAGAATTATCTTCTCTAAGTGGTCTGCTGCCCCAGCTAGGAGCATCCTTCTTGCTGTCACTTCCCTCACAGCAGCTTCTGGAACTCCTCACACAACCAGGATTACCTAGTTATTCCACAGCACAGGTCAGCAGGAATTCTGATAAAAAGTGATAAACCTTAAAGTCTCTAACAGTGTTGTCTTTTTCTTCTTATATGTTGGTTATTTGTCATTCTTGTCTTGTTAAGTGTTAATCTGAAACCACAGATTAGGTGGTTCGGGCATCTAGTACGGATGCCTCCCGAGCGTCTCACTAGGGAGGTCCTTGCTGCACGTCCCACTGGGAGGAGACCCCCTGGCAGACCGAGGACCAGATGGGGGGATTATATCTCCACTCTGGCCTTGGAACGCCTCAGGATAGTGGCTAATGTTGCTCGTGAAAGGGAAGTCTGGAGCTCTCTGCTGAAACTGTTTTCCCCACGGCCCGACTCTGGATAATCGGTTGAAGATGGATGGATGGAACCACTGTTCTTCACGATTAGAGTATTGATTTAGTGCGTTGGCATTTTTTGCTGCCGATCACTGCCATGTCTGAAAATGTATTTAAAATACCTTTGATACACTTGAAAACCCCCAGATTTTATTTAAAAAAGATTATGATATTATCTTCACCGTAAACTATAGACTGATAATTGCTTTGTGGCAACCATATCATGTCAGATGTTCTGCTTTAACTCCGATCCAGAGAAAATTAGATTTTTACTTGTAACTTGTACTTGTACTTGTACTTGTAACTTGAAGACTATAAGAACTTGTGCAACAGCTTTTTTGTTTTGTTTCTTCTTCAGGCTTTTCAATTATTATCCAAGATCTCAGAAGAAACCAATGTAAGTACTATAGATCTGTTCAACTGTTTTAGCTGATTTTCGGCCAAATATTTTCTAACTGGGCTGTGTTTCTTTGGTGACTCACTCCCTGCCAGCTTACCATGGGAACACTGTGCAGGCTGAAGCCGTTACACCCTGGTCTCTCCCCTGCGGTGCTGAGAAACCTCCACTGGACTGAGACCAGTGGAAAGGCCCTCTGCCAGTGCTGGAGAGACCTACTGACTGAACTAAGGCCTGGCCAAAGAGCTATGCTTTACACTGCACTGCAGGAGGTGAAGGGGCTCTTGTCTTTCTTTCAGTAGATCACTTTCTGCTCTCACTGTCTACAGTTAATAACTTGCAGTGACTCTCACTTATCGTTGTCACCACATCTTTACTGGAGGACAATGGGGGGGGGTATAGATGTTGGTTGGCAATAGATACCAGTTAAACACAGCCTCCTTTCACATGCAAATACAGATCATATTACTAGACTTACTTAGACCTTGCTTGATAAATACTACCCCTACTATTACTACAAACTACTACTACTACTAATATTAATAAAGCAATTCCTGTAAAGAGAGGATAGATAATTGTGGGCATGGTTAACTATTGAAAATTAATCCAATACTAAGTTTGATCCATCTGAGCCATGTCTGTGAAACATGCATTTATGCCTGTCTTACAGGAAATGGCTATGTAGGATTAGTTTATTTTTGCTCTCTGTTGCGCATCCACAGGTTCTTGACAGAGAAGTGAAGGACACCAGTCTGCAGCTACAGTGTCTCATCCCTTTTGTCCCCCTGAGGAAGCTAACCGAAGACGTGAATGGGAATACAATCCTCAGACACATCAGCTTGTATAGACACATGCCCTGGTCTCATCAACAGGTTCACTGTTTGTTCCAACATGCTCTTGTGTGACTTACAGCACTTGATTGACACACCAATCTGACTCCAACAGACATGGTGCTAGCTTGGATCCAGGCTCCAATTAATCTGCAACTCATTGGCTATGCTTCAGATAAGCCATTCAGGATATTAATACTCCATAGGCATCAACTGCCATCAAGCTAATTAGTTTGGATGTAGTACAATAGTCTAGAGCAGGTGGTATAAATTATTAATGGCTACTTTAAAGAGATTTTGTCACAGCGAGCAGTGCATTAGACTGCTTTCATCACCTGTTCCCTGCCTAAGTCCTGGGCCAAATTAATCTAGTATATACTGAAGGATAACAACAACTCTTCCAGCTAGTTTGAAATATATTATGAAACAGATCCCCCCTGCCATTCAAGATTATATTTAAAAGCTAAACATGTATTATTGTTGTTGGATGGGAAAGAAAGTGAAAAAGAAAGAAAGAAAATAACAACAAACAAAAATCTAATCTTTTTTTCTGTCTGACTAGGCTCAGCTTCTGTTCAATAAGATCCAAGGATTTAGAAACACTACCAGAGCAGCTGTTGAGTAAGTTGAAATACTGATCCCAGCAATGAAGTCCTCATTTTGTGGTCATACTGTCCAACAACTACAATGTTTAATATATTTGAAGGAATTTGGGCCATATTGCTGGTGGAATGAGTTGTGACTATTTGCGGCTCTGGACCAATGAATCTGATTTCCCAGGATTGCTTCAGTTTGTCAGTCAACAGCCTGGAGGTGTGAGACCTGCTCTGGTGAGAAATTTCAGATAACGCCACCAACCTCAATCACGCTTTCAGAACAACAATTGATCATTAACGACTTAAGCCCTATTTTCTAAAAAACATTAGAGCTTTTCAAAAACAATGACAAAATAGCCGATGCTACAATTTTTACAAACCATTTTTCAAAAAAGGTGACAAAATCAGGGTTAAAGTGGATACGTTGTTTTATTAATTTAGTGTCTGGGTTATATTCCAAGAAATTTGATTTATCGAGAATGTATCAATATATTGAGAATTAACGTATCTGTTTAAATTTAACATTTGTTTTGTCTTTGTTGCTAGCGAAAATGCATTGTGGAAGAACTGAGCAACAGACCAGATATAGACCTTGGCGCTCTGAACTCATGGTTTGCGACAAGATTACCGTAAGCACCTTATTACTGTATTATATACATTTTCTTTGTGAATGTTTGTATCCATATATTAATACTACTATTCTGTTCCAGAGCAAGGATGATAGAGAATCTATCCAATACATCTCTCAGAGCCGTTTTGGATCACATCCTTGGACACTTTGCTGACTTCCTGAAACTGCCACGTTATAGACAGGAGACTTTAGCAGAGAAGACCATTACTGTGCTGGTAATTGAAATAAACAAGTCATATCATTATATTACATACAACATAATACAACTGATGCTTTTAAGAGGCTAATTAGATAACATGAGAGGTCACCGAAATGTGAAGGAAATGTTGATCACACAAGCAATGGGACTTATGCCAGTCCCTTTGAAGAAGGGAATTTAATTCATGTTCATAAAATAACAATATACATTAGACACACACGCACGCACTTGACGCCATGGCCATCAACCTCTTTATCAGATAGACAGATGTCTGTGCACAATGATACGAGACACATGTTCTTCTGTACTCATTCTGTTCTTTTCCATGTCTCATATTCTCTAGTCACGTCATGTGTCCAGTACTTATTATATTCTCTATAAACTTCAGAACTTGTCATGTGATACTGCCTGGCGTCATCTTGTTCTCCGAGCTCGCCACTCAACTGCACCATCATTCACCACCCTTAGTTAACGGGAGACTCTTAGGACCACATGGAGGGTCAACTAAATTCACAACACACACACACACACACACACACACACACACACACACACACACACACACACACACACACACACACACACACACACACACACACACACACACACACACACACACACACACACACACACACACACACACACACACACACACATATTGTGTGTAATTTCAGATGATTCTGAAATGTCTTACTCATCTGCTATTTTAGTAGTGGTGTTTTATCATTCTTATGTGTCTCCCATCTTCTATAGGGCCCTTCACAGGCTGTGGCTGAAGGGAAGATAGACAGTGCCACTCTTGAACTCCTCGGGCCCTTGCTCCCTTTTTTGGACCATGATAGTTTGGCACTGGTGGACAGAAGTGCCCTGGTACTGCGGCTTGATGAGATGAGAAGCTACTGTCTACCTCGCAAGGCTCTGAAAGATATTGGTGTCCTTATTACTAAGAGGGAGTTGATGGGGTAAATTAAGCATATCTGTTGTGGTTATGGAATATATGTAATATCAAACCTGGGTCAAGAATATCTGAAGACTAAACTGAAAACTAAAATATATGACTAGCTTTGTGTCTATGTTTGAGTTTTCAAGAAAACATTTAGCCTCTGTGCAGTAAGTTACTGAATAATGCAACAATGTCATGAGTGAAAAAGCCCAGAAGGCAAGTGAGATCGGAGGCAGCAAATTCTGGAGGTCAACTGTTCATGAACTTGCATCAAGGGGAAATGCTAATTCTCTACCAGAATTAAATATCTATGTTCATGGTTTGCTTGATTTGTCATTGCACGTTGCATGCATGTTGTAAAAGAAGACTAATCTTGTGTTTGTATGTTTGGCAGGGAGCCATCAAAATGGGATGCTGGGAATGTAGAACATTTGGGTAGACTAGTGTTTAGTCTCTCGCCAAAGCAAATCAACTCTATTCCACTGGTGAGTGCATGAATGCATGGTTGCCATTTTTAAGTGTATTTCTGTGAACACAATGGGTTCCCATTCAGCTCATGTGATGTGTCACACCTTCTGTGACTGTGGGCGTGGCACAAAGACATTTGGGGTACTGCATTAACTGCATTATAAAGACAAAAAACGGTGTGCATCACATGACCTGATGAAGATCCACGACAGGATCGAAAGAAGTTTTTGTACCTGGTGTGCGGGCTCTACACTCTTTGAACTGAAACCTCTTTAGCCCAGCTCCCACCAGTTGATGTGCGTTTCTTAATTGGATTTCATTTATATGACATTACTGGTTTGTAGCATACAATCTTATGGATTGTTTTTTCTTCCTGATTAGTCAGTGTTGAGTAAAGACACAGTAGAACAGGTCCTGTTTGGCAAAAACCACTGGGAAGATACTGATGTGGGCAAAGTCTGCATAACCCAGTGTATGGACCAACAGAACCAGAGAGAGATGACTCAGAACTTTCTTCGAGGGATTGTCAGAGCACGCAACAGAAGAGCTAAAGGTTTTCCCCCTGATGCATAATGTAGCATATTAAACAATTATTTTGACACCTACTGTTGTTATTACTATTGCTATTACTATCACTCCAGATTCACTGTAATTCAATAACCGTTAATTAACTTTTATAGCCTAGCTTGATTGTTTTGGCACTTGTTCACTCATGAAGTCACACCCAATGGTAGCATGGTGAGATGCTCCGCAATTAATTGTTACATCTATTGTTCCATTGTTCCATTGTTCCATCACTTTTCCTTTGTGTAGTTCCAGTGCCAAGCTGTGCGGACATTAGAGGGACATTCCCTTCAGCTTGGACGTCCCTGCAGCTGAACCGCATGTCACTGGCAGATCTGAAACAGTGTGTGGAAGTTGTCGGTCAGGACGGCTCACTGAGCTCTGACCAGCGCAGAACCCTGTGGTTAAAGATCAGACAGGTCAGTGCTGTTAAACCTGATTTATACTTCATCGTACAACGAAGTACAAATTGTATAAATTAAGCATTACAGCTCATTGTCTTTCCTGTCTGCAAGATCATTTTAAAATGTATGGGAATCAATCAGTGCAGTGCTTCTCTGCATGATCTGGGGGGGCGGCCATAGCTGAGTGGTTAGTGAGCCCGCCTATGGAGCCAGAGGTCCTGGTTGCCACAGGTTCGATTCCAGGCCAGGTCAGCATATGTGTCGATGAAATGAAATTTGTCCCTGAGCAAGACTCTTAACCCCTAATTGCTCACAGGTTCTCATTGGAAACAAGACCGCAAGGACTTGAACAACCTGTTAAAAGGAATTATCCTATCCTTATCTTCATACTGTTTCATTTTCAGTACATTGTTCACTGTTAATTTCAGTAGAAATGCCTCAGCGTCACAGAACAGCTAACCAGTTGCATGAATGAAAAATGTAATGTATAGCCATCAGCACAAGACACTATGGTTGAAGTATGATCTGGATGTTCTTACCAGGCCTACAGTCCAGTGAGACTCTTGAGACCAGAGCAGGTGCTGTCTCTGGGCTGTGTGGTGACTGAGATGGGGGAGAGGGAACTGCAGGACACTGATCTCACTGATCTTGGAGTACTGGAGCAACTGGGGACACTGACAGAATGGAGCCATAAAAAAGTGAAATTTTGACCCAGACATAGAACTTGAATTCAATAAGAGCATCTAAACGTATGGCTTATATTATTGATGATATTGCCTATGGTATGTGTAAGCTGTAAGTGTCGTTACAGATGAGAGCAGCAGTTCTAGGCCTGAAGCGGAGGCGAAAGCTGAAAGTTGAGCAGTTATCTGCAGTAGAGCTTGCAACTCTTGGCCACCTGATCTGCGGTTTATATCCGTCCGAGATCAGCAGATTAAATCCCTACAATTTGAGGTCAGTCAAAATTCTTCATATGCAGTCTTTCTGTTGTTGTTGCTGTTGTTGTTGTTGTTGTCTTTTTACTTAACCAATCTTTTTACTTAACCGTATGATGTACCCCAACATTCCTATTCTGGGGCAAACATTTCATGAAAATAGCAGATCTACAAGCTCACACATACTGTACACAAGTGAACATAGTTTAACTCCTTGAACACCTTGATAGTAGAATCCCCTGACACCGGCCCCGCTCCCCCTCCTCAATTTTCTCTGTAAATATACCCTATTATTCTACTGAACGTTATTCCAATATGTTTTGTAGTATATTTGTATTGTCTGTATTATATCTATTATTACTGATGAATTGAATACAAAGGACCACAATTGAAACAAGCCCCTGGGCTTTTTGTGTTATCCTTTTAGCATAACCTTTGACTGTACTACCTGTTAATAAGCATGTTAATAAAGTATTCAATCAATCAATAAAATCACATTGTGAGCTTGTAGATCTGCTATTTTTCCCAAAGAGATTTGGTGTAGAGAGAAAAACTCACTCACTACATAGGGTATAAGTAATTAAGACTTCAAATGAAATCAGAATTTTATTTTATTTCTTTTTTCCAATTCTACTTTTGTTGTTGTTGTTTTTACTATATTGTTGTTTCCTTCCCTGGCTGCACAATTTATTATTGTAAAATACAACCAAAATACTTGTTTTTTAAAGCTAATTTGTTACTGCTGCATTGTTGGATAGTGCATGTTGGAAAGAGACTGTAAAGGTAGAAGGGAAAGAATGAGACATGCCATATCTGAGCCTACAAGTACTACTAGTGTGTCAGTGAATCATAGAGCACCACTGAGCTATTCAGTATTAAGTGCATTCTCTTCTAAAAAAAGCAACTAAATACCTAGCACTAAGGTAAAAGTGCAATATATCAGCTAACTACTTTCTTAAACAGGTGAGACAAATTGGAAAATCAAATGAGCAAGAGCTAAAACAAATAAGTGTATCGAATAAACAAGATCCAATAAAACAAGAGCTCGTACAAATAATTGACAACAAGTAGGCAAGGCTAAGAGGAAGGGTCAGGGTACTGTTTCCATACGTATAAGTATATAGTGTATACTGGTAGAACACACCACTGGTATGGATAGCCTGCACATGATTGCTACTGTACTGTATACTCCACTCTGCATTAGTAATAGTAACATTTAGCGGGGCCGGTTCTAATTTAATACTTTTTGAATGTCCTTAAGACAGAAATCTTGATTAAATCTCAGGCAGGTCAGTGGTGTTAAACCCGATTTATTCTTCACCATACGATGAAGTACAAATTGTATATGTGTAGGTGATCAAAGCTATTAAATATTAAAATGCCTGAACCTATCATTTACAGTATGGCGGCTCTATTCCTACGGGAGATAGCCTTGCCCTGTACAGAACAGCAGATGGAGGCGTTGGCAAGTCGTCTGTCCAACCCAGATGCCTTTGGTCCAGTCAGTGCCTGGGGACCAGAAGTATTCACTGAGATTGGTACCTTGGCAGGTATTATAGAGCACTGGGCGCATTCTTTTGAGATTTGATATGGGAAACATTCATGTATATTTGATCATGCAATCAATGCACTCATCATATTGTCTTTTTTTGTCCAGTGGGTCTTGAGGACATGGTTCTGTCAGCTCTGGTACAAGAGCAAATGGAGGGAATCACACCTGGAACTATTGCCTTGATTCCTCCAGAAAAGATGGCTGTGAGTTTATACGGTGTGGCTCTGTGGGAGTGTAGCCGTCTAGAAGAGGGTCTGTGTGTCCGGAGCTAATCTTTCAAACTGCTTGACTGATCAGCACCACTTTTACTTATTGCACTTTGTGCATACTGCTAGAAGCCACAGAATGACCTCCATTTCCCCCTGCATATGTTTTTTTTTTACTTTTTGAAATATTGACTTTAATTTTATGATGGAAATCAAAGTGGCTCTGAACCTTGCCCAAATTTGGAGTCATACTTCATAGATACAGTATGCCATAGACGACTGACTTCACAGGCTGTTCACATGAAGTCTGACACCCACACTGGAGCCACACCATATCCATATGGATCCCAAGATCCACCTGATTTTTTTTATTTTTTCGTCACTAATGTTAGCCACATACTGTAGCAAAATGTAGTTGTTTCCAAATCCTATACTGTGGTCCCTGTCACTGCCTGGGGGGACGTCCATGTGCCTCCTCCAATACATATGGATTTGCCAGCTGCAGGGAGAGCAAAACGCACATGGTCTCCTCCAGGTCCCTTCCCTGCCGAACAGCAACACCGACCAACTGGCAGAGGTCACTAGAGCAGCAAGGACATGATCCCCTGATTGGCTTCCCATCAGTGGACACAGCCAGGAACACAGCCAGTTGTGTTCACTAGACTAGAGCGCCTGGCCAAGCTGGAGGCACCGTTGCTCCTTGCTCGGCACTGAATCTGGTTCTCTGCGGTGGTGGTATTTTACTTTTGTGACACCCAGATGCCCCCAAGATTTTGCTGTGCATATGATTTTTCTCCTTTTGTTTTACTAGTCATGATTAGCACGACTCAATAATACATAAGAGTACGTAAAGTACTTAATGTGTGCCTCATGTATTATTGAGTATTTGTGTAATGTGTTTGCCAGGTGGTGTTCAGTGCAACTCAGTTGTCTTGGCTGAGTGTGGAGCAGGCCTGGGCAATTACTGAGGAGCAGTGGGCAGAACTGGACCGGGGACAGAGACTCGCTCTTAACCAAGCTCAATATGAAGGAGACATCCTACATGAGTATAGAGGTGGGCTTTAACCACTTTCAACCTGGCATCCAATTGTTCATGACAACTACCCCCCCACCCCAATATATATTATATATTTATATATATGTATATACATATATATATATATATAGTGCAATCAGTTTGATATGTTACGTTTTTAAGCTATCATTTATAAAGACATGTTGAAGATATTCATGTTCTGTTCATCTACTTTCACAGGGAGGAACTTTGCTCCAGTTGCCTTGAACACAAACCGCCTCACTATATGCTTATTGGCCCTGTGCCTTATGTTATGGCAACTATTTTAAAATACACAAACTCATTTGTATTTATTGTCCTTTGACCTCCAAATGGCATGACACACATTTGTACTTAAAATAAAGATTTTGAAATGTGTTACGTAACGTATGTGTGATGTCTTAGATTCACTCCTTGTCGTGCTCTCCAAATGCATTTGTTAATCCAACGTATTTTTGCACAGCACCAATAAACTAAATTGATATAAACTGCTATGCATATTTGTGGCATAATGTAGATAGTTTTATAAAGCTGAAGAAAGTATTATGCTTTGACTTCCTAACAAATAATCCTTTTGTGTTTCATTATAGGCTATCAATAGTTCAAATGTTCTGTCTACTTTACCTTTTAACTGAGACTGATTTACAGTAGCTAGCTATGTGAGACATTTTCAAATGAACTGCGACAGAACATAGGCTAAGTAATTCACCAGCAAATCTCAATATTTCTCTCAATATTTCTCAGTGTTTCTTGTGCAGGTGTATTTTTGAGTTCAACTAGACTAGTGCACCATGCATGTACAATATGCATCTACAAGCTCACCAGGCATTGTGAGCTTGTAGATCTGCTGTACATTTTGATACCAATACTTTTGTACTTTTACTCAAGTACATTTCCAATGCGGGACTTCCACTTGTAACAGAATATATCTACATTACAGTATTGATATTTTTACTGAAGTAAACAATGTGACTACTACTTCTTCCATCACTGTTCCTTAGAGCAGTGGTTCTCAAACTTTTTCATGTCAAGGACCCCCAAATTGACACTTATTAGCCTGCGGACCCCCATTTCAAAAGATATGCCAGGGACCCCCATAAGAGAAGATTTTTCACGGCTCTCAGTGATTCTCAACCATTTTAATTTCAAGGACCCCCAGTTTGACATGCATTAGGGCTAACAGACCCCCATTTAATGGCATTTCTATCTCTGGGACCCCAATTCATATTGTAAAATCAATGTTAATGTAACTCTGAGAGTGTACAAATGGAACCAAATGGACCCTAACGGGTCCATTTGGTTCCATTTGTACACTCTCAGAGTTACAGACCCACAAGGGTCCATTTGGTTCCTAAAAATCATTTAGCTGGGGACCCCCTGGTATCCCCTCAAGTACCCCCGGGGGTCCCCGGAACCCACTTTGAGAACCAATGCCTTAGAGAGCAATTGCGGGGGTTGAACAGTTTCCGCTGTCTGACCTTGGCAATTTTGTGACAATAGATGGCGCTGTTGCAACGTCTGATGGTATAGACCAATTATTTGTTTACTAACATTGAGCCTGGATGCACAGGTGATTGTTTCACGCAATCAATTCCCAACCTGTTTCGGGGTGCACTGGTTTCAGCACACCCCAACCCCCTCTTGTGTGTGTTGGCTAGTGAGACGCGTCCTAACGAGACCTGATATAATGGGTTTCGTTGCGCGCATACTGGCTGCACGCAGCCAGTATGACGTCGTCTGTTAAGGGGTCTATGAATAACTGGAGTCAACCAGGATGACAATGGATCCCATAGTCCAGATGGATAGTTGCTCGAGCTGTGATTCGCTAGTTGGTTGTCACTGGTAACTGCTGTCGATTGACAGACAGCAGTTTCTAATAGAGAAACATGACATGTCAATTATTTGATAGTGGGAAATAAATAACGCTGATGAAACCAGGGGGGGGGGGGGGTCACTGAGATTTTTTACAGTGGTGGAAAGTAACTAAGTATCTTAGTGCTCTACTTAAGTACAATTTTGAGTTTTTTTTTAAAAACTTTCAGTATTTCTCTGAGATGTAGTGGAGTATAAGTAAAAGTACTTATACTCCACTACATCTCAGAGGCAAATATTGTACTTTTTACTCCAATTACATTTGACAAAGTTACTGATACAGATATAAATGATTATATTATTAAACATACATTAGCCTCTTTTGGCCATATTTTATACATAGGCTATTTGAAAATAGCTGATCTACAAGCTCACAACACGTAGCATCGCTTGTAGATCTGCTATTTTCAAACATTTTAGTACTTTTACTTTTGGTACTTTAAGTATATTTTGATGCCAATACTTTTGTACTTTTACTCAAGTAAGATTTTGAACACAGGCCTTTTACTTGAAACAGAGTATTTCAACCTTGCAGTATTGATACTTTTACTTAAGTAAAATATCTGAGTACCACTGTTAAAGATTCCAATGAAACTGATATGTAACGTAAACTCATAGAGCTCAAAGCAGCGGTTGCCGTGACAACCCAACCACCCAATCCCGGTGCGATTGTCTCTCTGCGGTATGGGACCTAAAGACAGGAGGCGTGTTCCTACGTCTGCACTGGCATTGCGTGGCCAACGTTGCCATGTCCGCTTAATATAAGCGACCTCAGGCGCATTTTTTCTGTAAAGTTGCTTGTAAAAATTGGTAGTTGCGGGTTGCGTTTTTTTGGGCTGGTTTCCAAAGTGTAGTTGTTTATTTCGGCTTGCTTCCAAAAAAAATGTTTAATTATTTAAACCAGTGGTTCCTAAATATTTTCATGAAAATTTGTTGTGCCCAGGGGAGCATTTGTGTTGTTAGAATGTTTCAAATAATATTCCAATTCCAAATATCTCACATTTTATTGCAAGATTTTTTGAAAATAGCACATAGGTTTAAAAGTGCTCATGTGGCCCAAGTTGCTTCTTTCGGGCTTGTTTTCATAGACCTGGTTGCTTGTTTCTCTCGCACAACCTGGCAACACTGGCCGTGTCCGTGACGTGTTTCCTGGGGGTGGTATATCGCATCGCGGACCACTCAGCTGTATAGTGGTTATCATGACTATTTATAGTCTTCAATTGGACGTTGTTATCTTCTTCCAGTGTGTTTATCGTGTCATTGAGGGGCACAGTGACGTGGTGTACGAACACAACTAGCCCAGGGGAGGACGGACACCATGTAAACGGAACCCCGGTAAGTTAATATTAATAATAATGCGAGGTAAAGTTTCCCCCCGTAATGTTAGTTCTTTTAAGGTGTGTGTGTGTGTGTGTGTGTGTGTGTGGCGAGTTCGCCGTGTGTGTAAACGCCCGGCTGGTATATATATACTCCGTAGTATGACGGCGTCGCTCGCCGAAAAGAACGGGTATATATCGCGGCGCACGTTGTTGTTACCAGCGTTGCCATGTCCGCTTATTATAAGCAACTTTGGGCTTGTTTTTCTGTACGTTGTTTGTAAATATTGGTGGTTGCGGTTTTCTTGGGCTGGTTTCTAAAGTGTACTTCTTATTTAGGCTTGCTTCCCAATTTTCTAAATTATTTAAACTAGTGGTTCTCAAATATTTTCATGAAACTGTTTTCAGGGAGCATTTGTGGTGTTGGAATGTTTCAAAGAAATATTCCAAATATTCCACATTTTATTGCAAGAGTTTTTGAAAATAGCCGATCTACAAGCTCACAACGCGTTGCTATTTTCAAATGTGCTCATGTAGCCTAAGTCGCCTCTTTTGGGCTTGTTGTCCTAGACCTGGTTGCTTATTTGTCTCACAAAATATTGCAACACTGGTTGTTACCTTGTAGGTTTAAGTTATTTTTCGGCAAGCGACACCGTTGTACTATAAGGTCTCTCAATGAAGCTTAAGTCTGTGCTCTTGGCCCTGGTACCACCGCTGGGACTGACTGGCCGAGAGGAGCGCGTTTTGTCCAATTGATCCTGATCTATCAATGTTGTTAGTTACACTGTATCGGCTCCTATGGATCTGATCAGTCAACATGCATTATGTGGTGACGTCTGTCTGTGTGAATGCCTGCTGCAGAAACCCTCTTTGTGAGCTCTCTGTCAGTCATCAGTCGTCAGTCCGATAGTAAATGTATGCAGTGGTGTAAGTATAGGTACATGTTTTCAAGTACTGTACTTCAAAAAATTAATACAAAAAACAACAACATTTTTTTTCATTTGAAAACTGGTGAAATTATGCATAATGGCAACTTTTACTTTTGGTACTTTCAGTATATTTAGATTCCAATACTTTTGTACTTTTACTCATGTACATTTTGAACACGGGACTTCTACTCTTAACAGAGTAGATCTACATTGCAGTATTGATACTTTAACGTAAGTACAAAAATCGAGTACTTTTTCCACCACTGGAGTTAAGTGGGGGGTTCGATCCTCGGACTAGGAGGAATGACAGAACTGAGAGGAAGCGAGGAGGACATGTGAGTGTGAAGTACATTGTATCCTGTTGCTGATCACAACACAACACACTGAATACAGTAGTAGTAAGCATTAAGCAGAGGCAGGACTTCTCACAATGAGAGTGAAGTTTAGAGGAGGTCCAGCCAGATCGATGCAAAATGATGATTACATGTGGTTTCTGGTGAGTCAGTCATGATGATTTAGAAAACTTTTTACGCCATAATTTGAGTTAAAGTTCTTCAAGTAACTCCACCCTACACACAGACTGATTGACGCTTGATACATTTTGCACTTGCTGAGTGAAGTTTTTCTTGTTTCCGAACTAAACTGAATTGTTGTTTCCTTGCCTACTATGCCGTAAGTAACATCGGCGTTCAAGATAATTCATATTTTACCGGAACATCCTCGTGATCTATAGATGGATATCTGGTGCATAATGTATTTCCTAAATTCAAAAATCTAGTTAGTGTGGTTGCCCAACAGGGCAACCAGACTATAGTACTCTATACACTTTATTTCTTTATTTATAGATAAACAATACTTTAGAGCGCATCTCCTCCCACAGTTTTTATCCCCCAATGTCGTGCCACATATCAAAATGACCGTCTAAATCGGGAATCGTGCGCGTGTATAGGGCTAAGAGATTGGTTGAATAGTTTAATTGATATTAATTTATTAGTGCATTAAATTTCCCCATCCACTTTAATGTAAAAGTCAAAAAACTCAAATTCAAGTATTTTTTTCTCAGAAACCTTAACAGCTAGAGTTATCAGATTTGGAGGGATAATTTATAATTAAGTCCCAAATTATTTAACAAAATATCACACCATTCGGCCTCATGGTGGCGCTATAACAGCCCCCTTTACGTTTTGGCCCGTAACTCTTGAACCGTAGGTCCTAAAATCAAAATTTCTTTTCACCTGGATTCCTTGGGTCACGACGCATCTCCCCATATAGGCCACGCCCATTTGCGTCAGGATAGATTTTTTGATATTGATTTATTAGTGCATTAAATTTCCCCATCCACTTTAATGGGAATTGCAAAAACTCCCATTCAAGTATTTTTTTCTCGGAAACCGTAAAGGCTACAGTTACAAAACTTGGAGGGGAGGTTAATAGTTTTTCGAAAAATTATTAACAAAATAATCACACCAGTCGGCCACATGGTGGCGCTATAACAGCCCCCTTTACCTTTTGGCCTATAACTCTTGAACCGTAGGTCGTAAAATCAAAATTTCTTTTCACCTGGATTCCTTGGGTCACGACGCATCTCCCCATATAGGCCACGCCCATTTGCGTCAGGATAGATTTTTTGATATTGATTTATTAGTGCATTAAATTTCCCCATCCACTTTAATGGGAATTGCAAAAAATCCCATTCAAGTATTTCTTCCTCGAAAAACCGTAAGGGCTACAGTTACAAGATTTGGAGGGGAGGTTAATAGTTTTTTGCAAAATTATTATGAAAATAATCACACCAGTCGGCCACATGGTGGCGCTATAACAGCCCACTTTACCTTTTGGCCTATAACTCTTGAACCGTAGGTCGTAAATTCAAAATTTCTTTTCACCTGGATTCCTTGGGTCCCGACGCATCTCCCCATATAGGCCACGCCCATTTGCGTCAGGATAGATTTTCCGACATTTTGAATTTCCTTCAAAACACACTTTTTGCTCCTTTTCCTTCAAATTTTGTCCTAATCTCACACAAATCGGTACACATGATCTATGGACTCATGCGGTAAAGATATCCAAACGGCATTTTGATTGTCCTTACCGTTCGTCCATAATTGGCTTCCAAAATTGGTGGGAGGGGCCCGTTTCACCAAAAATGCCAGAAATCACGAACGAAACGTCCGGTCAATCCCAAATTTGAATCACATGTCGAGGGTGCTTTACTCAACAAATTCCCAAAAGCATTTCCACTTTGACCCATAGGGGGACCGGCGTCGGCGCAACCACACTCTGCAATTTCCCCGGAATTGCGACGCGTCTAGTTGAATTTTTGTTGTAGCTCTAGAAGTCCGTAATGCGACTGTTGGCCTAGTTCTCACCAGCATGTCACTCTGAATGTGCGTTATGTAATTGATGTTGGGTGTTTATTAGCTAGCACCCACACAAATGCAACTGTTGCATTAGATTTGTTTAGTTGTATTTTATGTTGCCTTACAGGGAACCATGAACTATAGTGGCTCTTTAGCCTTGGATCAAGACTATCTAAGATGTATTTTTTGCTTTCGTTCATACGAAAGTCAGACTCTATTAAACACATCTATGACTATGATTGTCTTGATCCAAGGTTTGTGGCTCTTATAAGGCGACATGCTGTTCTGCAAACTTCTCTGGTTATAATGCAAATGGAGCATTGATAGGCTGTTACGTGTGGGGATTAGGAATGTACTGGACATTGGTATATGCTTCATGGCAGGAGCTGACCGATACCCGTCTTTCCTTGCTTTGAGTGCTCCCAAACTTGTGTCTGGACAGAATCACGATTGTCTTTATTGCGTTAAGTACATTTAGCAAGGAATTGTTCCTAGACAGTTGCACAGAAACACACTAACAAACAGTAAACAGGGTATAGGTGTGTTTGTTAGTATATTAAATACATAAAACGTGTATCTTTAGGCCTATATATAAAAATCCATTATTTATTCATTCATTATTCAGTGTTCCAACATAGTTATGTATGTATCTATCTCAGAGAGATGTTATAAAGACATGTAAATAACATGTATAAAGAAATGGATCATGGATGCTTAACAGCCCCTGTACAGTATGAGCTTTAAAGCTTTAGTTTGAAAACAAAGTTTTGGTGGATGAAGAATAGGCACTAGAAATGTGAAGTGGTTAGCTTCACATTCACACGGACTATACAACTGACTGTCAAAGTCCAGATCTGAGTTAATTGACACAACTGAAAATCACAATTTTCAGTTGTGCTGAAATGTAATGGAAGGTCTAGGTCTAAACCACCACAAGGCTGACTAACTAAAAAAATCTGAAAGTGAAAAGTTTGCATCAGTCAAAAGCATTCTGTGCCGAAGGCGCTCTAGTGGAATAGAAAGCTTTGACAGCGATAGTCCTGTGGCTATCATTAGGCCTCTGGTGTATTATTTAGTCCAGAGTCAGGTTCATTTCAGATAGCCTTGTCATCATGTTGTATGATGCTGTAGATGCACTTTTGTGAACGCTGGCCAGCCTTTTATAGCTTATGGTGGGAATTCCATATTTTTTCAAGGCTGCTTACTACCCGAGTATTTTAAATCATTCCAATACCCAGGACTGATACATTAAATATTATGTTGCAGAACTTGCCGTTAAAGTAGGTGTAATAAAAAAACGTATTTGCCAAGCTAGCTATTTCATACCATACAGTAACTTTCCTCCAAAATGTTTGAATATAGACTTGTTTAGCCTATCGATCATCCTTGAGGACAGAAAGAATCCAGAAAAATATCTGCACACAGAGTTGCTTTATTTAACACATGAAATCTTATTCTACATTGTTCATAAAGCTTAAGAATTTTACTTTCACTTTGACTCATTAAAGTCATATTTTGAATCTTGACTTGTTTATTGCTATTAAAGTCAAATGAGCTAATGTTTTTTTTTTTGTATCTTGGAAAAATATTTGAAAAAGAATTAAACTAACATGTTACTGCCATTTAGTGGTGTGTTGGGACCACTGACCAGTCATTCAAGATAGTTGACATTGTTTCTTAAGAGCAGTAAAAGGGTAGACCTTTTGTCATTCCATGATGTGTGGCTTGCATGTTGACGTTAAAGCCTGCTGAATGGCTGAGTGGCCCTATGAGGTCACAAGCGGAGTCTGTACTTTGAGCCATGCTTTACTCAGGACGTTACAGGGCAGCTTTACATGCCACCCCTTCTCATTTGCACAGCATCCTTTATTAAAACACTACTACTAGGAAGGTGAGTGAGGTATTCTGTCTTCTGGCTGGGGTATAAAAATATAGCCTAAGTAGTCTTCGTTTTCAGGCTACACGACTGTCTGTGACTGTGTGTGGACTAATTTGCACATTTTGCAGATAATTGCTGGATTAAGTGGCCAGTTTAAGATGCCAACTATTGAGCCAGTCAACATTTTAAGGGTACAGGCAAGAATTCTTGTTTGATTTACATTGAGAATTTAAGAGGTAGTCAAAAAGCTAAGTTATTTAGTTGTTACTGGATAAAATATGTTTGTATGTATTCTACTGCACTCTGACCGCCTCACTCTAACTTCTTACACAAATGTTTTTATGAAATATCCAAAGACTAATTGAGATGTGTAGGAACATTGCAGCTGATAGGAATGTCAAGATCCACTAGAGTAATGGCATGTCCAAAAGAGTTCTTCTACTGCTTTCTCATTTCTCTAGCTTGGTGTTGTTACGATATATTGACATTATGTCTACACACTGTAACATCCTGAGTGTTAATTTAACTGTGTGAGCGTAACATTGCACACTATTCAGAGTTGAATTAGACTAACACTCAGGATTTCAGAGTACATGATTATGTTTTTTCCCCTAATACTTGTAAAAAAGCAACAAGCCAATTAAAAGGGAGTACGTGGCCACCATCTGCATGTCTCTGAAAATAGTTGTGGCAACATGACCTGTGTGCCGTTTCACAACAAATGCTGGTTGCGACACAATGTTGAAAGATGGCTTTGACCACATCTTACCGAAAGGCTTTTGTATGGTGAAATATTTGTTAGTCATCCACAGGTGTGTACTGTGTTCACATCCTCGTCATCACTGTACAGTGTACATATTTATATTTAGACAATAGCTTGTTTGTCTTGTATTATTCACTTGAGTTTTCAGTTGTTGTCAACAAGTGTCAACTGCTATTATGTTGACTTCAAAGGGTATATAGGTGCCTATTATACTGCTTTCTCCCTATTATCTTGACTGGGTATTTATTTGGCCTCTCCTTCCCCTTTTAATGCACAAAAAAATAGCACAATGTTTCTACAATGAATGTATGTCGGAACCCTGGGTTATATAGCTACTTTTTACATTATGTCTATACTTTAGTTTTTCCTCTTAAATGTGAAGAAGTGAATGAAAACATTTGTCCTGTTACTTAGTTACAGTAAGTGAAACGTCTCTCTTCATGCCTACACTTTCATTTCACCAAAATCTGTGACCCGTCGGAGTTTGTTACATCAGAATGCGCTGATTAGGACTGGCAGAATCCGCTTTGGTACCGTTTGTGTGCTAAAAGTGATTTTGAGATTGGTTTCCCCATGCAGTCAGAGTAAAGATGAAAAAAAAAAAGTCCTTGTCCTTCCTTCCTAAGTTCTGAAAACTTCTTTCATAGCCAGGAAGCTATGATAGATGTTCTACCAAAATTCAACATCACTTTTATTTACTTATTTTAACACGTTATTTATTTTTGGCTCATTAAATGCTTTTTATGGTTCCAATGGCTTGAGTGTGGCTGATTCTAGACTAACATTTACCTGCTAGTAGAGATTCTCAGACTCTTCCAAGGGGTGTTTTTCATTCAGTTCCAACTCTTACTGCAGTAATCTTTCTTTCCACTGTTTTCTTCAGGTGACCCGTGTGCTGTGACTGTCCCCTCGTGTGTCTCTGTACTCCTGCATGTACCGTTGGAGAGACACTGTGCACAGAGACTGAGAACCTATGGCTTTGGGCCCTCCATCTCCCTCATTGGGCCCTAGGCTCAGGCTGGTAGAGTTGCTGCTGGGGCCACTTTTGGTCTTGCTGCTTGCTGGCCTGGGAACAGCACTGGGTCAGAAAGTCTACACCAACACATGGGCTGTCCACA
Organism: Gymnoscopelus microlampas; assembly: GCF_963454915.1. Lineage (NCBI taxonomy): Eukaryota > Metazoa > Chordata > Actinopteri > Myctophiformes > Myctophidae > Gymnoscopelus > Gymnoscopelus microlampas. The sequence goes on from NC_139962.1 coordinate 42,391,628, forward strand.
TCTCTGGAGGTCCAGAGGAAGCTGACCGGATTGCCAGTAAACATGGTTTCATCAACTCGGGACATGTGAGTAGACTTTTACTTTTTCATATTGTTCTTCCTGGGTTTCATTTCCTTTCTCTAATGCTCCTGTTAACTTTGCTGACTAATGGCAAAATGATTATGCTCGCAGAAACGGTGCATAACAGCACTGGTCTTTTCAGGGCATTGGTAGTGTTTGGAATCTTTGAGGAATGCCCAGTGCTGAAGGGCTTCAGACTATTCACTAAACTGCTGCTGTTCGTGGAAAGAATTTAAACTCAAGATTTGTCAGTTGTGGGATTATACAAGTCAGCAGACTCCTGAAATCTTAAAATAAATTAGCTGAGTTTGCCATTCTTTTTCTTGTGCATTTGTGTGCGTAGACTACTGTACACAGTAAAATCCTCAGTGTTGATTTAACTCAAAAGAGTGTACACATTTGGGTCCATCTCCACTTTTGGTAGATCAACACATTCATAATGTTTTTTTTTTGTTCTGGTACTATTTTGTTATTATTGGTTTTGGGGGGGGGGGGGGGGGGTATACAAATATATGGATATTTGTATTCATTTTAATTCAGACACTGCCTGGAGCTATTGTTTTAATACTGGTGGCATAAAAGGATAACACAAAAAGCCCCTGGGGCTTGTTTCCATTGTGGTCCATTGTACTTCACAAAAAGTACCATATGGTATATTTATAGAGTTTGGAGGGGTGGGCATAGGATTCTACTATCAAGGTGTTAAACTATGCTCAATTGTATTTTAAAGTCAGCCAGTCTTTTAGGTTAGTTTTGAGTTTGGGCTGGTAGTCGAGAACCGTGACATTTGTTTCCAGTTTTACAGGAAGTGATTCATAAGCCTGATATATGAAGCCCAGTGTCGCTCAGAAAAAATGTAGATGTACAAGCTCACAATGCGCCATACCACAATGTTTCACTCAGACCAGTAGTGGCCTGAATTAGAGCTTAGTCAATGTGGTCATGATCTAAACTGTTATTTATGTTCTGAATCACAGAGTGCAGACTAATGAGTAATCTCACTCTTGTCATCCTTTAAATATGTATTGAGGCTTGACCATGGGGGAACCAGGATCTCAGATGAGATGAGACGATGAGATGAAATGTAGCCTACTCACATACTTTGTTCAGGACTCTAGAATCAGTTTGTTGACTTGAGAGTGTTGTAATGTTTGCCCTATTGCAACAAGTGGGGCACACAGGTGGGAATTTTTTTGTATTTTGACTGAGGGGAAACTCCTATTTAATTTAACTGACTAAAGCAGTTCCAGTTCATGTGCTATGTAGTTTGTTGTTTATTTTAAACCTGGGTATGGCAAAACTACAATATATTCTCAGATACTTAGTTTGATCATAAATGCCTGTGTTCCAACACTTTGTATGACATCTATGAAAATGTGTTTTACAGCCTTTAGAGAAAGATTAAAGTTGAATAATCTCTACTGTAAATGTATGGTCTAATTGCTATTTACTATTTTGGGAGTCCCATAGTTATGGCACCTATTTTCAATGGCATATTATTTAAACCTTTCCTTGTATGATTTTATTGAAGAGACCTAATGATGGAGCACAGTGGTTGTAGTGTGTTTTTTTTTGCAATGGCTTTTGTCTACTGACATTCATTTAGTGATTATCATCAAACCTTGAGCTTAACTTTGTTGTATTTGGCCCCATTTTAAGTGAACATCTTAAAGTATGTTTTCTAAGAAGGTAACAGGGAACCACAATGACTTGACACGGTGGACTGCAGAGTTTCAACCACAGGTCTGCCTCCAACACCTCTGCGGTGGTGTCTGCATACCTCATTTTCTGTTTGTGGATTTGTGATTCACCGAATGACACCCCACTCTGAAACCCATACCTAAAAACTCACTGTAGGGAAATGCCAGTTGGCAAAGGGATGTCACTTTAAACCGCTCAAATGAAGGTGAAACCTTGAGAAAATTCCCGGTAAAATACCTACATGCATACAAAGTCTGACAAGGTTGAGCAAGCATTCTCGACCAGCCCCCGCTTTGCATAGCCAAACACGGTGTGCCTATTAAAGCTGCCAAGGCCGAAATACCAGGAAAGGTCTAGCAAAACATTCTGTACCGCCTGCCCCTCTGAATTATGTGTGATGTCGTGAATTTAAGGATGCTTATGACCTGGCTATGAGGGTGATCTTTTGAGGAATGGTGGTAGTTATGATGATGATGATGCATGAGTCTATGTCCAGTGGTGGTGCTGCTCGGTGTTGTAAAGTTATGTTACAGTCATACAAAGCTCCTAAACTCATACAGCCTGTATAAATGCATGAGAAACACTGGCTATTGCTGTTTAGGAGACTGCCCATACGGTACACAGCCGTACGTTGCCACATCTACACCTCATTAAGGAACCACATAAAACAATCTCAGCTGTTCAGCCTACAGCCTATCATGGGTATTATTTGTTCATCACAGCATCATGGTATGCATTAACTTTGAGATGATGAAGGGCAGGCTATAACTGTGTGTGATGACTATAATCAAGATTGACTTGATATTCATAATTTCCCCTGACGAGAGATTTAATGTACATTTGAAAATTAAGCTTGCACTTAAAAGCGATGGGAGTGGAGCCATTTTCCCTAAAACTGAAATGAATGACGCTTCTATCTCCATGAAGGATGTCTGGTCAGGCGTGGTATGTCCCAGCTGTGTGAGGCGAGGCTTTTTTTCTGTCTCCTTTGCTGGTGTTTGCAGGTGTTTAATTTAGTGGAGGAGAGATTGAGGGGAGGATCAAAGACTGCAGCTGGGCAGCTTTTTTTAACGACTCTACTGATTGTTTCTATTGTTTTGCCCTTCACTGTACACTACCATTACAACCCCCCACCTTCCCTTGGTAGGGGTTGCAAGTTGCCCAGTCTATGCTAAGGGATGATGTATGCTGATGTCTTGCACCAAAAATAGCCGATCTACAAGCTCACAATGTGTTGGAATATGACACTGTTAGCTTGTATATATGCTATTTTTGGAGCGAGACACAGTACCAGGTATAAATCGGGTATAACATGAGCTTGATCCACCCTGAGGTTAAAAATTGATGAAGGATGGACATTTTCAGTGACTTTTAAAGAACAATAATATATGTATATTTTTTATTTATGTGACTATTTAGTCAACAATATTTATACCACACACCGTAAATAGGCTGTATAAGAATGCCCACAATTGCCACAATGTTTAAGCAGCAACTATAGTGGACCTCAATTTGGAAAAGCTGAAATTTAAAATAAACAGATGGCCAACCATAGGAGGCCAAGCATATCAGAATAGCTAGGAGCCTAATAACATTTTGAATGTGCTTATCAGTTCCCATAATTACATACAATTTTGTAACCCTTGAAACCACAAGCAACCCACCAACTATACTGTAGTGCTGTAGTTGTTTGTGAAAGTTTATCAGTTGAATTTGTGAGAGAATAAACTGAGGTTGCACCATATTAAACATCTTCAGTTGATTTAGTGACCAGAGTGACTTCTGGTCAAATTATCTTTTTAGTTTATCTTCTGGGCAACATTTCCGGACTGTAGTCAATCATGTACTAATGTTTGTAGACTGAAAGTACAAAACTATCACGACCCACTTCCTAATATTGACTTTCACACATTTTTGTGGACGTGTCTGTTATGCAGGTTTACAAAAGTATTATTTAACCCATTTCATTAAGTTACATCTCCCCATCACTATTAAAAGGTAAAATCATTTGACCAGAAGTCAGCCTGGTGCCTAAATTAACTGAAGAGGTTTAGTATAGTGCACCCTCAGTTTAGGCAGGTATCTTAGCAATATACTGCAGCCTACCATTTGTTTATCTGTCAACACCATCCATAAGCCCAATGGAGAGTGATGTTATCATAAATAAACTCATATACCTTACATGACCTAAAAAAAAGTGCATTAATATTCATTTACCTGAGAAGAACTAAGAAATTTGCATCTCACTGTTAAATGGGTGCAGGAAAACATACAGTACCTGGTCTCGGCTGTAAGGCATTTTCATCATGAATAATAAAATAAGTTAAAGCAAGGCAATTTAAAAACTGCTGACCTTAAGTTGTAACTTGGTATTAACTGCCAGTTTACCTATTGTGTCCTTCCTTACAGGGTGATTATATATTGTAATTTAGAGTACATTTCTGGCCTACAACACCAGACTTGTACATTTGGGTAATTATACTAATAGTAGAAGGAGGCATGAGCTCGGCTCTGGGAGTGTAGCGCCCAGGATTACAAAAGGTGACTCTCCATCAAACGGACTACTTCAGACTACAACGAATCGGTGCGATGGAAACCTAGCTTTAGACAATTGGCACTGGGTCGAAAAAATGGGGTTGCAAAATCGCGGGATAAAAATCTAAAGGAAAAAATAATTATGATAATAGTTAAGTGTCGTAAACTGATTAGACTGGGCAACAATAAGGATCAGTCCAAAAAAGTGACTGTACTTACTTATTTTCATATGTCATGTTTGGCTTTTGTTTAAAGTGAACCAAATCGATGGACAATTTCTAAGATACTTTTACCAGTATTTTAGGTCTTTTAATTTTTGCTCTACCAGAGGCAATTCAACTTTCATTATGCTCATGAACTTGCTTGCAAGTAAGCGCAAAAATGATCTATAACTAACTTATATGCTGTGAGGCTATTTTCAGGCTTCACTTTGTCTAAGACAGTTTACTGCTTCTGGCTTAATGTTCTCACTCCCCTGATTGATTACAGCCTGATGTTATTACTAAAGTTAATATTATAACTGTCATCATCGAGTGGTATTGTTGTAGCTTCATTTTTCCAACTTGACATTTTGCTACAGATCACATAAAACCAATGGTTTTAAAGATACAACTCAATTTACTGTAGGCATTTTATCCAGAGCGACTTACAAAGGTAGACCAACCTGTACAGGATTTGTCTTTCAGAACTTCTTAGAAAAGAGTTCGCTATTATTATTCAAAGACTTTGTGTACTGGAACTTCTGTTTTTTCTTTTCCTTGTCTCCCACACCTGTGTTGGAAACTGACTGGAATGTGAAAGCAGGATAGGTTGCTATGAAAGCAGGTTAGGTTGCTGTTGACAAGAAGACAATCATGCCACTGCGCCATTCACTAATTTCACAGAAAAGTCTAGGCTATTTATAGCCAGCTGTGGAAGATGGAAGCTAATTTATATTTGATAGAAGGCCTCATTGTTTTCTACCCACTAACTTCAAAGCGGTTTATAGTATTTCTTAGAACCCATGTGGTTTCCATGTTTCTCTGAACATTCTGTGGTTTCTGTCACTTGTGTTGGCTGATAGAAACTACCTTATGACGAAAAGTGCAACTGCTAAAAGTGTGGCTATTTTGCAACCCAATGCTCATGTAGCTTGTTCTGCTGGTTCACCCCAGGGTCTCGCTTGAATGAATGGATTGTGTTTGGAAAACTGTGCCCTCCCTGGCACAATAGCAATAGCATATTACACAAGACCACAGACATATGGCCCATCTCTGCATGTATCATATCAGATTACTTATTTTTTCCCTGATCTGTTCCAGGCCTTTGATAATGTAGCGTGACTTTGTGTAATAGCCTATTTTTCACCACACTGAAGTAAGAATATTGGATGATTGCTGCATTTGCTCGCTTTAGCAGGAGTTGTGTCTGCTCTGCCATTTCGGCATTAAACAAACTGCCTCGCTAACAGTGTGTGCTAATATGTATGACTATTTATGGAGATTTAATGTATTGTCTTCACATGTTGTGTGTGCTAATGTATTTGTTTCTTGAACGGGCTGTGAAAACAAATTTTCCTCTGGGACAAAAAAGTCAAATCTAATCGGCTATGTGAAGTATATAGGAAGTTAAAGTGGATATTCTACATTTAGTGCATTTTGTTTGTGTTCTTTTTGTTGCTTCTCGTTACCATTCTAGTCTCCTTGTAATTAATTTGTAGCAGTTGACCTTTAACAAAGGGAGGAGGATGTAAGGAGGTTCTGACTGAGAACTCAGACAAGCTGTTTTTGCTTTTAAATTGGCTGTTGACTTGGTTAAGTGAAGTGTCAGAACCAACTGCACCTACTATGAATCACAGGGCCATAGAAACACTAGTCTCTCCTGCCAAACACCGCTTTACTGTATGTAATATGTATGTTAACAGTCCATCCACCTCTTCTGTCCGTGCTCTGACTTCTCTACTTCCATACACGATTACACAGGACTTCCATTGGATAAAGAGGATTTTGGAGTGATATAAAAGAAATATAATCACGTGTTCATGGGAATGTTTTCCTGTAAATGTCTCCAACTCATTTACCCATGTCTCCAATAGCTGCTGGGTTTGAGCTGTCTAGACAGTGATAAATCATAGCTGACCCCTCTGTATTTGACCCACCCCCTGCACATTGCTAAAGTGAAGCTTCATTTTAGGGCCAGCTGAGCTCATATAAAACAGAGAAGACCAGACCCAAAAAGGAGAGGATGAAGGCATAGAGCCTATAATTGCCCCTTGGAGAAGTGAAGCTGTTAACTGTGAGGCAACAGGGGGTTGAAGATATTGTCTGGAAAAAGATGAGAGACGATATGATTGGCCAGGAGGTGACTTGGGAGGAAGCTGCATGCTGAGCTCCAAGAGGAGCCACACTCCAGGATTTGCTCGGCTGCACACAGGTGCTTCCTCCCTATTGTTCTGTGTCACCATGTAAACACGACTAAACACGAGTCAGCTGCCAGACAGACAGTTTGTATCAAACTGCTCCGGGCCTGTAAGACCTCTGATAAGAAATGCAGGGTCTCATCAGATTAACTCGTTTTGTAACATGGCTTCATTGTAACAGTGTTTTTTGTGTATTCAGGGTTTATTAAGTTGGACTGGCCCTGTGGAATTTCTATGTCCCTTGACTGTTCAAATATGCTATAGCTATCCTGTATATTGCCAGTGGTAAATATTACATGATGGTTTACCATGTTTTGTAAGCTGACTTACTTCTGTATTAATGTTTAACGGTTTCCTGTCTGTTCTGTGGTTCTGTTCTACATCAGCCAATGAGAGCTGACAGGTCTAACGGAGCGCGCAACTCTATACAGCATGTGTAGGACGCTTCTTATAGATGATGCTGCTTTGAAGCGCTGCAGCAAGATGGCTGCACAATATTCAGCCTGAACTCTAGGACTGGACCCTTGTTTGACCTGGATGGGTCCCATTAATACACTGAGTGGAATGCGTCTCATCTGTAGTGCAGAGCATTGTAGCAATGCTGTGTCTTTGGTTCCGGTGTCTTTGTTCGGAGTGTTCCTGTCAATGGGAGAACTTCCCTTTATTTCATTCTCCACCCTCCATCACACTAAGTGGAGCCAGATTATCAGGCCATCTCGAGGCTGTCCTTTGATGAAAGCTAATGAACTGCAGAGATTGACTTGTCCTGTGTGTTGAGATGGAGACTTGCTGTAGTCAGAAGGGGAGAGAGAAAAGACACAGAAATGGAGGCGACTGGTGTTGTATCTGAATCTGTACAGTGAAAAAAGAGAGAAAAATTACCGTACATAATTATCTGCTTTAATTAAAAGTATTCAATTACATTGCTTTATAATGTGTTTTGATTGCATTATTATATTATTATTGCATGAGTACTAATTATCACTTATACCTGTAATTATACAGTGTTATATGTGAATTATGTTGCATTTATATTTGATCTTTATAAGATATTATAGAATGCCTTATAGTGTGTCATGATTATTGTTATAAAGCATTATGAGTTCTTATAACTACAATTATACAGTGTTGTAAACAGATTATGAATAGTTGTAGTATGCTTATAAGTTATAATGTACTATAGACATGGGATGCATACTGTAGCAAGTGTTAAAAAAAATCACTTTGGATGTTGTCTGGTTCTTAAGCCAGGCTATCTCCTTCAAACCCTCACTACCAGTGGTACATGCAGTACGCCATGGAAAAGAAATGAGATCACACCTACGCACATCTGTCTGTACCAAAATAACTTGACCACGCAGGAAATTAATGTCTGTCTTAAGTTGATATCATCCAATTTAACCCTGTTGTTTTTCTGTGGTTAGATGTGGTGCCCATGCCTTCGGCCATAAATGTAACTTGAACCCATTAAATCCGTGAACGCATCTCAGTCATTTTAGATGTCTTTGGCTATTCAAAAATGGCAGATATACAAGCTCACACACACTTAGATTTAGTGCGTCCTCCACAGACCCGCCGACACAGTGTGGTTTTTCGGTTTTTGACAGCTGCTGGTCCAACAGAATTCCCACTCTGTGCTGCACACGCCCAGGTCATCGGCGACACACACGCTAAATTTCAGGTTAATAGATCAGGCGGTGCCCCAGTTATGCCCTTGACAGACACACAGATAGACAGACGGACGCAGGAACAGGTTTCGTGAATGTATAGATAGATTTCTGTACAACTGCTGATCTGACTGACTTTCCACTCAATACTGCACTAAACGGGAAATGGTTAACCCATTAAGACCGGAGGCTGATTCTACAAATGACTTTTAAATCCCAACAGTTTTCTGAAAAACTTATGTTTCTATGTCAGTGGTTCTCAATACCTTTTCATGTCAAGGACCTCCCAAAATGATATGTATATGGCCGCGGACCCCCATCTCAAAATATTTTGTTCCAGAGAGTCAGGGACCCCCAGAAGCAATGATTTGAGGTTTGCTTTTAATAATTGTAGATCTGCTATTGTAGATCTGCTATTTTTGAACAGCCAAAGTATAAAATAATGGATACCTAAAATGACAAAGATTCCTTCCCGGTCTAAATGGGTTAATTTCAATAGCACCTTTATCCAATGGTGGAGTAAACCATGCAAGGTAGGACTGGTAAATTAATATTCAAATTTAGAATATTCCTCGACTATGGGGAAGATATGTATATTCAAATATGAAAATTAATATTCACATTTTTGTAATCTTTATTTGACAGGGACAATACAAAAAACAATGTATTATTGGATTCGAGCACTTGATACATTGTTTTTTTTAATATATATATTTTTTATAATAATAATAATAATAATCTAATATATTCGAATGTCTGCCAATTTTTAAGATCAATATTTGAATATAATTTCTGAGGAAAGTTACCAGCCCTACAAGGTAGTGGTACCACCAACCCGGTCATCGGGAGCAGTTGAGGAGTTAATTTTCTTGCTCAAGGACACTTTGACAATAACCCAACGGGAGCCGGGGATCGAACCCTGAACCTTGGGTCCTCGGTCTACGCCAAGTTTGAGGTTTGAAGATTTTGTGTGTGTGTGTGTGTGTGTGTGTGTGTGTGTGTGTGTGTGTGTGTGTGTGTGTGTGTGTGTGTGTGTGTGTGTGTGTGTGTGTTTCTGGATCTGGATCTAATCTCACAAAGCGCTGGACCAAACAGCGCCAAACTTGTATGCACATTGCACACTGTCAGTAGGCTCCACTGTTGTTTTAATTTGACATATGTTTTACACTTGTAAAATGTAAACTTTGATTTCTTTTTTCTTTTCAAATCATGTGGAATTCAGGATCCATCATAAAGTATGAATTAATGTCTACCAGCACTCACTAACAACCTTCCTAGCCAAAAACAAGGAGGTATTATTGTAATCGGCTATAAGGGAATTGGCGAGATATGCTCATAAAACTGCCACTGATGAGACCCGTGAGAATGGTAGCCAAAAGAAATGTCCTGAGAAGTGAAAACGGCTCATGTATCAGCTCTGCTATCTGTGTTGCTTTGGGATACATGTCCTCAGGATGATAAAAAATGTCTGGACCAAGCCAGCACTGGGCCGCACCCCTCCTCCAAAAGCAAAAACATGATCCTGACGAGCAGTAGAAAATCCCAATCGGGTCAGCGGGCGGCTGTCTCCCAACCTACAGCAGAGGCGAGGACACCCAGATTGTCAGGGGCCCTGGGCCCTGGGAACTCCAGCAATAGAGTCCCAGCACCGCTCAGTCATTACCCTGCTCTCCCACGAGAGAGGGGTTGGGGGGTTGGGGGGGTTGGCGTGGAGAGGCACCACACACAGGTCAGAGGGGCTGTAACAAGAGCCAGATGTGCTGAGGGGACACAAATATACATGGACAAGCAACTCTCTCCTGCTCTCAAGGCATATACGAACACTTACACACTGAGGGGGTGGGGAGACAAGTTCAGTTCAGTTCACATGCTGGGTTAATTTACTGTTTGATCAAATTGAAATCTCTGCGTAGATTTTTTTTATTTTCTCAGGGAAAGGTTGCCGAGCAGGAGACTCCTGAAGAGATTTGGAGATTTTTTGGTCAATGTTTTTGTATCGGTCGAAAATTAAAAACAATCAATCATGTAATGATGAAACTGTAAGATATTTCTCATACGTCTTTTAAAGTATGCGGTGACAGAAGTGGAAGATTAAATTGTCTTTTGTTGCAGGGAAGCTCGAGTTGGACTCATTGTTCAGTGCTGTGCGAGTACTCAAGAGACCGCCTGGCTGACATTCAGCACATTTAATAACTCCTGGAAGTTGCTGGTAATGCCAGTGGCTTGGATCTAATGTCATGGACCGTATAACCAGGACTGAGACTGGTCCCTTGTGATGGAGCCGCTCGTATCATACCTAGGCCTGTGTGAATCTCACTTTACGCCCTCCACCCAAAACGGACATGGGCACAGCACTGCCTGCCACCGGCAAACACATACACACGCTATTTGTGTTGTATTTTGAAAGGGCCCAGGCTTAGATCAGATAAGCCCTTTTACAATGAAAACAATGAGGTGAACCTTTTAAAAGCCTGTAACCAGCCTAATGGAGTGTGGGAGGAATGCAGCATTTAGGTTTTTGCATTTTTATGACTGTTGCTAGTGGTTATTTCCCTGTAATATGAGTCCTGCTTACTTGTAACAGATCCAGGGATTTGAGCTGTGTGCTCTGCAGCACAGTGTAACCGAGGAACTAGGTTCACATGACAGATCAGGTGTTGGTAGCATACAGATATAGCTAACTACACTGGATACATTCCTGTTGAAATACAGATTTCTTAGCACTCTTGTGGCGCAGGGGTACACCTCCTGTCCACCCCCGCAGGGGTTTGAATCCTCTGCAGTCCCTCCGTTTTGGCCAAGCGTCCTTACAAACACAATTTGATTGCCCACCCTGCCCGGCTTCCCTCCCACGAACACGGGCACTGTCGCTGCACCAGCAACTCCTACCTACGGGCTGGGGTGTTGAACGTTTGCCACATGCACTGCATCTTACCGTTGGGTACTCCTCACTGGCAGGTAAACCATTAGGGATCAACAACAGTAACAACACATACACATAAGTGTAAAGGAAATTTGGGAATTGGCTACTAAAAAAGAAAGAAAAAAAAGAGAGATTTTTCTGCACATGCTTGCTCTCTGTTGTCAGGGATCTGAAGAAATGAGATGCAATGTATACAACCTTTCAGAAGTCTAAATTCATTCAGTTGGCAGTGGCACACCGAGCCAAGCAGCTACATTACGGTGCACTTAAATGCTGATTCAGAAAGTTATCTTGCATTAAATAAATTACGTCATTAATTTTAGATCTTTTCGTCAGTCTAACTGAATGAATAATGCATCAAAATGAAAACATGCTTCATTCATGTTGTACCAGAAGATCAAGTGAAGTCTTGGTCTTTATTGTGAAGGTTTGATCTGAAAATGTTATATTCAGTGTTCTTTTTTTATTTATTATTTTTTTTACTTGAATTCCTGATCCTGTTTAGCATTTCTTTTAGACAATTCAAGAGCAAACAAGCCAATAAAAACATGCACCCCCCCCTTTTTTAATGCCATGTAACTGGTTATTCCTACTTACATCTGTTCCAACCATTCCTTTTAACTAATCTCCCTTCACCCACTTTTTCCACTTTAGACTATCATTCTCCTTGTTAACTTCTCCACCGCTTACATTCCGTAACACCTCATTGAAATTCTCTGTCACATTTTAATTTGACTTCCTCTTCCTGCATGTTTTTCTTGTCTTTTCAATGAACTCTCTCTCTCTCTCTCACACACACACACACACACACACACACACACACACACACACACACACACACACACACACACACACACACACACACACACACACACACACACACACACACACACACACACACACACACACACACACACACACCAGCCTTCTCATACCACAATACACTCAGCAGCATGTGATTATTTATTTAATGTCTCCAGTAATATGTTGACAGCCTTCCAGCTTGCCAGAAATGAACGGGCATGATCATCTGTATTATTACCAGCTGAGTCAGGTCTCTGCATTCTTCATTTTTTTCTGTTTAGGATGAGCTTGACAGATGCATTGAAATGGAGGAAAAGACAGAGGGAACATTTCTATTTAGGCTGCTGAAGTGTGCTGCAAAGGAAGTGGAATATATCACGTCAATGCAGAGTAACAGTTATTGTGATGCGTTTTACTGCTCATGAATATTTGAACACTGATGTACCCTATGAACTGGGACTGTGGGGTATGCTTTTATGTGCTTGACAGAATCTAAGTTGCTGTAAGGCTGTTGCATGTTTGTGACATGCTGTTGGTGTAGTCGTCTGTCCAAATGACTCATTTAGCCTCTGTTTAACCGAAACTGAAACATGTTTGTGTGTTGTGCAAGCGCCTTGAGAATGTGAGCCGGGGTTTTACAGTGCTCCTTGTTTGAGAGAGCATGAGTGTCGTGTGACAAGTGTCCAACTGTTTGTGTAGCTGGACGATGGTTCAGCTAAGGGGATGGACACCACTGTTTTGGACAGGATGCTGGGGTGGCTATAGTTGGTAAGCCTCAGTGACTTGCTCTCGCTCCCAGGGCAGTACTCCAGACCTGTTTCGGAGACGGACCTTGTCTGCTAAGTGTGTTCAGCTGTGTTCTGCTGTGGTTGTGGAGGAGATACTTCAGCTCTCAGGTTTCCCCGAAGTCCAGCTCTGCCATTCCTCAACTTGCCAATACACGAAGTAAACCACAAGGCCTGCAATTATGGTTCATGTGAAATAGCTGAGCCCTGTGCTGTGTTTAGCTCTTAGGGAGCTTTCCCAACAAGTGGGTTCAGTCCACAGAAAACAGTCCACCTCCCACGGCTTCCCAGACCTATAATACTAGCTGTCTGTGAAAGAATCTCTATTTCCTTCTCGCTCTCTCTCTCATTCCTCACTCTCTCATTCCTCACTCTCTTCCTCCTTCCCCTACGTGCATAACAACCTGAAACCTTTGATTATCCTTATTTTGGAACCAGGTTGGCTTGTTTGTCTGTTGCTGAACCACTTGCTATTTTGGCTTCAGCTTTCACCTCAACCTGATGCAATACATTAGTCTTCAAGTTACATGGAGCCTGTGTTTGTGTTTTATTTACCACAATAGACTGATAAAGAACTGCTAATGTTAGCATAATCTTTGTAAGTAGGCTACTCCTGTATAGTATTCTCATTGAAACTGGGGGCCTGTGGCTAGCTGTGCTCTGTGGTTTCAGTGAGGAAGGCTTAAGAGTGATTTATACCGAGTTGTGTGCCAATGTCGTGCACCAAACATAGCTGATCTACAAGCTCACAATGTGTTTGTAGTTTACTGCATGTAAACAACCATAAATAAGGCATTACAATGCTGAGATGCAATTTTTTGTCTGTGGACAAATTTGGATATTACCTCCCCCCTCCCTCCCCAACCCAAATAAGAAAAAATCAAAATACTCCAACTCAAGTTCAAAATATCGGATTATCCCCATGACAATGAAGTTGGCTTGTTGAATAGAGACCTTGTCAAAGTCTTTGTGTGACTTGTTGAATGTTATGTTCATAGTGGTGTGGTGTCAGACTCAGGGAGTGGTTGTGGTCAGCCTTTCTGTCATTTCCTTGTAGCCAAGCAGTAGCACGGCTGTGGCATCTAGGAACTTAGAGGAACCCAGCAGTTGTCATGGTAAAGTACTGGCCTGACAGCCTGCCCTGCATCCTCAAAGTTCAGTTTGCACTGGAACCTGTGAGAGAATGGAATGTTGTGGGCCAGCATGCCTCTCTAGCCTACTCTGGACAAACCAGGCGGCAAGGATCCGGTTTTGAAAATGAAGTCGATGAGGAAGTCTCATGAAAACGCTGCGTTTCTCATTAATGGCAGAAGAATTAACACTCCATTCAAGTGAATGGGTATTTGGCCGGACTTTACACTTGGTTATATTACCGTATTAAACATTTACATAAATACAATATGTTTTCAATCGCTGGTTTAAAGTATGTTTCAATTACCATAATATGCGTTTTTGTAAATGATGGTCCCATTACCATCAATCGAACTGGGTTTGATTGGGGAAAAAAAACACACCGCAGCCACTTGCCGCATGGCAAATTCGGAGCTGGTGTGCATGAGGTCATAGAGAACCATGTGTTCTTTTTAAAAATGATATTGTCTTTTTTTTACGTGCGAAGAATCGTACCCTGTCTGCAAAGGCCTTTACTGAACTGTTTTCTTATTCATATTCTTATCAATAAGAATAATGATAGATAAACTAAAGGCAAAATAACCTTTTGGCATATACATCAAATGTATATGAAATGTATATGTTATATATTGTATGGTTATATCTGCCATTTCAGACCACGAAAACCGTTTGTTTTTCATTATTTTCACGTTGGTGCCTACTGGCACAGAAAATTGGTTGGTGCCCCAGGGCACTCGCTCGGTGCGAGATAATCCAATCCAGAGAGAGACAGGGAGGCAGACAGTGGAGACAACTGGTAATCACATGCCAGCATTGGCGCACTACTTTCATGGCCGTACATAGAAATGTCACTGCATACGTTATTATTAATAAGAGCATGCCTCCTGGCTGAGATTTGCGCTCTGCTGAGCGCATCCGTCTAGTTTTTGCTTCAGCTGGTCAAGGTCACGCAGTGATGAATTATGAAAAATTCCAATATTTCAGGGAATCCTTTCACAAGAGTTGTTGATATTGAAGTAAGGAGCCCGCGCTTGAACAAGCTGCATCTGTTCGGTTCCTATGAAGAGGAGAACTTGTTCAAGTCTATTGCTAAATTAAAAAACTCAAAGCATGTGTGTGCTTATTTAGGAAACGAAAACAAAATGGGCTGAAAATAACTCAATCTGCAAACGTTTTCATGCAGTACTAAAATACTGTGTTCAAATGCATGTGTTCATGATGCTCAGATGATGCTCCGATCACACAAAATCTGAATATCAAATATATAGTCATATGGAGATGTTGATTCATCCTCAAATGATACACAAACATTTAGCAAATCTTTGTATATTTCAGTCATACTGTAGCTTATTTTGATATATCAAAATAAAAAATAGGCCTACCATCGGACTGTATCAAAATGTGATCTATTATGTATGGCTTATCATTTTGTAAACCTCCCAGTACACCAATACTCAGCCCTAGTGTTTATCAAGCTATTGTTTTTTTCCACTGTTGCCAGCTGTGAATCAGTAGGGGGATAAAAATGATCAGGTGTCATCATGTGTACTTAGAGGACATAAAACGCATCCGGTTTATGCTAGGTCCTCTGTACAGATGGCAGATGTCTTACGATGCTGTTGGGCAGTG
Source organism: Gymnoscopelus microlampas (assembly GCF_963454915.1). NCBI lineage: Eukaryota > Metazoa > Chordata > Actinopteri > Myctophiformes > Myctophidae > Gymnoscopelus > Gymnoscopelus microlampas. The sequence goes on from NC_139962.1 coordinate 42,407,261, forward strand.
ACATGTAAACACATTTTCCCAGTTCAACCTGTTCCCTTGGGCAAACAGAGCTAATGATCAGTATGCTACTAAGCAATGTCTAAGTTATACTGTAGAAGAAAATAAGTACCTTTTTATATGGTCGTGTGATGAAAGAAGGTGGGGCTTTCAGCTGGATGAGTTGAATAAAGTAAACTGTGAAAGTGGAAGTCGATGTTCTGCTCACAACTGTTTTTGAAAACTGATCCTGGACACATGGACTTGACTCTACTCCGCAGCCATGTTGAATTGCTTTATTTTCATTGATGCAAGATGTTGGACAAAGATCATGTACAGCATGCATAGTAATGTACTGCTTGGTGTGTACACACTGTCCAGTCTTTTCAACGGCAGCACATGATTGATTGGCTGCTTCTTTTTCCACAGCCATTTCTGAATGATTTGACAGGGAGCTGAAATAAAGCCAGCCATGTGTTCAGCATCCCCTGACACTATGGTGATTGCTACTCATACTCATAATGTAGGCGTAGATGAGAGTTGTTTTCTACTATGCTGCTGGATAGTATTAATAATTTGCCTTCGGTTCCTTACCCAACATATCTATCCTGAATTATTTGGTTGGAAGAGCTCATTTATTTTTCTTGTCCAGGGGGGGGGGTGGGGGTCATGAATATTTTTCTTGATCGACATCACCCTTAATAAATTAGAAAATTATCCATTTCAAATCGGGTAGAAAAAGTTCAGCGGTTGGCAGGCTATGTGTGTGAGCCGCTGGCAGGGGCCAATATAGAGGTGTGCTCCTTACTGGATTGGTTTTCACAAACCTTCAAAGGGATGTGTTATCATTATAAACAGTGATACACCATTGATTGTATAAGATGGTGAGCTGTTGAATTTCTCTTGGCAGAGTCAACTTCCTGGTGCTGCCAATGAATTGCTGCTACTGTTACAATGTTAGCATTGAACTTCATCACCTCTCTGTGTAGGCTTCATCTCTCTGTGTAGGATTGAACTTCATCTCTCTGTGTAGGATTCAAAGCCCAGACCAAGAGAATAGAACACTGTAGCGTACTGTAAATAGCACATAAGATTTGTTACCACCTACAAACTCAGACACAGCCTTACTAACTAGCTTATATTAATGTGAGGCACATGTACAGGTAGGGCTGTCACAAATATGAAATTGTACTTGGCGATTAATTGTCGCTCAAATAATTGCGATTAACGATTTAATTGTTTCTGTCGTTGAACATTGGAACATTATGTATAGAAATAACATTTCTGTTTGGCTTTTAGACTTCGTAAACTAAAGTTGCACAGGAAAGGAAATTGACGATTATGCAAAAAATAATTGTGATTGTGACTATCTCAAATAATTGTGACTAACCCAAATAATTGCGACTAGGCGATTATGTAATAATTGTGACGGGGCTATCAACAGGACCTGACCACAAATGGAAATCAACCTGTTAACTGTTATTACAGAAGTGTTTACCATGACACTGAGCATAATGCAAACTGTGAACATCAGCAGGAGCTCCACAAAGCGCTTCCCCAGTTTTCTTATCAGATCAGTGCTTTACTGTGGCCAGATCCAGTGACCCACTGTGCACAGTGTTGCAGATGGGTTTAAAGACCACTGTGATATTTGTGGAAATGCTCCTTAAGTTACTGGATGTGCCTTTGGTTCCGCTTTCAGATAAATGTCAAAATGGATTTCAGAAAGGTTCCCTGGCTGCTTTCTTCCCTGAGCTTCCAGAGTTCTGTTTCCTGAAACTTTTTACACTTCCAGATAGCAGTGGTGGAAAGTAACTAAGTAAGTACAGTACTTGAGTAAATGTACTTAAAGTACAATTTTGAGGTACTTTTCCAATTGTCTGTACTTTTACTTCTACTCCACCACATATCAGAGGCAAATATTGTACTTACTTCTCTACAATTATTTGAAAACTTTAGTTACTAGTTACTTTGTAGATTTAGATTATTATTACAAAACATACATTACCTATTTCAGCCCTACAGTATATACATTTCGGCCATTCGAAAATAGCAGTTCTACAAGCTCACAATGCGACGCATTGTGAGCTTGTAGTCGTAGATCTGCTATTTTCAAAAGATTTGTATACATTTGAAAACGTGTGAACGACTTTTACTTAAGCACATTTTGAATTCCAGACTTTTACTTGTAACAGAGTATTTCTACATTGCAGTATTGATACTTTCACTTAAGTACAAAATGTGAGTACTTTTTCCACCACTGCCAGATAGCCACGGCAGTGGCTCAGGAGGAAGAGAGGCCATCTAGGAACTGAAAGGGTCACGGCTCGATCCCTGGCTCCCCCTGGCTTTGTGTGGAAGTGTGCTTGAGCAAGACGTGAACCCCTAAATGCCCTAACCCTTGCATGGTTGCTTTTGCTGTCGGTGTGTGAATGGGTGAAGGTAAACGCACAATGAAAAGCACTTTGGATTAAGGTGCTATAGAAATGCAGAACATTTACTCTGTGAAGTAGGGATGGGCCACTTTGAAGTTAAAGCAGACTATAAAAACAATGTAGGCCTACATAAAGTCAATATAGCCTAATCTAGATGGAAGGATATTAGTGTGTGTATATCTAATCAACTCATATTTAATGTAAATCCTATTATTCTATTGCAAGGAGGCGCTCAATATAACAATAGGCTGCACATTGAATATTGGCCAAGTTCCCCTTCAACGACAAATGACAAGTTATTTAAAAATACTTTCAGCACAACTTCATGCAATCATGCAACCCTTTAGGAAGTTTATTTCAGTACCTTTTTTTTATGTGTGAATAGTCACCTGTAGTATGTTAAGATAAAAGCACTGCAGTAGACAGGACTGCCATCATTGTAAGAATTATAGCAACAAGAGATTAAGGTCTCTACCCATCCTTTACCAGATCTGACCTCACTAACCAGGAACATCTGGCACATCTTCAGCTATATTTGCTGCCATAAATGGAATGCAATATCTGCCAAGGTACACATAATCAGCCTTCTCATTGAAGGAGGCTACATCAACTTGAACAAAAAGTCCAGTTTTGAGAAAGTTTTAGATTTTTTTAAAATTATTTTGTACGTACCTTTTGATTCTGCGGAGCTTATTGTTGTACTTATGGGTCATGATTATTATATTTAACCTTCCCCAAGACATGAAAATGGATAAAGAGACTGGATTTGGTCAAACTTCAGTTAAAGGCTCATTTATACTCCCAAGTAAAATACAGTATGGGCCTCTCCATTCACGTAGTCTGCGTACATTTTGATCCATCGGCTGCACGAATCCCCAGACCTCAGCGATACGTACATGTACAGTACTGTATATACAGAGCAAAACTGGAGGACACATCGAACATTACACAGTGAAGAAGAAACACACCGAGCACTTTGGCTCAGTGACACAGTGCTGTGCAGTTTAAAAATGCATGTGATGTGTGCAGACTTATCTAAATCTGACCATTTTATTTTCTCCATCAGATATCTTGGTTACAAGAAGATTGAGCTAACAGTGAAGTTTTGTTTTTCATTATTTATTCAGTTTTGGGAAACCACAATCTCAGCTGGTTTTACAGTGCGAGGCTAGGCTAGTAGTTTTGCTTTTGAAGTTTGCAGACATAGCATCTGCCCATTAATGACCCCCCCCCCCCAGCAGATATCTTAGGTACAAAAAAAGCTAATAACAGTGAAGTTCCTATGTGTGGTTTGTATTTGGTTTTCGGAAACGAAGATCTCTATTTAGCTCATTATCACAAGTTGGCTAGAGCTGGTTGAATCACCCTGCCCTCTAGTGGATGAATATAGTATGCATCCGTTCTGAACGGGGGTATATCTGGGCCTTAAGCTTTGCCTCTGTCTTTACTCTTTTGCCTACATGGTCCTCCTGCATCATCTGTGGAACATCATGGTTCTGGTGTAAAGTCCCAAGTGGAATTTCTGAAACAATCCCAAAGTGCATGAGAATGAATATAGAAAGTCAATTCAAAGTGTCAGTACATGTATGCTAGAGATCCTCAGTATCCCCATATTGAGGTAAACTACTATTTGACAGGGACACTGCTAGATGAATGGATAGTGCTTCAACCACATAATCGCAACGTCCCTGATGTCGCAATGTCTTTTCCCCCTTTCTGCGCCTACTCAAGATCCTGTCTCTGTGCACTGTCCTGTGTAAAGAAAATGAAAATCATGTGGATCTCGTGATCCACATAGGAACGGCATGTCTTCAATGTGGATCTCGGACTTCAGGTGGCCAGCCTGTGACGTCAGTTATCTATGACGTATCTATGATGTATGACTCCACATTGGGCAAGGTTTCAGCCCGAGATAAGTTGAGAGCAACTCGCACACCAAACTGCTTTACTCTCTTCTGTGGTGCAGAGAATCCAAAGCCACAAAAACACAGAATGCACACATGCAAAGAACGTGCACACAGAATCGCCTCTGCATTGACTTTATTAAAAACGACTGATCGTCGCACAAGACCATCATCAGGATCAGATCCTAGACTAACATTATGAAATTAAAGTTCAATATTTTACAAAGTATAAAACGTATGTGAAAGAACATTTGGAGGTACTTTTGTTCTTTTGCCTACTGGCATTTTGCAGAAGAAATTTGGCACTAATCTGTTCACCAGTTTGCAAGATTACCTCTGGACATGCACGCACGCACGCACGCACGCACGCACGCACGCACGCACGCACATAGAGGGCTAGCCTCCTGCAGAGCTACATTGTAAAACAAAAGAAAATAATTAATCTCTTGGCCATTACCACAGCATTTGACTTTGGGCCAGATTTGAGAGGTGTCAGGCCTGGATCTGATCCAGCGCCCATCATTAAAGGGATGTAGTAATACTGATGATTTAGCATTACATTTAATTCGGACTTTGGAGAGGAATTATACATTTTTCCCTCCAGTGAATTATTAGCATAAACATACCATTCACATCATCTCGTCATTTACAACCCCACACTGTTGAGACTGCTCTGTCATATACTCCTTGTTTTAGCTTTGTCTCTGTTAGAGCAAAAAGCCTGAGCCTTTCCCTTAAACAAGGTCACAATGGATAAGTAACAGTTGATAAACCACCCAGTCATCCGTACATAGGGATTTGCAGGTTCTATTTCCTGAGTAGCTTGAAGTGCTTGGTGCATACCCTCTGAGAAAATGCAGACATCGTGCCTTGGGGATATTGCGAAGGATTATGGCCTGAAGAAAAAAAGTATTAAGTATTTATGAGGATAAATCTAAGTATTATTGTGGTTGATTTAACTGAAAGCAGTAAGTCTATCATGCCCTCATGTGAATTCACTCTTTTCACCAGCCTGCTTTGAGAGATAAAAAACGACTTAATCCACATAATAGTTCCAGCGATTTATGAGTCAGAAATTGGGGCTAAAGTGTTGAGTTGATGAGGGCTTATCATCATCATCTCTTCCCCTCCTCTTACATGATACAACACCACCCAAATAGAATCCTAAAGTGATTTTTATCATTGTAGCTTTATCTCCATGGTAACGCCAGAAACAAAACGCCTTGGAGGAATGTTCTCATATCTGTTAAAAGGATGTAGCTGCAGCAGTGTGTTTGAGTTTCTATTGTGGCCATTCTTCCTTTCACAGTGAACTGAGGAGGATCACAGATCGTATTATTTTACGTGTTGTATTATTGCACACAGTAAAATCCTCAGTGTTAATCCATGTGTTTATCCATTTGTATCTCAAATTAACACAGAGGATTCTGCAGTGTTGCCAGCAGTGGAATGAGGTTGGTACTCTAACTCAAGGCCGCAAGCAGTGGCATATCCACGGGTGGCCCAGGGTGGCACCCAGGGGATCTGACTGGCCACTCCAGGTGCCACCCCTTATCCTAAAGTTTAAACTATGATTGGATATCTGAATGGAATTCATATAATTGAATTACATTTAATTCAATTTGTCATTAAATTAAACCTAAAACACATGAGTGAAATACACTCTATGTTAGTCATTTAAGTAGATTAGGGTAATGTAGATAAAAATGTTAAATGAATGTGCGAGTGTGAGCGCACATGCGCTGGTACCCCTGCATAAGGCAGTGCCCCTCTTGGGCACAATTGCAACACTTCAGTTGCAATTGAATCACAAGGGATCAAACCCAGCAACACAAAAGAGCTCTTTGAAATATAGCTACAGGGTTGGGTACGACTACCCAACCCTCTGTGGAGGGACAAAGTAATGATGGAAGTGTTCTACATGGAGAGTTGTTACACAATTAGAGGCTGTACTCTCTACAGAGAGCCACTGTGGTGCTCCATGTGGCTTTGATGAACCCGACTGGTATTTTTATCCAGTGTGCTTTTATATTAAGAGTGGGGGCTGATAAAAATAAACGTAGACGAGAGTTAATCTCATTAGCATCTATCCCCATGGCCTGTCACCTCCACCATCTTCATCATCATCACCACGATCATCGTATGTGTGTGTGTGTGGATGTGAGAGGGAATGAGACGAGAAAGAATAAGAAGGGGAAGATAAGCGGAGTGCACAAGTTCGACCGCGAATGTGACTGGTGATTAATTAGATTGTTAACTATCCTGATGTAACTGTCTTTCTATTTGAAATGTAGACAATGTCACAGTGACTATTGTCCTTGACCTATATGTCTAAACTCCCAGGCACTCTCCTGTCACCATTAACCCACTGTCACCTTTTTCTAGACTGTTCCAAGTTCCACACTCATCTCAGACATTAGCCTCTTCTTGTACTCACCAACATTCCATCTTAAAAACCTCTTAAAGGCCGACTGGAGTTTGGAAATGTCCCAAACAACCATTTTGTAAGAAATAATGAGTCATGAGATCAAATTACATTTCTGTGATGTATTTTAATGCAGAAATCTCCATCTGCACTAGTAGGGCATGACTCACCCCTGCATTAATATTATTGCTCATGTTTATTCATCAGCAGTCATTAATTCTGTCAAACCCTAAATCTAACGAGTAACCTCCTTCATGCATCTCTGCACACCCTATTCCTGACAGGGGGCTGAGGACCATACTATGTGCTTGCAGTGTTATTGGTTCAAATCTGGCTCATGACCTTGTCACATGTATGTCAAACTCACACCCTCTCATTTCTGTCCCTGATACTCTACATCCTTCTCATTTCACAAAGCAGGAATATCTGAAAAAGTTAGTAGTTCATAGTTCTATAGATAATTCCATATTTGAGATTAGAATTGGCATTCTCTTAAGGTCTCAAAAGCAATCACACAATCCTCTCTGTGACAGGACTGCATCCATGGTGCTACAATCTAGCATATATCCTCTGTTTCCCATTTATTTCCCCTCTAACTTTATCTCCTCTCTGTGATGCTGTCTCTTTCCATCTCCCCTCCTCCTCAACCCACCGGGTATAAAAACAGACGGATGTAATGGAATTCCACTCTTAACGAGGATCAGCTCCTCCAGACATCTACATGTAAAGGAGACATGTTTGGATAGCATATCTGTCCACTATATGACAGCAATGACTGTGTGACTTTTGATTTCCAATAGAATGAGCACGGAAAGTGTTTGGTTTCAGGCTGTTATAGATAGCAATGTCAGACAAGTGCAATAATGAAGATTGTTCATGGAGGAAGTTCTGTGTCTGATTATATAACAGACCCTTGGACTGGTTCCATTTGATTCTATCTGCTTTGCTGCTTGTTATGTTGAAGTATCTTGCAAGACTTCAGGCCTTTTTTTTGCCTTTTTTTTGTTTTAATGAAAAACATCTGAACATCTCAAACAAGAATTGCACCGCACAAAAAAAACAGCCTCTGCTTCCCTCCCTGTTAAGAAGCTTTAGTGCATCGTAAAGTAGGCCACCAGACTGTAGTCATTGTATTAAGGCAGACATTAAGGGTTTCTTGCAGTCTTTGTGGGGTAAGACGTTGTTGTTGATACTCATGCGGTGGACTATATAAAGGAAAGCAGTGTCCTCCCATAAAAGAAAAAAAAAGCCCTCCAGTCTGTAATTTCTTTTAGTCGGTTTAAATGTGTGAAAACCTTCTTGGTCAGGTCTTGTCTTATCTTGCTGGCTGTTATCACTGGCTATAAAGGCTTGAGACCACTTAAGATTGTGACTATATAATTTCCTAGCTAGTGTATGCAATTAACAGGTTCCCGTGCTACAGTTTAGACTGTGATGCTTACAAGAACATGTGAGTGCATGTTTTATACTTTGGATAAGTCATATCTGTGTTGTTTGTTTGCCACCTTTAATTGCTGTTGAACCACCTAATGAGGGTGCAACAAATAGTGATTTTTATTTGAAGATACATAACAGTATTTATTTACCATGTTTAATTATTCTGAATTTATGGTGAAATGTAACGGTCAAATAATATTCAAATTAATAGTACAATTTGCATGATTGATGCCTTTGTTAGTAATACATTTTCAAAACTTATTTTTGCTGCTCTGTGCACCTGAATCTATTCACATTATTTAATAATTAACAAGAACTGTTTTTGAAGTTGTGCTACTCAAACTCGACCCTTGGTCTCCTGCACCCTGACAATATAAACTAGACAAACATAACATTCTGTCTGTCGGTCTGGAATAATAGCCTAAATAAAAACAACCCATGAAATATTCATTGCAATGGAGACAGCCATTGACATTTTTATTGGGTTCTTTGTGTTCTAGCGATGTCACTTCCGTGAATAAAGACGGTCACATTAACCATTGATGTTTTAGGTTGGTTTTGGATTATTTTAAACTAGAGTTTCGGGGGGCTACGCCCCCCTCAACCCCAGCCGCGCACGGGGCCCAGCGTGGCCGCGTGTATATTGGGGTACTGAAATTGCTGGAGTAAAACTGTGGAAAAGTTAAAAAAAAAAAAAAAAACTGAAAAAAATATATTTTTGATGTTTGAGGGGGACCCCCGCGGACCCCCTGCTGGTCGACGGACCCCCTGTGGAGTGTTGGGACGCGCGGGGACCCCCCTGGAACATGGCGGACCCCTTCGTGTTTTTTTTTTTTTCATGAAGGTGGTTGCTTGTTTCTGGCGCTTGTTTTTAGAGAACCTGGCATGCCAACCTGAACTTGGCAACCCGACTGACATCAGTGACGTGTCCTTGGTATTTGTACTTCCGGGTTGCATAATGATGACATCACCCCAGCGAATGCTGGCGGTGGCGTTACACCAGAAAGGTTCCCCAATCCCTATTTAAATGGAATAGAATTTCCCCGTGGGATAATATGGATAATACAGACGCTAAATAGTCTCTGGAAAGTACACTCACATTTATATTTAAAAAATAAGCTAAACTACGCCGTATCAAGGATTTTGGGGACGGACCTATTTTGGGGTGAGACGTCTTTCCGGTTTGTCGCGATCCGGTCGCTTTTCTTTTTTTTTCCGACCGGATCATATACCCGAAAAGGAATGCTGCCCAGGCTAGGTGTAGTGAGCAATGAGATGTCCCCTACGCGACGCGTAAATTCAGCGCGGCCGCCGTGGCGAGTCAGTTGGCGACCTGTGGTCTGGCGGTGCGTTGTTTATTCGATAACAGAGCTGTGGGGTGTCCGCACCGAGGGTGCGGAAGTCGGTCGCCATTTATATAGTTAGATGAGCACCTGTTTAAATTTAAAATTATGTACGAAATACAAAATCGATGGAGAACAAAAGAATATATGAACTAATATGATTATAAAATTACATTTTAATAATTTATCCAAAATGAGATGAGTACAAATCTCAGACCATTCTGTGTGTGCAATTTGCTCTGAAAGATACTTTTAACCCCTCCTGGGGATGAGTCAGATGAGATTTTCCTTCATTCTCTCGCTGGGTTATGCCTGAAGTCTGTTCACTGTTGAAGGACACTTAACTGGGTTAGTGATTCAAAACAGGGAAGTAAATAGCCGAGAGGGAAACGTCCTTAATGGGAACTTATCAGGTCATTGGCCACGTTGCTTTTCCGCAACAGTGGAAAAGAATGAAACACTCACTTGCTGAGTTGACAGGTGTCTGCTCCTGAGCTACATGCATTGAGCTGCCTGTTATTGATTCTAGTAGAAGCTACTGTATAGATATACAGCCATGGTAAAACTGCGGCTCTGCTGATTTCAGGGCTGTGTGCTTCTGTATGCCATCCCATGCTTATTTCCCTGGACCCTCGCAGTAGTTTGCATGTGGATCTCAATGTGTCAAGAGGTAGACATTTAAGCACCGTAGTGTTGCAACAGTTAATCGAACTAATCGATTTAATCTATTATAAAAGTAATTGGTATTAATTGTTATTGATTTTTCTAAAATAGATCTACACCATGTAGATCTATGTAATAATCATTAAGATCGATAGTTGCTGCACTAAAGGACAGTCCTCATCGACCCCATGCATGCACCAATAGACCTTCAGCACCAAAGCTATTTCACTGTGAACCTTTTACACCCTGATCCACTCCATGAACTAGAGGTACGCTATGGCTGAACGCTTGTCCTCTATTCATAAGTCCCACGACATAGGTTGGGACATGAAAGGTTAAATTGTTTGTCTTTTTTCTTTAATGATAATTTCATGGCTCATCTCATTTAATGATGATGTGTTAGAGACCCCCTTTTCCATAGAGGGTTTTATAGTAAGAGTCAACATTTTTAATAATGCTTTTATTAACCAGAGTTTATTGTCCAAACAGATTTTTTTTGGTGAGGTTTTATCTATTGTATACGACACACCAACAGCACGCCAACAACATAATAGGCTGTAAAAAAAAAAAACAGGCTGAACAACATATAAGGGAGAAAGGATGTGGAACACAAACTGGACTGTTGATGTGATTTCTAAGTTAAAAGAGTCACATTTGTTTGTATAGAGTTTGTATAGGGTAAAACTTTGAACCTAGTCCTTAATCACGGTTACACTGTCAACGGCTCCTGGATAAGAAAAATCTCCCAAGAACTCTTAACTAAGAAAGTACTGTAACTAAAAGTAAGCAACAAAACGTATATCTAAAAGCATGCTACATACTAAATCTCCTTAAAGTGATGTGCAACTTTGGTAGAACCTTGAGTTGTCTTTTATAGCTACCATTAGTCCAAATATTAGAAATCGTTCTGTGGGCCACTTCTCAATGAATGACTGAACCCAAAGAAGATTCTGGGGCATACGATTCACTATATACAATTGTATTTATAGAGTGCAAACAAGTCAAAATATTGTCAGTCATCTTTATCTGTTGCTTCTGTTCTCTGTGAGCAAGCAACCGGAAGTAGTTATTCAATTCGCTCTCATTGTGTTCCAAAAAGGTCTCAAAATCACACTTAATAAGCACGTAAGGTGGGTTCTGCCACTGTCTAATACACAGTACTCTGACGGAAGTTCTCTAATGCAGCAACAATTTATAGGTCCTCAATACTGGTGTAACGTGAGATCCTACTGCTACCATTAGACTAGACACAAAAGGTGAAAAAGAATTACAGACCAGGAGTCTTTTTTTTGCAGAATCGGCTTTGTTTGACACAAACTGGACTGTTGATGTGATTTCTAAGTTAAAAGAGTCACATTTGTTTGTATAGAGTTTGTATAGGGTAAAACTTTGAACCTAGTCCTTAATCACTGTTACACTTTCAACGGCTCCTGGATAAGAAAAATCTCCCAAGAACTCTTAACTAAGAAAGTACTGTAACTAAAAGTGTCTGTCTAATACACAGTACTCTGACGGAAGTTCTCTAATGCAGCAACAATTTATAGGTCCTCAATACTGGTGTAACGTGAGATCCTGCTGCTACCATTAGACTAGACACAAAAGGTGAAAAAGAATTACAGACCAGGAGTCTTTTTTTTTGCAGAATCGGCTTTGTTTGAGGTTGTTTATGTGCTTAAAGTGTTTCTGCAATGTGGGCCCCTTTTGAAAAGCTGTTGTGCCAGGGACCCCCAAAAGAGAAGATTTGTGTTGTTTAGTTTTAGTACAGAATTCTACAACTGTCTATTACTGAAGGTGGGGAGATAACCGTGTTGGGAGTGAATTTTATGATCTGAGTAGTCATTCTGATACATTGAGCTAACTTCTAGCGGGTGAAATAATAATTAAATTAAACTGTTCCTCATTTTGCTGGAGACCCTTAAGGACCCTTGTCGGTCCCCAGACCCTACTTTCATAATTAATGCTGTGTAGGCCATTACATTGACAATTATAGAGGTCTCTAGAATAGCCTAAACCCCTGAATCACTAACATAATGGTCAAATGCACAGCACTGACTTGGGTCAATTTGTTACAGTGGAAGAAGAGACCATAGACTGATGTTTAGGCGTTAAGCCACAATACGAGGAATAGTTCAACATTAAACCATAGGCTAACACTACCCCCAAAAATTTACAATTTTGACAATTTAAGACTAGCTCTGTTGTTTCAAGAAGTGGGCTTTGCTTTGTTTTAGCGTTGCCTTCGTTGTTTTACAAATGTCACACAATTCACCTTTTCATCTAAGCCATTTGGGCTTTTCAGCACTATTAACTCAATTTCTTTCAGCTGTTTTAAAAACTAGCAAGGCACTGCATAATGGTTGCTGTTTTCTAGCATTGGAGAGGAATATTGCCAGTACGTTGTTGAAACTGGATTGGTATGTGGATAAATGCGCAAAAGTTGGACCTTATAAGGCTTCCTAAACTCAGTTTATCTGGCAGAGAGCTGCAGCAGTTTGGGTTTGGCTTCATTCCAGGTGTGTTACAGCATTGGACAAGTGCACTCTGGCTACCCTTTCACCCCCAAGTGCATCTCTGTGGCCTAGAAATGCAAAGTGAGGCTGCAGTTGTTTAAGACTAAATTAATTATGTAGGTGCGTACAGTAGGCCTATATGGCATAGCTTAATCTCAACTCTGTGACTTTATTCAGACAGAACAAATTCACATTCTTATCTCAAATAATAAGGTTAGAGAATCAATCAAGCTTGAGGTGGAAGGAGAGAGGGTGACTGCTGTAATGGAAATGATTGAGGAGAGAACCGATGAGGAAGTATAGTATATTCTGTGTGTGTGTGTGTGTGTGTGTGTGTGTGTGTGTGTGTGTGTGTGTGTGTGTGTGTGTGTGTGTGTGTGTGTGTGTGTGTGTGTGTGTGTGTGTGTGTGTGTGTGTGTGTGTGTGTGTGTGTGTGTGTGTGTGTGTGTGTGTGTGTGTGTGTGTGTGTGTGTGTGGTATTAAAAGGGAACTACTGGTTAGGTCCAGCTGCCAGTGAGGTACACTTTGCCCCTTGCATCTCTGTGTTGGAGGCAGCCTCATATCATAAAGTTGGTGAATTATTTTTAGAAGGGTGTGTCGATGCACTGGGGTTTAATGATGCTCCCAGAAAATGACATTGATATTTGGGAATGACTGCGATGGTTGACACAGTTCGAAGGTATAAAAAGGGAGATCCCGCACACTTTTTTGTTTTTTTGCAAGTACTTTTCGGTCCATCGGGGCTCCCTGATGCCTGATGAAGGTCAGTGACAGAAACGTTGTTCTCACAATAAAAACACTTTTTTTGCTGTAATTGAAGATGTAGGGATCTCCCTTTTTCCTGTCTCATGCATTGACTGCCTGCTCCTATGCACCTGACCCATAAAAATGGTCCGCGACCCAAAGATGAGTCCGACCCACTGTTTGGGTCGTGGACCATTTTGATTGGTCACAAGTATTATATCCCCTTTTTTCATTTCCTACATTTAAAAAAACATATTTATTATTTAAAAATATTTTAAAAAAATAATAAGAAGTGAAAATAGCAGATCTACGCTCACAACGCATTGTGAGCTTGTAGATCTGCTATTTTCACTAGTTTGGGTCTGGGGAAAATGTCTAATTTCTCTTTTGGGTCTTGAGCTAAAAGGTTTGGAAACCACTGTGCTAAAGGACCCTTTTAACACAGTTTGTGAAGGAGAAAGCAATTTAGTCAAAAACACAGTACATGTACAGTGGTTAGAGGTGGTCTCCCTACATCGCCATTGAGAAATTTAGACTCTGATGTTGAGTAGGACACCTACTGGTTGATAACGTGGTGCTGCCTGAAGCTCATAAGTGCAATATCTTCCCTGACCAACCACAGATTCGGTCCTGGGGGTAAAAATGTAATCTCTCATGAGGGAGACCGGGATTCGAATCCCAGGTAGGAAATAAATGTTATGGATTGCAGCTTTAAGTCAATGGCCATAACAACATACCCTCAGGTAGCATTTCCAAGCTATTCATGCTTTGTGTACATTATTTTACTGCTCTGTATAGAACAGAATTTCATATCACTTTTCTTTATCGTATTTTTATAAAATGTTCAAAAACAGATCTAGAACTAACTAGAAAAAGTGCTCCTCGGAGCACAGGTCTCCACCAGGTTAGATAGGTTATTGTGGCCTCCTGGTGGCGCTATAATAGGCCAATGTGAAAAGGGTGGCATTTCTTCTTAGGCCTTTCACGGCAATCGGACCTTGCATTCATGATTTGAGGTATTTTGTTCCAAAAATGTGTTTTGCTAAATTATACCTGCTGGTGGCGCTATGGCCAATGTGAAAAGGGTGACATTTCTTCCTCGGCCTAGTGGGAATTTGTGTGTGAAATTGCACGGAAAGCGCAAGCTGCGTTCATGATTTGAGGCATTTTGTTCAAAACGGACCAATCCTGCAAATTTTGGAAGCCAACCTTAGCCAATGAGGATGGAATATGGAAAATCGGACAGATCCGTGTTGTTCACATGACTATAGAGATACTGTGTACCGATTTGCATGACGTTTGGATCAAATCTGTAGGAGTAAATGGAATTGCACAAATCGGCCTCCTGGTGGCGCAATAACAGGCCCATGCGAAAAATTTGGGTCAGAGGTTCTGAATTGGCATCCAGGGAGTTGTGTGCACAGTTTCGCAGCGACCGGGCCAACGGTGCCTGAGATTAGTTGCTCACAGACAGATGGACGGACACACGGACGGACGGACGGACGGACGGACGGACGGACGGACGGACGGACAGGGGATAAAACATACTCTCTCGCCATGCCTTTCGGCCTGGCGGAGACAAAGACAGAAAAAAGAAAATGGGAAAGTCATGAGAGAAAGAAAACAAACAAATGTCTCATCACTTTTACCAGACCAAAACACCCCATTCAGTTTGTCTTCAGATATTGTTGATCTCTTTGTAAAACATAATTATGTCAACAGCTTGTCAGATGAGACACCAGACGTTTTTGATAAGTGCTTTCCGACAAGGTAAACTTGGCATGCCAAGAGGGAACAAACAAACAAGCAGCAAACAAATCATTTTTGACTGTCTGTTACTGTGCATTTAAATGAGGCTGATGGATCAATGTTTCACCCCAGTAATGGGGCTGTTCTGACTACTGCCAGTTAAGCATGCTTCTGTGCCCTGCTCTATCAGTGCCCTGCTTATCACATCTGTAAGTCACTCACCAGTCTTGAATCCTTTCCACATTTTGCTTATCTAAATGCATTTGGTGTAAATGGGCTTTTTCCCGTAGTGCAAAGTAGTTAAACGTAATGTTTGCAGCATGCTCTTCAGATTAGCTTTTTTTAAAATGTTGTTCCGTTTGGTGGCACAGGGATGGATTTACAGTTTACAGTAATGCAAAACAAAAAGGTTCAGGGCTTGTTTCTTACAGTTTGGGTGAATATGAGTGTGCATGCAATTCTTTCGAGTTGGCCTCTGAAGGTGTGGGGCTCTTTGAATGTCAAACTTGTGTTGATGCATGGGTGTGTGAGAGCATACAATTGTTGTGCGTTTTATTTTAGTGTCTATTTTATGCCATGGTTGAAAGAAATCATTCACCAGAGTGTGAAGTCATCTCTTGACTTGTACTCAAGGGATTATAGGTCATTTTTAAGTGAATTGCTATTCTGCTTGAATTCTTGCCAGCTTAGAGTCATTGCTCATCTTTTGAGCCATTCAGACATCTAATTATGTAGAAGTCAAGTGTCAAGGACATCTTGTGTAGCTATAATTTAGCAAAACATTTGCCTGATTGTAACACTATCAAAAAATTGAAAAACAATGAGAATGAAACAAAAAACATTGCAACATTTGTCCCATTAACAGGCAACACAACTATACACCAGTGTGCTCATTATGTCTGAATATATGGTGGCACTGGTTACAGGTTAGAGTGCATTCCAACCACTCAGGTGTTCTAGTGTTAATTGATCCCATGTTGTTAGCTGACCCTTTCTCTCTGCAATGCAGGAAGGATTATTTTTCAAAGCTTCACATATGATGCCCCACTGGTTTTGGCACAGAATTCAGCCCTTACCTCTTAATGTGCGTTTGCTTCCTTTTATTCCTCACAGTCTTAATATCATTCTTAGATTTCATTAAAGCTAAAGGCAGCTTAAATGTTTGGCAGCCTTTTGTGCTAACTCTTTTCATTCAGCTAAACCGTTTGGGATAGCTTGAACAAAATGTTCCAGCTCAATCAATCTTCAGTGTTTTGTTTATAAGTTGATCTCTTTTCAAAGGTGGCGTGTTAATGTGATTTAGGGACTTAATTGACCCTGCCAATCGACACCAGATTGATTGTTGCCTGGCCTCCCTGCCTCTTATCTGGACTGACACAATGGACCCACTCCTATAGCTGTCTCTTTCAGAAGAGAGACTGTGGCCTCCCCTAAAGCATTTGCATGTCAGCATTTTGCTCAATTTACATGCAGTACTTGCTTGTAGCTAGCTTCAGTCTTGCTCTATTACAGTTGCTATCCCTCCCTCATTCTCACCAACGCACGCACGCACGCATGCATGCACACGCATACACTGACCCTTTGCAATTGTGAGTTCAGCACCGAACAGCATCTTATTGTAAAATGTGTCATCTTTTCACTTGGTTATTGCCTCCGTGTTTGACGTTGGTGGCTGCATGTGTCACCCTGGCTGACTCATTGTCATTAAACAGGAGCATAAGAGTCTAGTGGACACCCCCACCCACCATTCTACATTGGACAGCAGGAATGACACACGCACACGCACACACGTGACCCGACCACACACAGGCCTCATTCACCCAGCCACTGCAACAACAGCAAGGATGAAATCACCTTTTTCCTTATCGTGAAAGGATTGGTATTTCTTGTCTGCCTCACAGCCAGTGCTTGCATTAAAGGCACCAGTTCTAACTGTCAGCTTTAATGACAGTGATTTATCCAACTCAATTCTCTTTACTGAAATCATTAATTGACTATTCAGAACCTATTACACAGCCATTAGATTGAGCACAATCCCTTTCTAAGGGCCAGGTGAACAGCTGAACATGTCCTTCTGAGTTGCTAATCATGTCTTGTCCTATGTGATAGCTCCCCCCGCGCTCTCTCCCTCGTCCCAGATGTACTATATTCATGTCGTGCAACCGTCCTTGTAAAACTGCACCACCATTGTGATAGGTGGGTGCCTGACTGCCCACTCTTGTTGATGTTTGTTTGAGTATGCATCTTTTTTTTTGTCTTAGGCCAGCATTCTCTGTCAAGGGCAAGCATGTCTGCTGGCCTGTCAATACCCTGCAGGCCCGTCATTAGGAATTATGGACAGGGGGACAACAATATCCAAATTGGGCTCCTCATCCACACCCACTCTAGCATCACCACCCCCCACCCCCCTTTACCTTTAATGCCAACATGGGCAATTTCAACCACCCCCCACCCCCCTTTACCTTTAATGCCAACATGGGCAATTTCAAATCAGCTCCTCTTGGCCATTAGCCTTGTATAGTCTTTTTTAATTTTCCTGACAAACTAGGTACGTGGCTTATCTGTCTGAGTGGGCCGAAAGGAGAGTCAAATTCCATCAGGGGGTCAACTCTCACAACGACACTGGCAACTTCAGTGAAAAAGTACTATGTATTATGTGTAATAAGTCTATGACTATTAGAAAACCTACATTCAATGTCAACATATCTCTTTTTAGTGCTCATTTTTGTTAGCTACTATCCTTTAAATTAGGTCCATATTAGCCAGCAGTGAACATGAATGAGATACATCAGGTCAATCAGTTTCAGATGCGTGAAAGCAAAGCATGCACACCTTCATGCATGATGCACAAAACCTATGCCTTGAAAATCAAAGCAATTTAGACATTTTTTCTAAAATCTTATGTTTTATCAAACTGGTTCGTTTTGGATGGGTCTGGGTCTTCAGGTTAAAAAGTGGTCAACAATATACCTTTGCATGGCCCTGGGCCTTGGGCCCAGGGCAGTCTGTACCCTGCAGTATGTACCCTTTGACCCCCTCTGACAGCAGGCCTTATAGCCTGAACTACCTGGTGTTAATTTAGTACAGAGTACTTAAAACATTCATTGCCAGGTATTCATTAATGAATTCATCCACCACTGCCAGCAGTTTTACCTTATTTTGAGTCTTTTTGACGATCCACAGAAATTATTTTTCAACGCAGATGTAAACAAACGATGTCTCTCTTCTTTCCACCGGAAAAAAAACATTGTAACCGCGATCGTCTGTTCTGTAGTTATCGGCAGTTGAATATAGCTCGTTTTCAATCTGGGAAAAGAAATCTGAAATAAATGTATTTTTATAAATCTGAAAACATTGTAGCTGACGGGGTGAAAATGTTTTAGATGACGCCATTTCCGGGTGTATCCTTGTCTCGAATTCATCATTCATAGGTTGGCGACGAGCGCCATCTAGCCTTAATCACAAAAAAACTCCAGATGACGTCATTGGCAGTCAAGCGTTGGATTTGAGATGACGTAATATTACGTCCATGGCAGTCAATGTGTTTGACTGCAGAAGATTACATGACATTATGTGCACGTGCTACTGTGTGACCCGTCTTCACTGACTGAATTATTGGGGTCAATTGGCTGTTTCCCAGTGAGCTAGCCATTAGCCTGGTCTCCTTTGCAGCAATCTGAGATCCCAAGTCAAATAAAAAGGAAAAGCGGCGCCCCCCAGCGTTTTTCACTTTTGCATTTGAGTTGCGCAGCTCTGAATCTATTCTTGAGAGATTACTTTAGCAGCATCCCATTTTTACACACTATGAGATGAGGGTTTTATTGTGCAGATGAAATGTTAACATGCCACTGTCCGACGGGAGCCTGTTCACCTTTTGTGAATACACTGATTCAGTAACGATCATATTATTTATTAGTTATATTTACTTATTTTCATACACACCTTATACGCCTGTGTTATCCATAGGATGTGACTGACTTGCGATTACAAACCTCTATTTATTTGCCTGTCTTTGTGTTTATAGGTATTTGGTGATTATTATCACTTTCGGCATCGTACCTTGGTGAAGAGATCACTGTCAGATCACAGAGGGACACAAGTACGTCTACTGATGGACCCCAAGGTAAGTCATATCTCTGGCTAGTGTCCCTCTCTCTTTCTCGTTCTCATTCTCTCTCTCTCTCTGTATGGGCATATAATCAACTTGCGCAAATATCAAAGATATCCATATATGGCCATGACGTCAGACACAACAGAAACCGTTGCCTAACAACTCCAATTTGCGCATGTCCACATTAGGGCATATCCACACTCCTTCTGATAAGGCAGTACAAAGCGCCTGCCCGACTTTGGTTGTTTCATTGCCAACTCTTGAATGTCTGTCCATATATGGGCATATCTGTGTGCCCCCCACAGATAGACACAAAGACACCACTGCAGTTGAACCCCACATGAACTCTAACGACCCCATTCTGGACATGTCATAATAGGCGAACATTTGGCAAAATAAAAACAACGTGGCGCATGAGCGCGTAGATCGGCTATTTTAGGTGAAGAGGTTTGGTGTTGTAGGTAAAAATGGAGGGGACCCCAGGGTGACCACGGTCAACAACGTTTACAGAGTTTAAGTGGTTAAAGAATACTGTTTGAAAAAATAACACTTCTACATCATGACAACAATGATACTGGCACATGTGTGACACTGAATAGCAGAGCCCATGTATGAAGAATAACTCTAGTCAGGAGATACACATTTGTTTATGCTAACTTTGATAATGCTTCCAGAGTTGTGACAAATTCTAGACACATTTTTGAGAGTTAAAAACATTTAGCAAAAATGTATGTCATATTTTACTGTTTGTTGCACGGATATATTGTAGTCTGAGATTTACAGTAATTTACAGTAATATACAACATATCTCTTCGTACCTTAGGTACCTCATCACTATCTGAGAGAAGTAACCATTGGGGTAGTGACATTGGGTAATGCAGTCGGCTGACAACCACAGGGCAAAGAGCCAAACCCTGGACTCTCATTTATCACCCTGTTTAATGGTTTTAATGGACAGCTCACAGCATCTGGCCTGTCCGTTTACTTCTTACCTTAGTGCTGAAGGGTGGACTGGAGGGTCTTGCACATGTTCCCCAGATACATGGACCACTCTTAAACCAGTTCCTTCTGCTTGTCTATTCTAAATTAACAACTTAACCACATTAACCATGGTGGGCCTATTTTGGGCATGTCATTATGGGCGACACGTTTCTAAATTTGTCAAATAGTTTTGAATCGTTTTTTCGTTTCTTTTTTTTGGTGGCAAAAATAACCGATCTACTAGCTCACAACGCTTGTAGATCTGCTATTTTTGCTATTCTCGAAAGTTTTAAACATTTTGAAAGATTTTCATTTTTTTCACCCATAATGACATGCCCAAAATTGGGACGCTGCAATTAGTCTGTGTCCTACTCAGGGGTGCAATGCTCTCTGGGCGGCCTTGCACGCTGTGCCGGAACCTATTTGACCAGGAGCACACGCAGGGCACACACGTAGATTTAAAACGACTTTAAATTCGCACCTCAACAAAGTTTTCAAAGGCTCCCGACTCACACCTCGCGAATTAACATAGGAATAAGCCTAGATGCATATCAATTGTCCATCGTGTGACGTGCATCGTCATTGAAATAGAGTGCAAGAACATACCAAACTAGACGCGTCGCAATTGGCAATTGCAAAGTGTGGTTGCGCCGACGCCGGTCGGGACTCGAGTAATACGCTGGGAGGAATACCGTCGGAGACTGCGCCAATTACATTGTCACGTCACTCCTGAGATCGCTTGCGTTTCATTTTGAAGGGACTGACTCCCCCAAAAATCATGTTTTTGCATCAAACGGTGACATTTTGCACATTCGTGGCGCCCCCTATGGGTCAAAGTGGAAATGCTTTTGGGGAGTCGTTGAGTAAATCACCCTCGACATGTGATTTAAATTTGGGATCGATTGGACGTTTCGTTCGTGATTTTTGACATTTTAGGTAAAACGGGTCCCTCCCACTAACTTTGGAAACAATTTACGGAAGAACGGTAAGGACTATGAAAATGCCGTTTGGATATGTTTACCGCATGGGCCCAGAGATCATGTGTACCGATTTCTGTGACATTTGGACAAAATATGTTGGAGGAGGAGCTAAAAGTGTGGTTTGAAGAAAATTCAAAATGGCGGAAAATCTATCCAGACGGAAATGGGCGTGGCCTATATGGGGAGTTGCGTCGTGACCCAAGGAATCCAGGGGAAAATAAATTTTGATTTTACGACCTACGGTTCAAGAGTTATAGGCCAAAAGGTAAAGTGGGCTCTTATAGCGCCACCATGAGGCCGAATGGTGTAATATTTGTTTAAATAATTTGGCAATAAACTATGAACCTCCCCTCAAAGTCTGGTAACTGTAGCTCTTACGGTTTCTGAGAAAAAAATACTTGAATTTTAGTGTTTTCACTTTTCCATTGAAGTGGATGGGGAAATTTAATGCACTAATAAATCAATATCAATTAAACTATGCAACCAATCTCTTAGCCTTATGCAAGTGCACGATTCCCGGTCAGACCGGTCATTTTGACATATAGCACTAAATTGGGAAAAATAAACTGTGGGAGGAGTAGCGGCCCGAAGTATTGTTTATCTATAAATAAATAAACAAAGTATAAGGAGTACTATAGTCTGGTTGCCCTGTTAGGGCAACCACACTAATGAGCATTGCATGCCTGGTCCTACTGTACCTTGAACACGGAACATTCAAAGTTTAAATAGTATTCCTCCAGAAGCTGAAGGGAACAAAATGGGAATGTTGTGAAAACAACATTTAGAGATGTGGGAACTTGAGAAATCATGCAAATGTGTTGTACTGTATCTTTGTATTTTGATTCTCAAATTATTATTATTATATTATAAGTATTAGAACTGTATTTATTTAGCTCCTTTCAAAACCCTTACAAGGTCCTGTACAGTCAGCAAACACATAACATTACATAGAAATATTAAAGGATACAAGTAATTAAGAATAAAAGTTAGCATAAGAATGATATAAAAACACCAAAGAAAAACATCATGAAAGGGTTTTTAACAACATCTTCTGTCTTTCAGAACTAAGGAGAGCAACCACTGCAAAGGCTCAGTTAGCTTTTTGAGTCTTTGAGTAATTTTTTGTCTTTTTTGACAGGTAGAAGAAGGCCTTTGTCAGAAGGTCTGAGAGATCTTGCATTGGCAAGGTGATGCAGTAATTCAGAGATGTAGATGGGAGTCAGCCTGTGTAGTGCTTTATAGGTGATTAAAAGGACTTTAAAATCAATTCTACATTCAGTGGGAAAAACAGTGTAACTGTAAACAATGTGTACGTCGTGTAGTTGTTAGGACTTAGGAGTCTGGCGGATGCATTTTGGACTAACTGGAGCCGAGACACAGAGGAGTGACTCATAGTGCTAAACCGTGCATTGCAGTCATTGAGACGGGATGAAACAAAAGCATTAAAGATTATTCTCTGAGATTTTCAGAGATTTGCTCAGAGCACTGCAAGCATGTCGCACGTAACATGTTATTTGTGTAATGATTGTTTTATTTGTGAAATGCGTAACTTGTTATTTGCGTAATTATGTTTTATTCATGTGATTCATTGCACAAGTTCTGTTTTGTAGCTCTTGTGGCTGATTTTAACTGGCTGTCAATGTCCATTGCAGTGGAAAGACAAAGTTATGTTGAAGGTTTATGTAGGCACACGTACAGGGAGAAGAGAATGTCGTACAGTGACCACTGTCAACCTGGCATCCCCATATTGGGCATGTCATAACAGGCAGAAACGTTTTAATGAGAAAATATACATAATAATTTCCAACAGTGTTTGTGTTGGGAAAGTGTGAGCTCAGCCAGTAAATTGAAATTGCATGATGTACAGTATCAGACGCTTAGCTGAGGTCTAAGGTGGGTGAGCAACTGTTTGTCTCATTTCTACGTAATATTTCCCAAGCCTGATTGGGATTGCTTAGAAATTGTTGTTTACTTTCAAGAAAGACGGCTTTTTTTTTTTATCCCACGATTTTGTAACCCATATTTTTTCACCCAGTGCCAATTGCCTATGTAATCCTGGGCGCTACTCTCCCTCTGCCAGCCTAGGGAGAGCCCAAGCTGAAGCTCATGCCTCCTTCAATGCATGAGGAGCAAGCAGGCCGCTTCTTATCATTCGATAGGGGGGAGGTTCCCTGGTTAAACATAGCGCGTGGAAGGAACACGTTATTCCAACCAGTTCCTTTCCCCTCCATCAGGCGCCCTGGCTTTAAAAAATATATATATATGCACGTTTTGATTAGTCATGCAATGAAAATAGCAGTGAGGAGATAAGCTTGCAATTAGTGTACTTAATGATGCTCCATTGTTAAATTATGTGCCAATCATCAGCTAAAATTAATTCCTGACAAATTATTTTAATACGTAGCTTTTAAGGAAGTGAAATGCAGTGCTGCTGCATCCATGTGCCAATCTTCAAATTTAGATATGAGGAAATTGATGAAGATTTTGCTTGTGATTGAGGTTATATTTTTCACTAGTATACACAGTAAAAACTGGTCCATTCTGGTATTTTTACACTTAAAGTTAAATCAGGACTGAGGACTTTACTGTAAAGCCTCCAGCGATAAAAAATATTAAAAAAAAAAGAAGAAATCCTCTGTGTTAATGTATCCATTTGTAAGTCACAGAGTGTACAAATGTAACCTTTCTGAGTTAAATGAACACTCAGAATTGCACAGTATACGGTTGGCCTGATTATCTTGCTGTGTGGCTGTATAGAGCAGGTGCATGTTGAGAAAACCACTGTGTGTGCTTTCTCCTTTTTGGTTCCTGATGACTCTTTGCAGAACCGACACACCCACATTCACCTCCCTGTTTGGGATTTCCTCTTCCACCCAAGCTCCATTTCCTGTTTTTGAATTCCTTCTCCCCCGGAGCACCTCTGAGAAAGTCCTGCCAGTTCTGTCTGGTCTCAGGTCAGCTTATCAATCTCACCAGGATTTCTGCCCCCCTCCCCCCCTCTCTCAAAATCAAGAGTTCCCAGCAAGTGGTTGCATTCCCCACACCAGTACACCCTAAATCCTTACAGAACTTTGGCAGTTTCTATTACACTAGACTAGTGGAACTACTATTGCTTTTTTTCTTATTATTGTGTTGTATTTTGTAGTTTGTGTGATTGTACCCCCTGCTCGGGGACTGAAAATTAGCTTGTGGCTAACTCGGGTGCAATTGTTCTTATTTGAGCATGATCCCTGTTATACAAACAATAAACCAACGTATCAACAGGCAGCCAATTATCAACGGGCAGTTCATTTCCCCTTTCAGAAAATACAAATAGGAAAACACTGAAAACCATATGTTTAAGAAAAAAATAAAAAATAAACAAAATACAAAATAAATCCTGATTCACAGTAATAATAAATCCTCTGTTAAGAAATTGGCCGTTTTGGTTTTTAAAGTGGGACAGATGAGACCAAAACAAAGGAGCCATGAACCTTGTTCAAAGGGTCTCTAATTACTGGCATCTGGGTCTCTGCCAGACCCCACAGATTTGCTCTGTTGAAGGACTAGGATCTAAAGCTTGGACCAACAGTAACGGCTTCCTCTCTTATGGACCCCCACCTCTTTGACTAATGTAATGTTATCTAATGTAAATGTATAAAACGATGCCATTATTGTAGTGCTGTAGGACGTTTACCAGATACATCACAACAAACCAGTGCCATCAGTGTAGATGCCATAGATTGAACCACTTACCTACCTGTTCCTTTACTTAATCCTACCATGGTCTCATGCTGTGAAAGAAAAAGAGGGTTGTGGGGGTGGAAGGATCTTTGCATTCAACAGAGACTCTTCATGTGAAATGACTGAGTTCTATATAAGCACTATGAATTCTATCTTGCGGAGCCATTTATGAAGGAGATTTTATCTACTAACTGCGGGGCTGTCTGTTGTGTCAGCGTCTCTATTAAAGAAATCCCTTGTTTATTTCTCACTTTAAATATTTCTTAAGTGTCTGTCATTAAAATTCCAACTAAAGAGAAGTGATTTAGACAGACAGCGTTTTCAGGAGTTCACTGATCTCATGTCGGTTAAAGCATAACAGATAATGTGACACAGTACATTTCACATGATATGTAGCCGTCTTGTGATGTGCTCTGGTGGATGACTTGCTAATTAATCAGTGGGTGCTGATGGCAGTACCCTGTTATTAATTTCCTTTTGTAATAATGTAGCTAATGCAGCTGTCAAGTCGCCTTACTAACTTCTGTGGCCGATCATGTATCTGCTGTATGATGACAATTGACCAGGGTGTTTCATTGGAGTATTTCACTCTTCACAGAAAGTACTAATTAGAACTCGTAATTAATCAGAGAGGTATCATTACGTGTTTATTTAGCAAGTAATTAACTGTAACGTAATGACTAGCACACAGAACTAATTTTAAACTTAATTATTTGACAAAGGTTCCCATGGGAGACTGACTCAGCGTCTGAGTATGAGCAATCCTTTAGTCATTAGGAGATGTGAAACATTCATCATCACCACTTGAACGACCACTTACAGCACTGTCGTCTCCACATAAATCCAACATACACACAATGCTCTCTCTCGTAACACACCACTTAGGAACAAGACTTTCTCATTGCATCTGTATCTAAAATTTACAAGCACTGTCATTGGCATTGATATGTCTAGGTCTAGGTGTACCCATCGGTTGCACACTAAATGGATGTTACTGTCAGTTTCTCTAATAGCTGTGCCCCTATGTGACTGGAGAACCCAAGATGGGTGGCTAATCTGAACGTCTGCCTGGCAGCCCTAGAGCCATGATTAAGTGGTCATGTTGTCGGCTACGTTTTCAGGAGCGTGTGCAGAGGCTCCGCCATGGCACAATTGTACTCTACTGTACTGTTTGTCTTCCTGTATAACTTTAGCCAGACAGACTTTGGCTGCTGTTGTTGCGGTGATCTCTGTTCCCATCACGGAAAAATATTGCTGTTCATGACTCCTGTCCCCTATGCTGACATAGCTTGGTGAGATCTGATGAGTGTGTAAAGCAGACGAGAAAGAAGGAAGACAGACTGCCCCATGTTTCCTCGCCTAGAGTAGGATGAGAAATAAATGGAATGTGTTGCTATCTGACAGGAAACCACACAGACCGGTGGGTAATGGAGTTTAATTGGGACACTGATGTCAGTGTGACAAAGACTCATTTGTACACAGAGAACAACCTCTTCTGTCAATACCACTGTTTACTTTCTGTAGAAAAGGCTATTTTACCCTGCCAAGGCTAAAACCTCCCTTATGTTTTGTATTGTGCCATCTACAATGCTTCACTTCCTCTACTCACCTTCCCTGTCGGATCTAATAATATTATGACCTTCTCAAGAGAGATGCCTACTGTGGCAACATCTGCTCCAGTTGGTTCCTGTATGCTTATGTACACTAGTGTCAGAGCTCTAATATGAACTCAGAACCAACATCTTCACTCCATATCCTACACTTTTCATCCCCTTGACAGTTTTTATCTGGGCAGTGTTGTAATTGTAATCATGTTGTTTCTGCGTAACAACTAGACTAGAGCAACCATCATTCTAGTTAGTCTCGTGTTTTCATCTGCGCTTCTAGAGATCTGCAGAGGGGAAGGAGCTACTATAGCTGTACTGTACGTTTCTTTACAGTATGTATATTCTAGAGGGTCGGGCCGCTACGCTGCCCTCACATGTAGAGCTCGGGCCACTACACGGCCCTCACACCTACGTCGCACCACCAAACTGACCGATATGCCCATATATGGAGATCTCTGTATCTGTCAGACCGTGTCCCTTTTATGCCTATACATGGAGTCCCTTTTATGCCCATATATGGATACGATCCCTGATGTCATCAGTATATGCCCATATATAGGCATGCCCCCAGACTCTGCAGTGGTGATGCTTCCAGACTCTGCGGTGGTGGGCAGCTACTTTACCACTGCGGCACCCGAGCGCCTGTACGTTTCTTTACAGTAAACGCAAGCCTAGTATAGAGTTATTTGTATCTTATGTATGAGTGAGCCGACACATGTGATTATATGGGCATATTTCCTAGAAGTAATGATCAGGCAAGCCGGAACACTTTCACTTCTTGAGATTCTAACTCACTTTTCTGTAGAATTTCTTATCTCCGACTTCCCAGTAACAGACAACATTGACACGTCATCCTAGGTCACCAGGTCATTTAGTGGACTGTTCTGTGGAAGAAAATAATAATAATAATCTTCACTTTCCTACATTACTAAATGCCTGGTCAGGGACCACATGCAATTCCTTCACGGACCACCAGTGGTTCACGGACCACCTGTTGAAAAGCCCTGCCGCATAGATAAATATTCAACTGAAAATAATTTCAGTTTTGATTTCAGAAATCAGTTATTTTTGCGAGCAACATTGTCATGAGCTGGAATATAAATTAGGCTTTAACCACTTTTAACCTGGTGTCAGTGTTTTGGTCATTATATATGAACTTTATTAAACTATGTTTTGTTGCTTTATGTTATTTAGTTTTGCCTACTGTGGCAACATCTGCTCCAGTTGGTTCCTGTATGCTTATGTACACTAGTGTCAAAGCTCTAATATGAACTCAGAACCAACATCTTCACTCCATATCCTACACGTTTCATCCCCTTGACAGTTTTTATCTGGGCAGTGTTGTAATTGTAATCTTGTTGTTTCTGCGTAACAACTAGACTAGAGCAACCATCATTCTAGTTTGTCTTGTGTTTTCATCTGCGCTTCTAGAGATCTGCAGAGGGGAAGGAGCTACTATAGCTGTACTGTACGTTTCTTTCCAGTATGTATATTCTAGAGTGTCGGGCCGCTACGCTGCCCTCACATGTAGAGCTCGGGCCACTACACGGCCCTCACACCTACGTCGCACCACCGAACTGACCGATATGCCCATATATGGAGATCTCTGTATCTGTCAGACCTTGTCCCTTTTATCTCCATACATGGAGAGTCCCTTTTATGCCCATATATGGAGATCCCTGATGTCATCAGTATATGCCCATATATAGGCATGCCCCAGACTCTGCAGTGGTGATGCTTCCAGACTCTGCGGTGGTGGGCAGCTACTTTACCACTGCGGCACCCGAGCGCCTGTACGTTTCTTTATAGTAAACACAAGCCTAGTATAGAGTTATTTGTATCTTATGTATGAGTGAGCCGACACATGTGATTATATGGGCACATTTCCTAGAAGTGATGATCAGGCAAGCCGGAACACTTTCACTTCTTGAGATTCTAACTCCCATTTCTGTAGAATTTCTTATCTCCGACTTCCCAGTAACAGACAACATTGACACGTCATCCTAGGTCACCAGGTCATTTAGTGGACTGTTCTGTGGAAGAAAATAAAAATAATAATCTTCACTTTCCTACATTACTAAATGCCTGGTCAGGGACCACATGCAATACCTTCACGGACCACCAGTGGTTCACGGACCACCTGTTGAAAAGCCCTGCCGCATAGATAAATATTCAACTGAAAATAATTGATTTCAGAAATCAGTTATTTTTGCGAGCAGCATTGTCATGAGCTGGAATATAAATTAGGCTTTAACCACTTTTAGCCTGGTGTCAGTGTTTTGGTCATTATATATGAACTTTACTTAACTAAGTAAAAAAAAAGAATCGTTCTACAAGTTCACAGCCAGCCATTTTTGTTTACATTTCTTTCTATTTTTGTTATTTGTCATACAACAAAGTATATAGGCCTTACGTAGTTAATGTTTTGTTGCTTTGTTATTTAGTTTTGCCTATGTGTGCACTGATTTGTGTGTGCACAGTGCGTTCTGTGTCATCTCTCATGTGCACCAGTCCAGAAATTTTAATTAGTCTCAGACTGTTCTGGCCTTCGTTAGTCAGTCTCATTAGAGAAGCCCACAGTCGCGCTGTGTCTTGTGTCACCACGCTGAGAATTGGGATCTCTATGAATTCGCTTGACACTGTGACCCTCATCATTATGGTTTCACTATCTTATATCGAGCAGTGGTGCTTACAGCTAAATGTTGGTGACATCATAATTCATAAATGTATTTGCCTGTGTCTGTGTTCTTTTCTCAGGTAATGTGGGCAGAACAACAGGTGTCGAAACAAAGGAAGAAAAGGGATATCTACACAACAGAGCCTTCAGACCCCAAGTTCCATGACCAGTGGTACCTGGTGAGTAGGCGGGAGCACACCTGGGTAGCAGCATTGTTGACTGAAACACAATGTGTGCACGTGTGTGTTTGGGGGGGGGGGGGGTTCACAGGGTTTCATTGAGCTGGTCGTCTATTTGAAAAGGAAATTACCCCAGAGATCATTCACCATTACAGTGTTTGATTTGTCTGTCCTCTCAAAGTCAATATACAGGTAATTTAAATCCCAACTATGATGTACAACACGTTCAAAAGACGGGGCAGATTTCATTCAGTCTTTTGTTTGTCTGAAAGCCTTGGTGGCTAAGAGTATAATTTGCAGAACAAACACAAAGTAGAATGACTTTAGCTGTAGGATTGAGATACAAAAAAAGGCCCATATACAGTACACTGCAGCTTTTAGATGTTACATTGAATGCACTGGTTTATTGTACATCTCAGCCTGCAACAATGATGACTTCAGTTATTGATGATACATAGGACCACAATGGAAACAAGTCCCCGGGACTTCTTTGTGTTATCCTTTTAGCCTAAATGTTTTACTGTACCCCCATGTACCCCCCCATTTTTTGTACAAGCTCACAGCGTTTTGCAGTTTCAAGACTGTCTTTGTCTCCTTTGGAAATATCAATCTTTATAAATATATAAACAAGATATACCAGAGGTCTTCAACAGGGGGTCCGGGACCCCTAGGGGGTCCTCATAGTTACTACAGGGGGTCCGCCAAATCTTTGTGTGATTTTTACATTAACCACTTCAACCAAGCATCCCTATTCTGAGGAGAACTTTAGCCAAAAATAGCAGATCTACAAGCACACAACGCCTCGCGCTGCAAGGCGTTGTGCACTTGTAGATCTGCTATTTTCGGCAAAGTGGTTGGTATAGAGAGTCAGGTATACTAAGTATTGTTTAAGTGCATGGTTAAATGTCTGGAAATACACATTAACATGAATCCAACATGATAGTGCTGTGAAACAAGTCTATGAAGCTGCCTATGAAATCCATGAAACAAATAATATTCTATACAATATATAATGGGGGTCCCTGCTTTCTCTCTCTCTCAGCCAAGGGGTCCTTGGCCTGAAAACGTTGAAGCCCCCTGAGATATATACAGTATACACTATGCAGGCATACAATCAATCCCCGTTCTAGGCGGCTTGGCCTTCAGCCATAAAAACATAGAGACTGTAGTGTAAGGTCATGCTGTATTTTGGTTTGTCAGCCTGAGCTCAGGGAACACACCTAGAATGGTTTGATTGGTTAGCACTACCCATCCTCTGATTGCAGCAGTTTTCAAGGTTTTGGGTCAGTCATAATTCTACCAGTCCCTAGCTGGCTATAAGTTGCTTTGCTGAACACCACACCGGTCAGCAATACCACATTCCCCTTATTCCTTTCTGCTCCAGTGTGGTTTCTCTTGTTGAACTTGTGAAATTCAAGGTGCCTTTTCATTATATAAAAAATGTCATATACGTTTTTTCATGACACACGAGTGTGTGTGTGTGTGTGTGTGTGTGTGCTTAGTCGGAACGTGGTTGCGTGCACATGTGCTTAGTCGGAACATGGTTGTGTGGTTGCGTGCACAAAATTCTCTGGGAGATCCTATACCATAGCCAGAATTCCGTTCACTTAAATCTATACATTTAGTGAAAAATTATGCATTTATTTGGTCAGTCACAATCTGGGACTCATTTTCATGATTTTGTATTTATTTAAACCAATCTGTATGGTAGAGTATGTTAAAACAATATAACTAGCACAGCTGCAGTGGTTGGAGGTGGACTCCCTACTCTTCTATTGAGATTTCAACCCTGATAGGGTAGGACTTCTGGTTGACAATGTCAATAAAGTTATTTGAAGCAGACTGCACACTGGATTGGACACTAGACGTGCCACAGTCTTTATTATTGTAGTTCAGACATCATTGCATTTGCGATCATATTTCTCAATCGGGAGAGGGAAACAAGTCAAACTACAGACATAAAACGTATGGATTGTAGCTTTAACGTTATATTTAACCTTTATGTAAATGTCACACCAATCACAAAACTTGGGATGGAATTCAATAACACAATAGTTGCCCTATCGACATGCCACCATTTTGGGCACCTGCATCAGATTTTGTCCATTCGAGGGGAGGGTGTAGTGAAAGGTCAGTTGACTAGTTTATCCTGCACCACAGGACCGAGTTGGAGCGGTCTTTCAGGACAGTGCTATAGAGCCCTTAAGTCCCATGTCACACTGACATCACGCAGGCATGTGTGCGTAGGCAGGTTGCAGAAGAACCCGCTCATAGGACAAAATGGGGAAAAAGGCACTTGCATGTAAAAATGCATTCCATCAAACTTTCGGTTGCAGTTTGCCTCCCAGTGCGGAGGAAGACTGCTTAGAATGTGTTTTGTGACCTCTCTTCATTTGAATTATACTGTATATACTCTTGGTTTCTTATGTGTGTAAGAGATTCCCAAACAAGTTTTCCTCAAAACCCCACCCCCAATCGCTGTGATTGACTGAAATGTCGTCATTCGTCAACGTGTGATGTCATCAGCTGTTCGGCGCGGGCACTTGTTTGCCTAGTGGTTCACTTGGGACGTGCCTCATTAGCCTCTTACACAGGACGTTGAGTGAACTGAAGCGAGTGCTCTGCAAAATGACTGCGTTGAACACAACTTGTGTGCGCACACTTAAGGTCCTTACACACCGGGGCGTTTTTTCCGTGCGAATAATGCGTTTTTTTTTTAAACCTTATAAAGTCAATGGCTCCGTACATGGAGCGAAAAGGCGAAAAAGCGAAGCGAAAAAGCGTCTTTTAATTATTCGGAACGAGTCCGAATTTTGAGTATATTCGCATATTCGCATATTCGCCCGGTGTGTAACCACCTTAAAGGTCCTTACACACCGGGCGACACCGGCGAAAATAGCGAATATACGCAAAATTCGGACTCGTTCCGAATAATTAAAAGACGCTTTTTCGCTTCGCTTTTTCGCTTTTTCGCTCCATGTACGGAGCCATTGACTTTATAAGGTTTAAAAAAAAAACGCATTATTCACACGAAAAAATCGCCCCGGTGTGTAACAACCTTTAGTCTCGATTTATTTGTTTACAAACAATTTGTCTATAAAACAAGTGTGAACTTGTATTCATTATGAATACCAAAGTTATACCAAAGCCTTTGAGGTCCTGCCTCCTTCCTTCTGTCCTGTCTTTCAGGTACAGGCAATGTGGATGTGGACTTGTGAACAGTGAATGATTGTCTCTCACTAAATCTAGATGTTGTGTTGAGAGAGGTGGATTGGTTGGTGCATGGGTACAGATATAATGTTCTCCATTTTGTCTTAATATCATTGATATTTTTGCTATAAACTCTTTGATAAATGACTGTTAAACTTCAGATCACAGTGTAAGATCACAAAGCTGTAAATTCACTTACAACCTCAAGATTAGAGCGTGCTGTAAGGATATTCAATTCTCAAGTAACTAGACAGGGGAAAACCTTTTATTTGATGATCTTATTTTGATCAGAATGAAACATTTTACGTGTGCCACTCTGTGACTCGTCATCACCCTCAAAATGCTTTAAATTCCAAAAGCCCTTTCTCGTTCTCAAGGATCATTTCAGAACATGGCTTTTGGCAGTGATGGATTTCTTTCCTTAGAAATTCGATAGAAATGACACCGCCTGGGTACCGAAAAAAAAAAGGTAGTTTTTTAAATCGAAGGGGAGAGGAAAATGGAGGGTATTTCAGAGAAATTATCTTCAGTTGAGGGTGCATTCGAAAAAAAAATGGATTTGAAACGTAAAACATGGTGGTATTTTGCCAAAGGTCAAATCGAATGTCAAGTGAACATCAAAGTGTCTGCAGAGTGATTGCTGCTATCACCACATTTGCTGGTGCTTTGCTGACAGAGCCTCTTGTGGGAGAGACTGCTGTTAACTCTGATAAAAGATGCAACCTTAGGGGACTGTGTCTGTTAATACTGAATGAAGAGGCTGCTTTCAACATGGCAAAACCTTCCCTTATCACAGTGGGGAAAGTTTCTGATTTCTTCTGAAAGTTGCAAATCCAACACTTTGTCTGGCTGGAAGCATTACTCCAAAGCCTACTGTCCATCTGTCTAGAATGATTAGAGAAAAACATGCCAGTTACTTTGTTGCTCGCCAGCTCATGAATACCTCCCAGATTATTTAATTCTAACAATTTCTATCCTGGGCTTTCTCTGTCCACAGTATAATGCAAACCACCGTGATCTGAATGCCAAGGGTGCCTGGGAGTTGGGCTACACAGGAAAAGGGGTGGTGGTGTCCATCTTGGATGATGGCATAGAGAAGAACCACCCTGACCTGAGTCAGAACTATGTAAGTATCTCTTCCATATACTGTAGAACAGTGGTTATCAAAGTGGGGATCCGTGAGGGGGTTCCCAGCGAAATGATTGATAGTTAGGAACCAAATGTACCCTTACAGGTCTGTAGCTCTCAGAGTCATGGGGGTTTGTGGCCCAAATGCATACCAAAATGGGGGTCCTTGAAATACAAAAGTTTGAGAACCACTACTATAGAATGTAGATGGTTTCAGTGGAATGTTTTTGATACGTTGCCAGGTAACAGCTGCGACTACAGCGGACCTCCTCAGGTTTGTTCTTGCATTACGTGCTACGTGTATTAACACCACTATGTCCTCATCTAGTATTACCAATATGTTATTAGTCCCACGCAGGGGTAGGACATGAACTTACTTCAGGCACGAGAGAAATATAATGACAACCTTACTTGATTGCTAAATAATGCCGTTATCAACCGACTGACATATAACGGATAACGTAGTTTTGCATAGTCAAACGAACAGAGATCTCCGCCTACTGATATGTCCGGTGACATCTGAATTCAACTAATGGGAAGAAACTATTCAGAAATGTAACGAATAACAGCATCACAGAACCAATGCGAAGACTTGAGGGCGTTGCTTCCTATGGGATGGTGTCAGGATTGGTTTTCAAAGCAGTATGCATAGGTTTGTTTCTGTTGGTTTTCTCCAGCGGCCAAGCTCATTCATTGAATTTAGATTTCCTGAGACATATCAGTGGGTCAGAGATCTCTGATTGCCTGGCTACGCGAGACTACGGCTAACCTAAAAGCTGACCATAAGTCAGACAAAACATTGTTATTGAACAACAGATGAAGTTTTCTCTTTGTTTAGCGTACACTAACAGCTTACCCCTCTATCCTCAGGACCCAGAAGCCAGCTACGATGTGAATGATGGGGACCCAGACCCCCAGCCACGATACACACAACTCAATGACAACAGGTACAAATGGATTTTCATTAGTCTGTCTAGGTTAGCAATGAAGGCAGTGCATCCACACAACACATCGCATGCCAAAATCCAACAGATTTTGACGTGAGTGAAAACAGTACTACTGTTTTGGTCATGGAACAATGTATCCCTGTAATGCACTCGGTCACGCCTTTGAGCAGACAGATGTACCGGACCATAATAATTTTTATAGGTCAGAAATGAACAATTATCCGCTAACTTGAACTTTGCCCCCAACTCTAAGCTTGTACATTACGTTTTTGTCTCTTAAATCACCTAGCTGGCACCAGAGCACTTCTATAGCCTGGTTTAGTAGAACAAATTTGCTGGTGTTTGTGAAGAAAGCGGCCTCTTTTTTTGCACTGGTCTCTGTAGGAGTTGTTTACTACCCCTGTGATATACTATTCCCTCTCACAGAGAAGTTAGTGAATTAAGGTCATCAACATTAATGAAACGGGGCAAATCGTCTGGCGCTTGGAGAAGCTTGTTCTTCATTCCCACTGCCTGCCTCCCCTCTGACTTGAATTTGTGATTTTCTGTAATCTGCTGTTTAAGGTGAATTGGCCAGAAAGCCTCTTTTCCCCCTCTTTTTTTCTTGAGGCTCACCATGATGACTGATGACAGGCAGTGGAGGTTATAGTTAGGGACGGGTGGAAAGGTCCCCAATTGAGACATGGTCCTGCAACAGGCAGCATGCAGAATAAATAAGCCAGAGGAATAAAGCCAGAGCTTCAGATGACTCATGTCAACAGTAGCTGTGTTAATACACTATCTGCCCTCCTGAAGGGGTCTGCCACACCGTGCAACAAAATATGTGTAAATGCCCCTGTGCGGGTTCAGTAAACAAGAGCTATAAACCACATTAACCCTCCCTGACTTACCTATTTTGGGACAATTTTAAAGCTTTTAAAAATAGATATTAAAATAGCATCTACAAGCTCACACCGACTTTTTCCGCTATTCATCATGTGACATCATTCTGGTAAGGGGGGTAGTTTAAACCTTCGATCGTTTCTCTCTGGTTGGTATTACTTCTGTGCATGTTTGTTAATGGTGTCAAATTAGAATAATATATCATAGGCCGTTGTAGTGATTGATAGAAGAGATGTCCTACCAGGATTTGTCACCTCAGCCTGCAGTAGACGGCCATCCATCTGTAAACAATTTATTCTCTCAGGGACTATTTACTTCTCCATTAACGTGCATAATTTCATGAATGACCGTGGCTTAATTAGAAAGAAAAGCAGACATGCGAATAGCCGAGGACATGATGTGGGTCTGTCAAGAAAATTGTCGGAAGAGAAATGGGAGAAAAACTGGAGACCCATAGTGGAAGATCCATAGTGGAAGATGCTTCATGTTGATGTTCACTTCATATAGCCTTTGTCCCCTTTCATTATCCCAGCTCAACCCAGCCCTTATCTCTTGCCACCCAGGTCTCTGTGGCTTCCTGTAGCGTGCGTGCATGCGTTTAATGATTGATTGGTATGAATGCATGTGTAAACATTCTGTGGGCGGGCAGGGAGCTGCATAAGGTTGTGCTAGACTGTATAAGGGCCTGTTCCCTGCAGAAAGCCCACCTCTGTTCACCTCCATAAAGCTGTCTTTCTTCCTTTAGTATACAGGCAGCAGTGAGGATGGCTCTGCTGCAATGTGTCCATTCAGCCTCATGTTTGCCCGAGTCAACATGATCTAGCCATTTCTCTCTCCAGGGTTTCCTCTGACTCACATCAAGATGTTCTCCAAGTTCACAGTTGTGCCCTCTTCTCCTTGGCTAAACCTGGAAAAATGGGAGGGGACCTCTCAGAAACGCTCACTCTTAAGTGGAGAAAACCAATGTTCACTGTCTGATTTAGTGCAGAGCTGGCTTGTACCAAAAAGAAAACTATCAGGAACACTTAAGCCACAGAGTAATATACAATAAATGTAGGAATATGCCTTTGTGGCAATGGAGACATTTTGATACCTATGATATTAACATAAGCAATTGTTGTAAAATATAGATATTACATCTTGTAAAATATAGATATTCCATTCAGGTATGCATCCATCATTCACTCATTATAAATTCACACAGCATGACATGCAGTATGTCTCATGCTGCTGAGGCAGATGCTTGTAAATAAGTTATGAGCTTAATTCATGTACAGTACACACATGTGCAGACATGAGTATTACAAAACTGGGCAAACAACACTTTGGCAATAAATGGGTTGGCACTAGTGACTATAGCACGATTACCAGTGACTGTCTGTGTGCAGGCCTGCAGGGAGGTTGAGTCATATACTCTATTTGACCGCAGGAGATTTCCCAGAAATTCAGGAACTTTTCTCCTTTTTGCCCGGAGGACATAGCTCCATATTCATTTCAGGAGCATACTGTAGCTCTTGGGGCAAAAAAGTCATACCGGTGAGGTAATACTAACCCTCCCAAATCAATTGAGGTGAACCCAGCAGCACTGTACACTAGAGGTGCAACAGTTACTCAAACTACGTTAATCAACTTAACAGTATAAAATAGGGGTTTAATAAGATTTATAAATTTAGTCGATTATAGAAAATGTTTTTTCCACATTTGGTGATATATAAAACATTTTAAAAAATATATGAAAAAAAATGTGGTTCAACATTATTCATTTAATCCAAAAAGTAAGCGATAATCTAAGAAATGTATCTATAGTTGCAAACCTGCTGGCTACTGAACACACTGGTTGGTCAAACGCTAGGTCTGCCTTGGAGAGAAATGATACACACACGTTTGTTTAAATGGATAAACAGAAGATAAAGAGAAGATTGAAAGGGTCAGTTTAAAAAACAATGTCCTAGGGACACAACATTTAACACCACAATGTTGTTTTTATGACCAGTATGGAGGAGTGAGATAAAGTGTGTTCTTAGGTCCTTGTTTTAGTACTTTAAGCCACGATAAGCTGTTTCCTTATCATTTGTTCCTATGGAGAGCAAAACACAATGTGTTTTGGCAGTAGATAGTGTTTATGACAATAAGGTGTGAGAGAAAGTATTTTATAATGACTACAGTGTTATATTTACTGCAGCTGCAAATCATGTGCCTCTGACAAGGCGCACTACAAGCACTACTTTGTATCAGAGGAGACGAGACAGTGAAGCAAAATAAGAAAGTGAATCAAAATAATCCGAATCGTGAATGAATCCTGTATTTCCCCTGTGCTGTGCAGTGGTTTAAAGAACAAGTCAATTACAGAACGGCATTAAAATATGTATTCACTTGCACTTCGCTGCACTGCTGGTGAACCATGTCCAAAGGCTTTCTTTTTTTAATCTCATCATCAGCTCATCATCTACAAATTCAATCAATGTTTAAATTACTGCCGTTGAGTAATCAATCTACCGAATTGCAATGCTGTACAGTACGTATCCTGGTACACTGTGAATATAAATTGTGTAGTACATGGGTCTTCAACAGGGGGTCCGGGAGTCCTCAGAGTTACTACAGGGGGGCTGCCAAATCTTTGTGTGATAGGAACTTAAAAGATAATACAAAATGTAGTAACCACTTAAAGGTTTCATAACATTCAGTTTTACAACACATTAAAAGTCATGGTCCTTCAAACGTGTATAAAAAGTTTTAACTGAAAATTCCACTCTAGTGAGCCATTGCAGGTTTTTTTCTCTCACATTTCTAAAGCCCTTTCAACTGCAATGAAAAAATAAATCTTTGTCTGCGGGTGTCGCTGTTGGAGGAAAGGATTGGGGAGGGGCGAGGAGGGGAGTGGGCGCGATTAATGGCCTGTGACTTCACTATCCGAGGGCCAATCTCAGATTACTTTTCAGCCTAATTATTCAGAAAACCCCAGACCACAGAAAATCCACTGAATGTTCAAAGTTCAGGTTTTTTGGGTGTAATTGAGGTCATAAAACCCCCCAGAAAACATAAAAAATAAAAAAAGTGAAAATTAATTTCATAGAACCTTTAAACTCTAGCATCCCTATTATGGGGGTAGCATTTGCTGAAAAAAGCTGATCTACAAGCTCACAAGGCATCGCACGATTTGATGTAGACGGGGAAAAAAAGAGCAGACGAGGTACAGAACCAAAGGTCAAGTTATGTCTGAAAATACACATTAACATTAATCCAACACTGATGGATGAAGCAAGTCTATGAAGCTATCTATCTAATCGGCAACACAATTTTATATATTATGTAATGGGGGTCCCTGCTTCATCCGTTTCTCTCGGCTAAGGGGTCCTTGGCCTGAAAAAGTTGAAGACCCCTGGTGTAGTATACAAATATATGTTTTGATTGCTGTGTATAGCACCTTGAAACTAATTAAAGCAATCAATCATTCACACTGCAGGCAAGCACTGGATACATTGATACAGTAGTTATATATAGTTATAAGCACCACTTGGTGCTGCAGATTTCTACCCAGGTCCACTTCCATCGTGTTAATAGGTTGGAGAGTGGTCTCTTGATGGTATGTTCTGCTGGTTCCCCCTGCCTGAGGAAGTGGATCCTCTGCCAGCGTCCTGAGCACTTGGTCGTGCTGCCATCTGAGCCGACCCTGTGTCAGAACTGTTTTGCACCCTGACAGGACATACTGGAGTGAGGCATTGATGGTCCCACAGAGGCCACAGGGTGTCGTACAGTATGTTACCCTAATGAGGAAACTGATCAGAGCTTGTGGCAGTTTCCAGAAATCTTCACAGTTCATTGCTCGGCTCGCGACACCCTCCCAAGTTGTCCAGTTAAGTCTGTGGCAGCAGGGGCTGCTGCCACAGACTTAACTCTGAGCTCCTCCTGTTCAATCCTGGTGACCTCAGCAACAACACGGTCCTTCCTCTCCTTCCTGTTTGCCTTGGACCATAGAATGTGTGGGTCACTCCATTCGAGGTCTGCCCACCCTGACTGGACCATGCCCACGACTTCCTGATGTTAAAGTCTTCCCATCAGCTTCTGCACCTCCTCCTCGGCCCTCCATTTCCTTCTCTCTGGCATTTGCTTCCATCACCATCCTGTCCCTTAACTCGGATTTCAGGGGTAGCTGGAGTGAGTTCCTTCCGTATAGGCCAGCTGCTCAAAACACTGTGGCAGACCAAGCCATTTGTGGATGAAGGAGTTGGCTTTTGCCTCCATCCGGCTTACAGCTGATGAGGTGACTTTGCATGGGCCACATCACCCTTGGGTACAGGGTGAAGTGATAGCACCATGCCTTGTGCTTTCCAGGTAGCTGGCTTGAATCAATCTTTGACAGGCCTTCTGATAGCTGTTGAAGGACGGTTTTCACCATATCCTTGTCTGAGAGACCGGATGTATAATCTTCCCGGGCTTAGAATGTCTTTCCCACCAATGGTGAAGGCGACTCTGTCATTCCTCTCCCCTTTCCGCAACCAGAGGCTCCTTTACTTCTGTGTCTTGAACTTCATCCTGGACCAGGTGATCATCCAACCTGCAGGCAGCCGGACAAGAACCTGATAAGTTAGTGGTTACTAGTGATGTGCGGGTCGGGTTTTTTCATGACCCGCCCCGCCACGGAACCCAACCCGCCTCAACCCGCCCCGCGAACCCATATATAAATCTATGGCTCAACCCGCCCCGCGACCCGCGGTAAAAAAAAAAAAAAACGGTAAAATCATGAAGGAAAATAATCTTCAAGTATACACCCCAAGTGTATTCAAACTGTTTTATTGTTATTATTCTTATTCTTATTAGGAGTAAAGACAAAACAAGAGCATGTGTTTTTAGTTTTTTTTTGCGGGTGAGAGCGGCTGACCCGCTCACCCGCAGCCCGCATAATTGCCTCTGAAATCCTGACTCGACCCACCCGCGCCGCGGGTTGACCCGTGGGTCCCGCGGGTTACGGGTCGACCCGCTCATCACTAGTGGTTACTGTCTGCAGGAGGAAGGGAAGTTGATTTCCTGGATGTGAAAGGCATATCCCCCTGCCTTTTTCTTCACTACCTTAGCCCTGGCTTCATGCAGCTGCACAAGCTAAAACCTGATATCCATTCATGTTTTCAGTAGTGCAAACAATAATGTGGGTGGAGCCTGTACTTGAAAAAACAGAATGTGATGGATAGGGCTGTGAATCTTCTGCTATCTCACGATTCGATTTGATTTCCGATTCTTGGGGTCACAATTCAGTTTTTTTCCGATTTTATTTTCAAAACAAACGATTCTCGATTCAAAAACGTTTTTTTTCAGATTCAAACGATTCTCCATTCAAAACGATTCTCCATTCAAAATGATTCTTGATTCAAAACATAGGATTTCAGGATCTACTCCAGTCTGCTGGCATGAGAGCAGAGTACATTTATGTAGCTTGTATAATTGTAAAGGTTTTATCAACTGATAATAATGTA
This sequence comes from Gymnoscopelus microlampas, assembly GCF_963454915.1. Classification (NCBI taxonomy): domain Eukaryota; kingdom Metazoa; phylum Chordata; class Actinopteri; order Myctophiformes; family Myctophidae; genus Gymnoscopelus; species Gymnoscopelus microlampas. The sequence continues at coordinate 42,448,340 of NC_139962.1, forward strand.
AACACACAAAGGTAAATCCAAGATTCCCCTCCCAAAAAAATGTGGTAAGAAATGCTTTAAAAAAATAATATATTAAATTGTTTTTTTAAATGAGAATCGATTCTGAATCGTCCAACGGTAGAATCTCGATTCATATTCGAATTGATTTTTTCTGACACCCCTAGTGATGGAGGATGTTAGGATGCATGTGATCCTGTAGCTAATCCTGTAACAGTTTGATTCCCACTGAACATCTATTATTGAGATACCAACTAAATTGCTATTGTAATGTAGTCTTGAAGATTGTCTTACTAGATACATTTTCAATCTTCAAGGAAGGTTTGACTCAACTAGCCTTGAGTTCATTCATTTCTTAATTCATCTAAGGAGCTATAGTTTATTATTTAATTCATCTAAGGAGCTATAGTTTATTATTTAAAGTTTAACAAAAATATTGACTTGCTTTAAAACACCTTTGTTGGACTCAGGCATTTACCTTTGATTTACTGTGTATAGTTATGGGCATTGTAATTTTTTATTTTGGATTATCCACTAACTTTGTTCCTGCCTAACAGGAGGATACCTATTACTTTGTGAGAAGTACACATTCATCTCTCTGTACTCATCCAATACACTGTGAAAGTGGTCTTTTGTTTGCATGCTAACAGGGTAATTGGAAATAGTATATAGTATTTTTCTAATGGATGGAACGCTTATCAAGGGCCATTGTTCAGAAATACTTCTTCTGTATTACAGACAGTCTGTAATTTTGGTTATATTAATCATACTAATGCTCCTCAATGATGGATGAAATGAACTGTTTGTAAATAGTGCCGCAAACAGCAGGCTGATTAATCTCACCGCACTGTGCTGAAGACATTTTCTTTGTATTACACTGTCAACGTGTTCTATAAACACTACCAGACCTTTTGTCCTGTAGGCCAACTCATTAGTCAACTGATTAAGTATGAGCCCAGGAAAACAGTTGTCCAGATTTACCTTTTAGGCTCAGCGGCAGCCTAGAGACTAATGATCAACCAGTGCCTCTGGCCAAGTCTCAAAGACTCCTAATGATTTTCTCTAGATAATTAGGCTAATGCAAGTTAGAAAAACCCAGTGAAATGAAAGAGACTGTGTGCCAGCATTTGAGTAACCTAATATGGAATCTGTCAGAGCAAGAGAAATTAGGACTTGCAGTGAGAAATTAGGACTTGCAGTGAGAAAATCCAAGGCTGTCGTGGATAGGGTCATAATTATTTCATTGTCATGTGATGGTGATGCAATTTATGAATATTCTGGGAATTAGGTCATTTTGCTATTTTATAAACATCGACGCCGTTGAGGAGAAAAATGATTTCCATTTGTTTAAAAATATGAACTTGTGAAAATGATTTTGAAGTGAAAAAAAGAAGTCTGGAATGCAAAATGGTAACTGTCAACCGTGTCAATACGTACAACTTGTTGCATTTTCTACCTTATAGGTACTGTGTTACACATTAGATAATACTATGAACAACAATGAACCTACTGTACACACTTGATAAAAGAAAATGAAAATGGTCTAATGATAAAAACTTGCTTATGAAGTGCTTTTGGGTGCTTATTGTTGGCAAGTTGTTTTCTGTTTCAGTGCCTTATACAGGTTTCAGGTGTTTGCTGTTTCCATATGTGAATAATTTGTGTTGTATAGTCACTGTCTCCATAGAGAAATAGTTCTGAATGATGTTGCATAATGATAATGGCTCTGCCAGTTGGTGGATATGAATTGTAATGTTTTTGTTAATACTGAGCCTGTAGCCAGCTGTAGCTGCTCTATGTCTGTGACTAGACTGAACCACAGGCCATGTCTGTCTAAGACAGCAGAACAATCTCTTAGCCTTAATCCCCTGTTATCACTATTATTTTGAGATCCATGTACAGCTGTTTCACAAATTTACAACGATGCAAAGGATTTTTGGAGTGACTGTAATAGGAGCTGATCTCTTTTTCTGGTTAAAAAAGAAAGGGGAAAAAAGTGTGGATGTGTGTGTAACCAGTGAGGGTAGCAGCACAGTGTTTAAAAATGTAAGTACATGCCCATCATAACTGCTGTTAGCGTAGTTGGATGTAAATCGATCTGGGAGTGGACTCACCACTTCAACTGCACAGTTTGCTGAATATTGCCAATTTGACCTACTGGTCTTGATTTGTTTTGGTCTGCTGGAAGCTTGTTCAAATTCGACTGCTTGAGCAAAACATCTTTTTGTGAAAACGGCCTTTCACAAATCTCTTAAACTAAAGTCCCTGAGTTATTTAATTTGTGTCTCATCTTTCTGTATAAACATTTAACCCTAAAACATAACCCTAACAATCATTCACTTAAATAGCCGAGACTGCATGAGAGTGTATTTGGCATGAAAAGCCTGAGCTGGATTACAAATAATAAAACATAGCTATAAATTGGCCTGGCATTTCCTGAGTTGAAGTGGTTATTTGGCAATGAGCTAATCTGTTTGTGTTGTATATATGAAGCCTGTGCCAGCATTAATTACACTCATGGTTTGAAGGTCTCTTGCTGCTTTAAACATGCAACTGTAAGGTAGTCTACTGTGTCACACCCTTTATGTTCAGTCATTTCAAGTCTTATTTAAAAAAGTATCATTTAGCACAGAGGTACAGTATGTCTCTGCAATTATAGATGACAGCCTGAGTACTTAATCATGCTTTCAGAAACGTGTTTTGGCAACAATCATTGACTAGGTCATAACCTAGCTTGAGCCTCATCTAAGCATGTTAAAGATAACCAAGAACAGTATTCAGTGTGATTATATTTGATTATGCTCTATGTCCTCCCGGTAGGGGCACCTCACTGGAAGGTGAGCCAGTAGGATACAGCACAAATGTGTGTGGGGAGGAATCAATTGGCATAACAACTAAATAAATTGGGGAGAAAAAAGGCTAAAACAATTATCGGTATCCTACCTTATTGCATTGTTATGTTTGCTATTTAGGGTGTTAAATCTGTGGAAGCAAAGAGAGGTGTTGCTGTTCTCAAGGGCATACCAGAATCAAAAGACCAAGTAGCAGCATTGGTTTGAATGATAGACGATGACAAATGGGACATAAAAACATAAAAAAAATAATGTATTTTGTACTATTTTCTAGAGAATAAAAAGAATGTTCTCCATTGATACCGTCAAATAATTGTTGGTGCGTGTGGGTGTGTGCACAAGAATCAAAAGACCAAGGAGCAGCATCGGTTTGAATGATAGACGATAACAAATGTGCACACAAGGACACATAAACTATAGACATAAAAAAATAATGTATTTTCTAGAGAATAAAAAATGTGTTCTCCATTGATACTGTCAAATAATTGTGCGTGTGTGTGTGAGAGACTGTGTGTAAGCACTCAGTTAACAGTATGCAGTAGTCATCAGTTGGGCCTGGCTCTCAGTTTAAGGCCAGTCCAGACCAATAAGACAAACTTGGAATCAAGAATCAAGTGGTGTTTAATTGTCAATTACTCATACAGGAACAAGCAGTGAAATGTTGTTACTGCCCGCACAGAGTACAAAACACTGATACAAATACTGGAGCACTCGACTAGTCTGCACGTATTTATTATTTAGCCGGGGTGACTGATGTTTTGACTTGCGTCTACCTCAGAGTCAAACATTTTGACTCTGCAGACCATTCGAGTGCTCCAGCATTTTATTTGGATCTCTCCAGAAGTGCCCAGGTATTATTTTCTCTGATACAAAACACTGATGTTGGCCTACAAAGTAACCAAAGCTATGGCACCCCCATACCTTCAAAGCCTGATCCAAACCTACAACCCCTCCCACGCACTCAGATCAGATGCAACTCCCCATTGCAGTTAGAACTGTAGACTCACTCGCAATTTTCCGCCGTAATCTGAAGACTAACATCTTCAGACTCCACCTTAGCCCGTAGCACTTGGCCTAGGCTTGACGACCATGCAGTCTTATGCAAAGGTTAAAATGTAATGTAGATAGCATGTTATTTAGACATATGTTAGGTTCCATTGTTTACCTGGCATCCTATAGTTTCAATTTACAGATGATTATTCTTTTGTTTAGACTGATGCTAGGTTCTTGATTTACTTATGACCCTAGAGATTGATATGCGTTTACCTTGCTTACTAAGTCGGTCTGGATAAAGAGCGTCTGCTACTGTAAATGCCTAAATTTGAAATGTTGGTGTGACATGTTCCAGAAACACTGTGCTAACGCAACAATACAATAAATCAATGACAACTAAATAATAACCATAATAATAGATACAATGAGAAAAAAAAACGTTGATCACATTGACATACACATTTATTCATTTTAGTTAGAGAAAGAGGTTGCACCTCAACAATGGAATGTGCCTTCATCAGAGCTCTGAAGTGTGTGTGTGTGTGTGTGTGTGTGTGTGTGTGTGTGTGTGTGTGTGTGTGTGTGTGTGTGTGTGTGTGTGTGTGTGTGTGTGTGTGTGTGTGTGTGTGTGTGTGTGTGTGTGTGTGTGTGTGTGTGTGTGTGTGTGTGTGCGTGCCAAATAAAATGGGTGGAAATGTAGTAATGTCTATTGACATTTATTTGTTTTAATTATTTATTACTTTTTGTTTTACTCTTTACTGAACTAAAACGTCAGATCCAACAAAGTCAGTAAAATGTGGTTACAAAGGTGTGTATGTCCAATGCCTGTTTGTCACGCTGAGCTAATGGCTCTGGAAAAGGATCAGGACTGATCCCTGACTATGAATGCAATCCTCTGAATTAAATCCATATTAAATCCATCACATCCTGCTCCACCGGATAATCAACCGCTTTTCATGTGTGCACATCAACATGCTTTCAAAGTGTGTTCGGGGAAATTACAACCCTCCAGTGATAATGTGTGTGTAAATAAGTGATTGAGAAATGCCCTCCTCATAGTGACAGTTGCACATGTTTGTTCGGTTGATTGCATATGCTTTGACAGGAACAACTTAATTTGATCCTCTCGTGCCCTGGCCGTCACCTCTGTAGCATCCTTCCTCTTCCTTAAACTGGCAACGGCATTGAGGTTGGGTCCATGTGTGCAGTGCATCAGGGCATCTTGGGACATCAAATCATTTGAAATGTATCTAAAGGGAATCATTATGTGAGCCATGTATACTGAGATATAATCAATCTCAGTAGGAAATCCTTATGTGAGCCATGTATACTGAGATATAATCAATCTCAGTATTATTCCTTCCAGCTTCTGTTGCCTCCCTGTAGTCATTTTTCTTCATGGGGGTCAGAGAAGAGTATAAACAAGGTAGTTTGAGAAGAGTATAAGGTCACTCACTGTTGGGTGGAATTGGAAACCTTGTATGTCCAAAACCGTTGCTCTTCAGGAAATGGAAAAAAATAACCTGTGTTCCAATGCATTCAATGTAGTTATTATTTAGTCACAACAAGCTCTTGTTAATACTTTTCAATGGTTAAATATCTATAAAACCCACAGACACACTTAACCACATTAATTGTTACTTTCAATATATTTCTGAAATAGTGCAAATACAAGCTTGTAGATAGGGTATATTTAGGATAGGATATATTTATGCGCTCTTTTGCAATGAAGTAGGGCATTAATTTACGGGGGGGGGTTGAAATATGGAGATGCAAGGTTTCTATCCGACAGTAACGATAAACAACATAGTTTGAAAAGAGTATTAAACAAGGTCATTTGTGGAAGCCAAGTGGAGTTGGATAGGTTTGTTCCCTTGCACTGTTACCAGCTCCTGTTCACTCAAAGGCTCATTGGTCAGGCTGCCCCTTCTATTTATGAGTTGGTTGTTGTTTGGCAAAGAAAATGGCAGAAATTATAAGTCACTTCATTTGTCATTACAAACAGAATCGGCATATGTGGTGTTTATCATACATTAAATATGTTTCATTTCTTACTCTGTTGCTGTTATCATAATTTAGATTAACTGCCAAAAACAATTTAGCTGAGAACTACTGCTTGTAGTTCAGAAGAAAAGAATCCATGGGAAACAAATCAGAAAATTCTGAAATTAATAGATTTTTGCTCCAGGTCTCTGTTTTCTACTCTGCAGTGATTCTGAATTGAGTGTAGTTTAACTTAATTTTAATTCAAATATTAAGAGTGCATTTTTTAAACGCATAATATTTCTTTAATTATAATAGTATTATTTGTATTGTTATTGATACATAAATGATAATTGAAATCACTGAACCTATGATACTCAACCTACCCTAGCTGACAATGTATTGTATGTTAATAAAAGGCAGGGGGAGATTGCCAGGGCACGAGAAGATGTAAGATGGCCTGCTGTCTTCTCTGTGAGGGTTGTGAATGACATCTCCTATAATATTGCTTGAGAAAGGAAAAGGAAAATTGATATTTATCGAAGTGGTTATGGAGGATGGCGTCTATAAATACTTAAACCTTGCTTGTCATTTTGATGTTTTACTCATCAGTGCTTCATTCCATTTAAATCAAGGTTTAATTTGTTACATCTCATATACTAGTACACAAGAGTAACCAAATGTACAGTAATCATAGCACACTTTGAGGTGTGTGCGTGCACGTGCATCTATCTGTGCATACAATACTGAATGGTTATGTGCGCCTTCAGGATATTCACTAAGGCTGTACAGGCTTGTTTAGTACGTGGTTGTACTGTAAATGGCCAATACTTTTTGTGAAGATCATTAATATACAGTATATTGACTACCAGTTGTGATTTGACAAAGCCAAAGGAGTGGGCTATTTATTCTCTTTACAAACTGGCCTCGTTACAGAAGCAAACGTGATTGTCATTACAGCACAAATGTGTAATCTAAATGCATTTCGAATACATGTTTTCATGATTTCAGTTGGCCCCAGCAACATAAGGTAGTTACGATGTTCAAATTAATTTCTACTAGAGCTGTCACTTTCCCCCTCAGATTGAGTTGGAACAAAATTGATGCAGAAGAAATGTATGCTAATTTATGGAATTACCTCTCCCTTAGAATGTTTAACCGTAGGTGTCTTTGGCTTTATTAAGTGTTGCTGATGATATCTGCATGGGGTACCCTATGGTAGGTTAGAAGCCTGCTTCTAACCTAGAAAACTGCTGTAACAGTACAATGAAAGAAACTGTGTTCTAGTCTCCTGCAAGGCATGTTGGGTAAATATGCTGCATAGCTGCAGGGAGCAAGCTGCTATATCCCAGCATAATGTTCTGATTTAAAAGTTAAAAAAATAACAGAAGGGTTCTACCTGGCAAAACACTCTTGTTTGCCAGAAAGCTGATTGCACAGAAGTGCCTATGTCTCAGATTAGCTGACATGCTGGGATATGATTTAGTATCTACAGTGCAGTACACACATACTGAGAAAATCACTGCTGCATTATGATTAGACTGGTACGGTATGTCTGAAGCTGTAAGAATAGGCAGAGTAGTTTGAAAATGTCAAATTAAATATTCAATCTTCAGATGTATTCTACGTTGTGTATATTATAATGCATAATTGGAATTAGTTATGTTCTAATTAGTGCCTGGTTCTTGAGTATATTCTGTAAAGAGTATTTGAGTTGCTGGCACTAATCTGTCTAGAGACACAGAGTATGTTTTGCACCCTGTACCTTCCGTCCGCGCGTGTGCGTGTCATTCTGTCTGTGTACAGCTAATCTCCGGCACCGTTGGCTTGATCGCAGCGAAACTGTGCACACACACTCCCTGGATGCCCGAGCAGAACCTCTGCACCAAATATTTCACATGGGCCTGTTATAGCGCCCGATTTTTATAGAGGCCGATTTTGGCAAAACACATTTCTTGACAGTACTCCTACAGATTTTGTCCAAACATGATGCACATTGGTACACAGTGGCCCTCATTTATCAACGCGGTGCAGACCAAATAATGGGCGTACGGTGAGATCACCGCACCTTTCGGCATTTATCAATATATCCTGACGTTGGATTCATCCTACCGTAAGCTGAGGTCTCACGTCTGGTAGAGACCAGTTGTTGACGTTGGCTGCACCCGTTTATTCCATCCTAGATCACCTAGAGCAGCATTGTCTGACTGTCTGATAAGATTGTAGATCTAGCTGCATTGAAAATAGCAGATCTACAAGCTCACAAGCCAGTGTCGCATCGCAACGCGTTGTGAGCTTGTAGATCTGCTATTTTCAAAATATATGAGCGGCGCTGCTGTTATATTTCCATGGCCACCGGGAGATCAGACATTTAACCCATGGTCCAACACACACCAGCCTTCATTCATTAATGTTCTCTCCAGGCTATCTCTCATTAATGCGGAGCCCGTCCGACGATCCGAGTCTCACTGGGAAATGGGAATAGCCTACATGACGGCTTTATTTTAGTGTAACTCGAACGCACACTGCTCGGTATGGGTTAAATAAATTAATATACAAACCGCTACGCTACGGATTACATGAAAGACGTGTGTGTGTGTGTGTGTGTGTGTGTGTGTGTGTGTGTGTGTGCGTGGGAAACTCTTTCTTATTGGCTTTTCATGCTTTGTTTGGGTCGTATTCTGGTTCTTCATGTCGTGAAGTCGGGGCTTTTGTGAATATTTAAGGGCGTGTTATTTAAATGACGCTCGTTTTAAGACGTGACATTAAGGCTGGGACCAAATGTACGCTCGGATCGGCTGTGTAGGATGCGTTGATAAATGTGACTTCGACGTTGGTGTACGGCCGAATATATGGAAAAAATATACGCCGGTTTATACGCTCCGTTGATAAATGAGGGCCAGTATCTCTATAGTCACAAAGCGAAACGGGTCTATCAAATGTTTCATATTCCATCCTGATTGGCTAAGATTGGCTTCCAAAGTTTGTAGGAGTGCTCAGTTTTGAACAAAAATCAAATCATGAACACAACGTGCAAATTCTGTGACATTTTGCACGCACATTCCCACTAAAAACGTTGTATGCACACTCCCTAGAGGCCAAGGAAAACCTTTGGCCTGCACTTTTCACATCTGCCTTTTATAGTGCCACCAGGAGGCCGACTTATGTCAAACATAATTTTTTATATTACTCCTTCAGATTTTATGTGTGATCAAGACGGATCTGTTTGATTTTTCATATTCCATCCTGATTGGCTAAGATTGACATCTAAAGTTTGCAGGAGTGGCTCGTTTTGAACAAAATGCTGCAAATCATGAACGCAGTGTCCGATTGTGGTGAAACTTTGCACGCATATTCATACTACTTTCAGGAACAAATGCCACCCTTTTAACATTTCCCTATTATAGCGCCACCAGGAGGCCGATTTTTGCAAAACATTTTCTTTATATTACTCCCAGAAATGTTGTCCAAACATCACACAAATCGGTACACATAATGGCCCTCATTTATCAACGCAGCGTATAAACCGCCGTATATTTTCCATATATTCGGCCGTACACCAACGCATCCTACACAGCTGATCCGAGCTTACACTTGGTCCCAGCGTTGATAAATGTCACGGCTGAAACGAGCGTCATTTAAATAACACGCCCTTTAAAAATTCTCAAAACGCCCCGATTTTACGACATGAAGACAAACCAGAATACGACCAAAGACATGAAAAGCCAATAAGAAATAGTTTAACCCCGATCGCCTCGCCTCGCCACACACGCCCCTCTCTCTCTCTCTCTCTCTCTCACACACACACACACACACACACACACACACCCGCCCAGCTGTGTTTCTCATGTAACCCGTACCGTAGCGGTACAATCACGTAGGCTTGAAGCCTACATGAATGACATATTATGATACCAATCAATTACATCGCCATGAATGGAATATGTTTGTATATTAATGTATTTAACCCATACCGAGCAGTGCGTGTTCGAGTTACACTAAAATAAAGCCGTCATGTAGGCTATTCCCATTTCCCAGTGAGACTCGGACCGTCGGACGGGCGAGTCCCGTCCCGCTCCGCATTAATGAGAGATAGCCTGGAGAGAACATTAATGAATGAAGGCTGGTACGTGTTGGACCATGCAGGGTCAAATGTCTGATCTCCCGGTGGCCATGAAAATATAACAGCAGCGCTCTAAACTCCCGAGTGCTCTTGCCGAAGCGCTGTATATTTTGAAAATAGCAGATCTACAAGCTCACAACGCGTCGCTGGCTTGTGAGCTTGTAGATATGCTATTTTCAATACAGCCAGATCTACAGTCTTATCTGAATGACTGTTAAAGCAGTTTTTTTAAATTACTTTATAAAATGTTATATTTTCACAGGGATTATTTATTAGTGTAGATATACATTTATGAGTGGAGTATGTGTTCAGATGCCTGTCAGACAGTCAAACAATGCTGCTCCGCAGGTCTAGGATGGAATAAACGGGTGCAGCCAACGTCAACAACTGGTCTCGACCAGACGTGAGATCTCAGCGTACCGTAGGATAAAGCCCACGTCAGGATATATTGATAAATGCCGAAAAGTGCGGTGATTACGCCGTACGCCCATTATTTGGTCTACACCGCGTTGATAAATGAGGGCCCTTGTCTTTAGTCAAGTGATCAAGACGGATGCGTCCAATTTTTCATATTCCATCCAGATTGGTGGCCCACAATAACCTACCTGACCTGGCAGATACCTGTGTTCCGAGGAGCACTTTTTCTAGTTGGCAACTCAAATGCTGACATTCTGTACATGAACCAGTAGATTTCGCACAGTCAATAGGCAGTGAATATAAATGGCTTTTTAAATGACAATGTAGAAAAAAGAAAAGGTTCATAAGCATTTGTATAATTCTGTTTGCGTTGATTGAGTCCATGAATTAAGTGAACACAAGGAATGTGCGCGCACGCAAGGAGACAGCAAGAGAGGTTGTTATAGAATATCTGTCTTATGATCTCAGAATCTTTGAAATACCTTAACATATATTGTCCCTTTCACCATTGTAGCATGCTGTGGCAGGCCTTCCTCTGACCCCACCTGACTACCGGGGCTCAGGTCCCGTGATATTTTGATAGTGGCAATGCCGTTGACATGACTTCTGACCTTTCACCTCACACCATTGCTAAACAGATCACAGGGGGGATTGGCTGATTCTCTTCCGTGCTCTATGACCTTCTGTTAAGCAGGCTAGTCTGTACACCCTGCCCTGATTTGTTTGACCAAAATAATAGCCTTAAAATCGGTCAAGTGTGGTTAAGAAAGTGAAGTTGATCTTCCTTTAATTAGAGCTTACCTCTGGATCATGGATATTATTAGAAAAGGAATCAAGCAGAATCTTGTGCAGTGCATTGCAATTTGACAAGAACAAATCCTTTACCCGCTTAACCACAAAATAAACCTACATTATTTTGAAAATAGTCGATCTACAACCTTGTAGATCCGCTATTTTAGAATATCTTTTGAAATGGTTTGAATTTTTTATTTTTTATTTACGCATATAATGACAGGCCCAACCACAGGGTTAAAGTGGTTAATACTTCATTGGTCATTGTGGCTTTCTGACTCCACATGCTACTATTTATGTATTAGTGCAAATGAAGACTGAAGAATATAGCGCAAGATATTTGTGGACTCTGCCTACAGTTCACGTCCCAGCATACAATTCCACTCTGTATGTTTCAGAATGATATTGTAATACATTTTATCTTTCGTAAGTGGACACAGTGAGGTCCTGGAAGCTTGCTGACCTGGCTGGTTCCCTGGCCAGTAGGATGCTCTCTCTCTCTCTCTATCTCTCATTACTTTTCTTTGCTACTCTGTGCTTCTTACCTATGGTGCAGCCCGGGCTCCAACAGTGTGGTGTGAGAACATCTGTTATCCGATGGGGAGACTGTGGTTTTGGAGGGCATTAAGAGTGCGTGTCCATCTGACACAACAGAGGATTGCACCTGACTATAATGTGACAATCAGCCGTTGTTTCCCTGACACGCTTCCCTGACCCTCAACTCTGTTGTGCCTGGAAGGGGAGCTCTATGTAGAGAGGCAAAGGCCTAATGAAAAGCTCTTTGTGAAAACTGCAAATCTTAAATCGCCATTTCCTCCCTCATGTGATGCTAGCATGTCATCTCATTTTCCATTTTGGCTTAACTCGGACCCTGTGGTCATTGCAAGGTTGAAAATGCTAGAGAGGCACAAGTAGTATATTTCATGATCTTGTGTTTGTTTTTTTGGATGAACTAGAAAAGGGATGAAAAGTCAACATATAGCCTCCTACGTTTGTTTTTTGTTTCGATAGCCATCTTGACCACAGTGTTTAAAAAATAACATTCTTCCAACTTATTTATTAATGTGGTGTCTCTGATAGTCTCATTGGTAGACAAAGTGCACTGCCTGGTAGGAATTCCATTAACCCAAAGTCATTTGGTTCGTCTAACTCATGTGAATTAAAGCCTCAAGGATACGTCGTTTTCTGTAACCTTTCTTTTCCATTTTCTCTCTAGACATGGAACACGGTGTGCTGGAGAGGTGGCAGCAGTAGCCAACAATGGGATCTGTGGAGTCGGTGTAGCTTACAATGCCAAGATTGGAGGTACGGTTAATGGAAAACAAATGGTGTGGCAGCTGCCCTCAGACAGGGCAGGAGTGTTCTGAATGAAAGGCCAGCAACATGGGAAGCCCTATCACCATGTGTGCAGCTTGAACTGGATAGAAAAGGACTAGTCTCCTATTGTGGGGTGTACGAGGTCTGCCAAATAAGCTAGGCCATTTAGAGCCTTATAGTTCAGCAGCAGGATAATTTTGCTAATTCTTGATTTTGTATGGAAGCCAGTGAAGGTTTTTGAATGTTGGGGTGATTTTGTTTTTACGTCTTAACCCATTTTGGGCGGGAACCCCTATTTGTAACTATACCTTTCAGGACGGGAACCCCTTTTGGGGTTCCTGTTGCTATGTACAGTATATAGCAACATACATTTGTTGATTTTTTTGAATAAATATTTGATTTTTTTCAAAAACTTAGGTCAGGATTTAGAAGGCGTTTTTAGAATCGGCCTCAGGTCTAAATGGGCTAATGTAACAATGGAGTAATACAGCAAATCGTTTCTCTATGGCAACATTTAGATTTGGAAATTGAAATATGTATGTGAATCCTTATGAACATAGATAGACAACATCACAGTGCTGGTACTTTGGGTGAACGTGAGTCTGCATGCATTATTTAAAGAACATTATGTGCTAACTGGCTCTGCAGTTTCTACTAGTGAGTATGTGTTTTCTATGAGTGATTCCTTTTTGAGTTCTGCTCTGAGAATGTGTCATAGTACGAGCAATACACAGTACGAGCTGGGCTCAGTCAGGGTCGTCTGAGTCCAGTACTCCAAGCATGTGTAATCCCTGTTAATTAGAAGCATCTCATCTATCCATTCAGTGTATGCTCTATCTCATTATTACACCTCTCTGTCTCTCTCGACACTCTGCTGCTTACTACAGCTGTCTTAGGATGCTTGAACACAATCAAATGGCGCTAGAATTTTAAGTCTTTATGTTGATTCCAGATGGTAAGCGATAGTGACTGACCCAGATGTCATTCAGTTTCACTGAAACACAAGTTGCCAGGTGAAGAGCAGTGACTGGTTATAGAGGAAGAACAAGCATCACGTGTGGTCCGCACGCACGCACTCGCGCTCTCACACACACACACACACACACACACACACACACACACACACACACACACACACACACACACACACACACACACACACACACACACACACACACACACACACACACACACACTAGACACACCCTCCCTCTTGCACAAATAGAATTTTGAAGCATTCTCCCTAAAGTGATTATCTTCTTCAGTGTGGATGAAAAGGCACTTGTCAGTGTCACCTGGGAAATAATATTTAGATTTGACTATATTTTGCTTATGCCGCAGTGCGTTTCTATAAGAATTCACCTGTAGACCATTCTCTAAATACCACAGAGTCAGCATGAAGCTTGAGCCTGGATAAATGAATAATAAACAAGCATTTGATTTATCAAACCAACGCCGAATCATCCAGCTGCCATCGAGCTTCGAGATAGGCTTGAATAGCATTAAGGGTTGTTTTTCCGCTATTTTCTGTTGCAGTAGGGATAACAATTTATGGTTATTTTTGATGCTCCAGGAGCATTATGAGGGGAAACTGGCTTCATAATCATTAGCCATTTACTTCATGAATATACTGTAGAGCCTGCCTCTATATTCATGAAGTAAAGGCCACAGCGGAATCACCATATAAATTTGATCAAATTCATGAATATTGGGAGAAGAATCAGAAAGATTATATATTAAGTCTTGTTATGCAAGCCATTGAAGAGTGACCACACAACAACAATACAAGCATAGAAGTTTATCACATTTCTTTGGTATCCTTATGCAGGGCGCCTACTAGATTGTTCTTGAATCTTGTCAGATTTAGGGTTAGATTATCTCTTATTCCCATCCCTTTGTCAGCTTGTTTTGACTGTGGGAATACCCCCCCCCCCCCCCCACCCCTGCACAAATGCTCCTTTTCAGTAACGCCCTGCTTCACACTCTCACATTCTCACCTCGGAGCTGCACCAATGTCTGTTCAAAACTATCGCTGCTTTTGCTGCTGGCAGAATCAAGCCTTGGGCAGAATGCAGAAACGATAATGAATTGACTCAATCAGGCCCACCTTGAAATTCTGACCACAGTCTTTTATACTAACTGCCTGTCACTGAGCAGCCTCACTGGAGCCGTTGGGGGTTATGTATCTTGCTCAAGGGCACTTCAACAGTGGGTATTGAGTGGTGAGGGAGAGTGTTGCTCATTGACCAGACCACCTCACCCACATATGTTCCTGCCAGACCTGAGGATCAAACCGTCAACCGCCTGGCCACAAGCATGCTCCTCTGACCTTTAGGTCACTGCTACCCCTATTCGCCCCACATTAACCTGATATGAATCCAACCTTATGACCTCATAATCAAAGTAGTTAAGTCAATTTGCAAGTCTGCCCCTTCCTTCAGTATTCTTGATTCTCCAATAGAATCAGAATTGCGGCTTTTTTCCACCCTTTGTTTTTATGTGTGGGAGGTGGGATGATAAGGAGATGAGAGGTGTATGCCCAGATGTCTCACTCAGGGACTTGTGTGACTATCTCTGGTAGAAGTACAGGCTGCCATGGGACTGAAGTACAGGCTGCCACTGACAGTTCTGTGGTGGTCCTGTTTGATGCCTCTAGAGGACTTCAAAGATTCAGAGCTTTGTTTACTTTAACCCATATGAGGGCAGTATGGAGTAACTTGACCCTCCATGCATCAAAGAGGAGAATGTGTTTGTTTTGAAGATGTCTTCGATTTCTCAACCTTCCCTCAGCGGATGCGGGCTGTAAAGCCATAGAGGGGAGGCTCAGCAGCCTGGGGCTGGAAGACTTTCTGAATTATTCACAAAATCAAGAACACACACTTTCAACAATTTTAAATCTCAGGGGAACTGGAACCTGTGCCTAAGGCTGAAGTCGTATTTTCTACAGAGAGCAAAGCTGAATCAATTTAAGGACAAAGGGAAAGGGTTCAATTACAGTAGACTGTTATAAGGGAATGCATACATTTGAACTTTATTTTGCCCCAGCGTTCATTTGTATTGATTATGATTTTTGCTCAGGTCTTTTCAGTAAGATATGAGCTGTTCATTAGATATTTGGTTTTAATGCTTTTGATTGAAAACAACTATATTAGCGAAAATGGACATAAAAACAAAATTAACAGATTTAATTGTTTCACAAGTATTTGGTATTCGTAGATTTGGCGCATTTGTGTGTGACTTGTGTGTGTGTGTGTGTCTGTGTGTGGGAACAGGTGTGCGTATGCTAGATGGGGAGGTGACTGATGTGGTGGAGGCCCAGTCTCTCAGTCTGAATCCCCAGCACATCCACATCTACAGTGCCAGCTGGGGCCCAGAAGATGACGGCAAAACTGTTGATGGACCTGCAAAGCTCGCCAAAGAAGCCTTTCTGCATGGAGTTACAGAGGTGGGTGTCTTCTGTGTGTGTGTGTGTGTGTGTGTGTGTGTGTGTGTGTGTGTGTGTGTGTGTGTGTGTGTGTGTGTGTGTGTGTGTGTGTGTGTGTGTGTGTGTGTGTGTGTGTGTGTGTGTGTGTGTGTGTGCGCGCATGTGTGTGTATTGTGTGTGTGCGCATGTGTGTGTATTGTGTAATGGCCTCAATTATGCGTTCCCAATTTCCATCTCAACCACCCTGTGAGACTGAAATTGGTATTTACTGCCTGTGTGTGGCTTGCTTTCACAGTCGGTAATTATGTATTGAACTATTGAAGCAGAAGAGGACAGTGAGTTGAACAAAGCAGTGGTCCTTTTGACCATGAGAGTTATGAATGGAGGGGAATTTGATTTGGTTTTATTGCAAATAGCAGACTCGATAAAACCCATTAGGGAAAACTTAAATAGCAGTAAAGAGAAATATTATGTAGGGACTTCTATTTATATAGTCACAGTTTTCCATAGGGCACTTTTCTAATCTGGGATAATTTTTCAGTTTCATTAGTAGATTGTGGTATTGAAAAATATTGAAGTCTCTGTATTGAGTGTAACTGGAGAAATCAAGATTGTTGGCAAAGTTTCACATTAAGCAAGTCTTCTTCACTATGATGGTTGTTGACGTGAAACATCAGACTAGTGGTAGATACAAGTACAAAGAGGAGCACCAAAATGTGTATACACTGAATGATTAATGACCACAGATAGAGGCTGCAGGGTACTCCAACCGTACACAAACTTTAGAGAAGAAAATGAAATCATAAGTACTTCGACAGTGCCTTTCAGAACATAGTTGGTGCTTGGAAGTTCTTGCACCGCCGGGATTTTGTAACTACCCTAACAAAGTTTTTCTGCATTCTGCCCAAGGCTTGATTCTACCAGCAGCAAAAGCAGCGATAGTTTTGAACAGACGTTGGCTGAGGAGGTTAGGAGGTACTAGTCTTGCATGCCAACCTCCAGGAGATACAGACACCTCACTAATGCCGCTCTGAGAACCATAAACACAACCTGTTGCAAGAAAAGGAAACCCTCCATGACAAATTTGACAACGCGCTGGAGGGAGATCCAGGTGGTAAAACCACCGGTTCCAGCACTGTATGGTGGCTTGAGCTGCGTAACTAGAATCTGCCTAGCAACACTGTGGCACGCTCCTTTGCTCAAGCCACAGTACAATGCTGGAGCCGGGTGGCGGGGTCTACCATTCAGAACTCAGAGCTGGAAATATAAAACGGTTTTGTCCTTAATACCTTTAGATGCCAACAAAGTTCTTGTTTGTTTGGAGTATGCTGCAGCTTTTGGACACAGAGTATAATATACTTATTCAATCAGTATAAGTATATTGAATGGAAACACTGCAAATGGATTTAGACTGAATGTGAACCCGACAGGGCTGATGGTAATCATGACTGTCAGGTAATGTGTCTTATTTCTGATAGCAGCACTTGTGAAAATACATGCTGCGGATTACGTTCAAGTGTTAGGAGTGTGGAACAATGACTAACCGGATAATTAAACTTACAGAATGCACACTGGACTGCCTTTACTATCTAACTATATAAATGGCGAGAAACTTCCGCACCCTCGGTGGTGACACCCCACAGCTCTGTTATCGACTAAACAACGCACCGCCAGACCACATGTCGCCTACTGACTCGCCACGCCGGCCGCGCTGAATTTACGCCTCGCGTAGGGGACATCTCACTGCTCACTACACCGTTTCCACCGCGCAACATAATTAATTCTACTCACCAAATGTCGGACAAAACGGAAGGGGAGCCCGCTTCGTACCGTTTACCGTGCGCACGCCCTCATCACCACAACAGCAGCCAGCCGCTGCGGGTTTTTTTTCCTTTTTTTCAAAACTTTTTTTTTGGTCACCATTTTCTCCAGGCACCATTTCTGCTGTAACGTCGGGTGTTTCTTTTCACCAGCCAATCACCTTTCACGTTGCCACGTCCGTTGCCACGTCGCGCTGACGTACGCTAAACAAGCGCTGCCCTGCGCACAACGCAAACGAGCCCAAAGGCGCGCAAAAATAAGCCGCGCATTGCTTAGACACAAAGTCAGACCTGGCAACGCAGCCTACGCCAATCATGTGTGAGAGATCTACAAGCTATGGGCCAGAGACGCCACCGTATCTTAGCAACAACTACAGCGCTCACTCTCATTGGTCGTGTCACGCTAACAGCAGTCTCCAGACAATGGCATCGCAGACAGCTTGCTGTTACTGCTGTAGCCATCACAGGCAGTTGCAGCACGACGGACAGGGCGCTGTGATAGCTGCCATGTCGCTAACGCTAACCTGGTTGTCATGCCTGCAGCGGCTGTGCAATCACTTTGTCAACAATGCACGTTCGTGTGGTGAATGTCTATATTGCTGCTCAGTTCGTCCATTGTAGATGGTGTATGTTTGTGTGTGTCTTCTGGAGAACTATTTAGCTCCACAGCAACTACAGTAACTAACGTAATGGCAGGACCGCCCCGTGCAAGGCATGTTAGGCTGCATTATGGTCATGTAGTAATTTCAGATAATTTCGCTCCGATTACAGCAGTGTCTATCAACCCTTTCACGCCGCCCCCCCCCCCAAATACACGTACTTGATCTGGGCCCCCCCCATTCTGTTTGACTCCGTTCCACAAGTAAATATTGTGAAAATAGCCGATCTACAAGCTCGAAACGCCTCACGTTGACAGGCTTTGTAAGCTTGGAGATCAGCTATTTCCTACATGATTGCCTCTTTCTTACATTCTTTGCCAATGTGGCCCATGTTTTCATAGCATAGTTTATTGACTACTTCTGTTGCAGAAATGGCCATTTCCTTTACTTTCGGTTTTTTATTGTCTCCGCCAGGCCGAAAGGCATGGCGCAAGACTATGTTTCACCCCCTGTCCGTCCGTCTGTGATAGCTAATCTCTCACATCGTTGACTTGATCGCAGGAAAATAACAGCCCGATGTGGAGAGTCAGTGAGAGCTGGATAAACGACGTAAAATGTGTCAAAAGGAGTCTGTACGGCTGTCGATAAATGAACACATGACGTCGGTGGGAGAGGAGATATTGTGTCTTTTGGACAAACTGCAGCGTGGTGCTGATGTTTGTTGTGTGAAGCAGCTTAATGTCAGAGTGTTTGGCTTGGAGCGCCTCAGTGCGGCTGCAGAGTTCATGTGCAACCTCTTCCAGAGAGACACAGAGACACTAGAAACTCTGCTGGGGAAAAAAAACACTGCTGGGCATTGACTTTCCTATGGACATTGATCTACACACTGCAGGTATATCTGCTACACACACAACATCAAACTACACACTGCAGGTATGATGCAGCGTTTGCATTACAGCCAGCATGCCAGCGTAGTTCCCATATGGTTTCAAGGTGGGCTAAACCATATGGACCCCATGTCAGCAATGTCAGCGGCATCCACTTCAGTCCCAACTGCGATGCCCATGCAGGCTATAAGTAGCTTCTACCTGGCCCTTAGGTGGGCCCCAACTAGCCATGTTTATGTGGGACCAAGGCGGGTCCTAACTGGGTTTGCCCATGCAGGCTTTAACTGGGTTCTACCTGGGCCCTAGCTGTACCCTAACCAACCACAGTGCAGTGCCCATCGCTCCAATTGTTGTGACGTCAGGGCTCTCAATACTGCACATTGGTGGAGGAGGAGGGTCCGCAGGGCGACCGCACACATCGCTGAACCAATGGTAGCCCACGGATGTTTCCTCTGTGGATTTACAATCTGCCCCTCTATGCCACATATCATCCGCACTACAGGGTCTTCACTGACCGAGCCACGGCCCCACTGACCCTCATGACGCTACGCCACTTAAACGTGCGGCAGCATGCGCTGGGTTGCCAGGTTTGCACAGCCTGCGCCAGAAACAAGCAACCACCTTCATGAAAAAAAAAAAAACACCGAAATGGTCCGCAATGTTCCAGGGGTGTCCCCGCGCGTCCCAACACTCCACAGGGGGTCAGTGGACCATCAGGGGGTCCGCGGACCCCCTGTGGACCCCCTGAAACATAACAAATATTATTTCTTCAAATTTTTTCCTTTTTCAAAAAAACTTTTCCCCAGTTTCACTCCGGCGATTTGGGTCCCCCAATATACACACGGCCAAGCTGGGCCCCGTGCGCGGCTGGGGTTGAGGGGGGCGTAGCCCCCCGAAACTCTAGTAGTCCATAATTGACCACACCCATCAAGCTAATACCCACCTGTGTTATGAATGAGGGGGTACAGAAGGATTACTTACTGTAAGTTAGATTTCAAATGAAGGTCTGTGTGACCAAAACTGTGTATAACTGAATTAAATACTGAGAGGTTACACCGGTAGTGCTCTTTTCTTCTTCAAGTGAAATTCTAGACGTATGCAATGTTATATTGGTGAATGGACAGAGACAACTAAGATATTGGCCTCAGTGACAACATTGTCAGATGAAGAGCCTGTGTATGGAAACACATACCGTGGATCCGTGACAGTGTTCCAAAAAGCCTGTTGGATGAATAACATATGTGCCGCATGTAACCACATTATGTACAAAGAACATGGCAGTATGGGTGGTGTTGGACATGGTATAGTCTTTGTTGCTTACACAGTTGTGATCCTTGCAGAGAGACTGTGCCACTCATTACAGTAAATCATTTCTTGGATGATGTCGGAATACTGTGAGCACTGAGAAGTTGGCTGATAAATTACTCTGAGCTGTTGACATTTAGTCCCTGCTGTCTTGTAATGCTGTCATTTGATATTTAGCTCTTTTTAATTCAAAGCATTGTATGGCCACACAGACTTCTGTGATGAATGCACAGTGTTTTTAATAGGCCTTTTCATAAATGAACCCTGTAATGAATTTACCCTTTCATCATTGGGATCCCTATTAAGGTTGCAAACGCCCCCCCCCCCCCCTTTTAAATCCTTATCATTAGTGGTGGTTCAAAGAAATAACATGTGTTGAGGAATAGATGACGGCCTTGTGGTTGTCTAGTTAATTTCTATTATGTGTTGTCTGCCCCTATTCGAAGGTCTGACTAAAATGTGTTTGCTACAGGGCCGTGGGGGTCTGGGCTCCATCTTTGTCTGGGCGTCTGGGAATGGAGGAAGGGAGAAGGACAGCTGTAACTGTGACGGCTACACCAACAGCATCTACACCCTGTCAATCAGCAGCTCCACCCAGAACGGCAATGTGCCGTGGTACAGCGAAGCCTGCTCCTCCACACTTGCCACCACCTACAGCTCGGGGAACCTCAACGAGAAACAGATTGTGAGTTGTTACGTGTAGACACATTGTCACAATTCAATTGCATGCCATCACACACTCGGGACGCTTGTGATATTCCCGCTAGTGATATTCCCTCCAGGAGTGAAGGTGTCAGAATATTCCAAAGACCTGTGGATCATATGGAACACATATAACATTCTCCCTCTCTCTCTGCATCGCTTCCTCCCTGCCTTCATTATTTAAGATATCCCCCTGTGCACATTCTGGCATGTGCATGGTGAAAGGTTTTATACAAGGCTGGAGAATTTAATTACAAAATTGACTTGACCCATGTTTTTTATATACTGTAGCCCCTGAACTGTTGAATCATAGCCAAGGCACTAATCCTTTGTGAGTGCCAGGTAATTTATGTCTTTTCACAGGAATAGATTTCAAAGCCAACTGTACAGTGTATTCCTAGCATTCTATTACATCACCACAGCTGTCCTTGTAAGTCAAACAGGTGATTTTGATCAAACATCTGCCATGGTTCTTGTGCTTTGTTTCTGATGACCACATTGATACAGTTAGAGAATGCCAGGATTATTTTATTTTTTTATGAAGAAAAAAGTTCAAGGTAGAATTTGTTTCTGCTCAAATACCAAGAGGTAACTGAAGCTCCTATTATCTGAATAATAGCGTGTCTTATTGTCTTTGTGAATATGAACACAATCCTCCCTTCCTTTAAACACATGAACCATACATAGCATCCCTATTCTGGGGGCGAACGTTTGACGACAATAGTAGATCTACAAGCTCACAACGTGACGTGTTGTGAGCTTGTAGAACTGCCATTTCTGGCAAAGCGATTCTGTGTTGAGGGAAAAAAGAAGGGGGCCTAGTATAGAACCCTGGGGGACTCCAGTCAATTAAGTATATAGAGTTCAAGTGGTTAACATTCCGCTTTCAATCATTCATGGGCTATTAAATCAAGAAAAAAATGGACTACTGAAACTGTCTTGAAATGTGGTGCTGGCACCCACATAATATGTATGCATGCTCACACGCTCTAAGTTTT
Organism: Gymnoscopelus microlampas; assembly: GCF_963454915.1. Classification (NCBI taxonomy): domain Eukaryota; kingdom Metazoa; phylum Chordata; class Actinopteri; order Myctophiformes; family Myctophidae; genus Gymnoscopelus; species Gymnoscopelus microlampas. The sequence continues at coordinate 42,470,549 of NC_139962.1, forward strand.
CCCAAATGTACAGTCTAGCGGCAAAAACCTAATGGACAGTCAGCTCATGACATCTCTCCGACATGTGTTGGGCCCCTTAGTGCCTCACTGCTGCATGCATTTAATAGTTCTGTCACTCAGGAAGCAGAGAAGGAATACAAGGCAGTTGTAGAACATCGAGAGAGTATCTTAATGTATGCTCAGGTTTTTTATGCCTTTTGAGTTTCAGTACTTTATTCTTACTTCAACAGTTAGGAATTTGGTGTAGTGCACTCATAAAATCATGCAGCCGTAAGAGTGGACAAGACATCATCGCATGGCAAATTTATTTGTATTGGACATTTCAACAAGGCAATTTAAAGTGCTTTACACAAAATATTATTCGCATTGAGACAAAAGAATCAAAAGGACATTACAATTCAGAATAGTTAATAAATAGTTAAAAAGAATGGAAAATAAGAAAAAGAGAATATATAGTGCAGCACAAGAATCAAAGCTTTGATTTAAAAGAACAGAGTTGTAGCAGACCTGTGGTTTTCTGGGAGTTTGTTCCAGAGATATGCATACAAATTGAATGCTGCCTCTCCACATTTAGTTTGGATTCTGTGAACTTAAAGGCAACCTCAGAAGTCAGGATGGTTCATGATGTAGAACATATCAGAAATATGATTTGTAACTAAACCATTCAGTGATTTATAGACCAACTGTAGTATTTTGAAAGCAATTATTTGACAGTGTAAATATCTTAGAATTAGAGTGATATGATCCACATGTCAAATTAAAATAAATAAATAAATAGCGCTATCAAAATGTTATGTCCTGCTGGGGATTCAAACCCTGGTCATTATTCAAAATCTCACAGTTTTAGAAAAGCTCAGTATATTGATTACATAATATATGATATTGAATTATGTCTTAAGTATGGCTATGTGGATTACTGAGTATTTTTTCCCATAGTTAATTTGAGATAATTAAGATGTTTTCTTTCGAATAGAATGGCACGTTGCTTAGTTACATTTTGTGTGTGCAATTTAGCGTTTTTTTTTTTTTTTTTAATTATAGATTTGCTCAAATTGTATTTCTGGTGGAAAACAGAACTAGCTAAAGGCCTTACCGGTGTGTGTTTTTACTACCAGTGGATTGTCAGAGTTGTACAACAGACCGTTAAACCCAGTGTGACCCCATTTCTTACAGGTAACTACTGACCTCAAGTCAAAATGTACCGACTCCCACACCGGCACCTCTGCCTCTGCCCCACTGGCTGCTGGGATTATTGCTCTTGCCCTGGAGGCAAAGTAAGTGCATGAGCACAGTATGGATTGAACAGTTTACTTTTTTATCCTTTCTATCCTTTCTATTTGCACAAGTCTTAGCTGTACTGGTTAGATACTTTTTGTGTTATATTGTTTGTTTTGGACAGGTAATTTATGTTATTTTCATTGATTGATTGATTGATTGATTGATTACATTACTTAAATGTATGAAATCATAGAGTGCCATTGCACAGTCGACTTATAAAATGTCCACTTTGTGTAGAATACATACTCTCTAATAGATTTCTCTTTTGGTTGTAGGCTGCTAATGGGCTAGTATTATATGAAACAGGCCTGTATAGAAACCAGTAGTACCTGCCAGCTATGCCTGCCTATGCATCTCCTCTGGTTGATTATAACACTTAATGAATTACTTTTTAACGCCTCTGGTTCACCGAATGGGCCCATGTTTTTCCAAAAAAGGCATTTTGTTGTATAACTGCTAATCATTATTACACAGTCATGCTGCACTAATGTAGGGACAAACGGAGGCGCTCTGGAAGAGGGGAAAATTTGTCTGGTGCCAAATTGGTTTAAGCTGGGAGAAAGAATTGGAATTGGGAACAAATTGGACAAGAAAGAGATGGAGAAACGTTGATTGTAGATCAACACGTTAGTTTACACTGGCCTAGTATTAAAGATCTGTGCATGTGAGGATTTTTAATAAGAAGTAAGGAAACTTCTGCACAGGATCAGTCGTGTGATCTACTTTAACACGTGTAACTTGTCTCAAACCCTCCATGACTGCACTTATGGTAATCAGGTCTCTCATACAGTAGATATTTTAGGTAATGTTCTCACTGGCAGCCCAAATCTGCCATCTGATCAAAGCCTTAGAACTGTAATTAAGCACGAGGATGACCTTTTATTAAAGAGGAGAAATTACAGCAAACTCAACATAATTCAGGACTGCTAATTTACTGGGTTTGTCTTAATGTTCAACTGTTGGTTAAGACTGCACGCACATGTGACTTTATTGTCAGATGCCTGTTTTATCTTTTCAGTGCTCCAACTTAGTATTAAACCAGATTTCTCGTGTGTGTGTGTGTGTGTGTGTGTGTGTGTGTGTGTGTGTGTGTGTGTGTGTGTGTGTGTGTGTGTGTGTGTGTGTGTGTGTGTGTGTGTGTGTGTGTGTGTGTGTGTGTGTGTGTGTGTGTGTGTGTGTGTGTGTGTGTGTGTGCTGGTGCGTATGCTTACACACAATATTCCAGTAAAAACTTGACCTGGAGGGACATGCAACATCTGGTAGTAAGAACTTCTCGTCCCGCCCACCTCCTCACCAACGACTGGAGAACCAATGGAGTTGATCGTAAAGGTACAACTTGTCCTATGAATTGTGATGGCTATCTTCCTTTTGCTCTGACAGCTACACTTTTTAAATGCTGCTGAGAGTGATAAGTATTGGATATACCATCTATTAAACTAATTTTCCACATTAACTGACTACAGACAAGGTTTTGGATGTTGAGAAATATGTTTGACAGGGAATGCCCCTTAATGTAATTTGTCAAGACTTCTACTGGAATAATAATGAGCTGGCCTTCAGCAGGCCAATATTGATCTTTGTGTCACCCTGTCCTTGTGCGTGTTTGTTTTTGAAGTGAGCCATTCATATGGATATGGTCTGCTTGATGCAAGCGCAATTGTGTCACTGGCAAAAACGTGGACCAACGTGGGGCCCCAGCAGAAATGTGTACTGTCCATGGTCTCTGAGCCTAGGTTAGTACACACACACACACACACACACACACACACACACACACACACACACACACACACACACACTCTCATTATGATCTATTGCTCAATCACTGCAAAATCCTGAGTGTCAATTTAACCCTGTGCGTGTAAGAATCTAGCATTGAGCATAACATTTTGGGATTACATGCCCAGAATGGGGCCGCTAGGATTCACGTGGTTAAGGACCTGATGTCATTCTTAGTCATAAATATGATAATTCCTTTTAACAGGTCGTTCATGAAAGTCCTTGCGGTCTTGTTTCCAATGAGAACCTGTGAGCAATTAGGGGTTAAGAGTCTTGCTCAGGGACAAATTTCATTTCATCGATACATATGCTGTCCTGGCCGGGAATCGTACCTACGGCAACCAGGGCCTCTGGCTCCCTAGGCGGACTCTCTAACCACTCAGCTATGGCCGCCCCCACTGATTAACTCAGGCTGTGATGAGAGAATGATGAAATGATCTGATCTGATTTAGACCAGGAAGTTTAAGAAGTGAAAGCTGAGAAGATGTGGCGAGACAAGATGAACTGGTTCGTGACCGGATGGGGGTGTGAGAGGTGCTCATGTGTGACAGAGCTGCCTTGCTCCGCTGTGATAACACGTCATGTCTCCATTTTGAGCATAGCTCTGGGCATCTTTTGACATGCTCTGTTGGCTCTGGTACGTGCATGCGTTCGTGCATGTATGTAAAGGGTGGACATACTTGAAGCAAGAGGGAACATTTTTAAGATTTTTAAGATTGTCCTTCCGAGAAGAGTATCGCATCACGGTGGTTTTTAGGCTTCTATGTTATTTTTATCTGTATAACTTATTTCTTTCTGCCAATTACCTATTTTTTTCATTCTTCACTTCATGAAACTTATACTGTTATGGTGATCCAAGAACAGAAAGATCCAACTGCTGTGAACAACTATTTCTACACTACTATTGCTAGAAATATAATAAATCACTCACACACACACACACACACACACACACACACACACACACACACACACACACACACACACGCACACGAGGCAACATGAGGTGATGAGTTGTTGATGAATAGCTCAACAACATTGGAATGAGTGATGAACAGATAGAGCATTAGGGAAGAGCAGTCATCCTTTGGTGGCTTTGGTGAATCAGGGCCATAGAGAGGCATCAAGAAAACAGTACAGAAAGGAGTCATTGAAGTGGGTAAATTAACCCATTCAATCCGGGAACGCATCTGTGTCATTTTAGATTTAAGCTATTATTATTTTATACTTTGGCTATTCAAAAATAGCAGATATACACAAGCTCGTAGCGTGTCACGAGTGCCGCGCTACAAGCTTGTAGATCTGCTATTTTTAAAAATATACATTTTGAATATATATTTTTTAAAGCAAACATTTGTAAAATAAAAAATATACAAGCGCTATTAGCTTGTATATCTGCTATTTTTGAATAGCCAAAGAAATCTAAAATGACAGATGTGTTTCCGGTTTTAATGGGTTAAATCAAACCGATGTGTTGTTGTGAGTCTCAATTAAAAGGTGGGAAAATGTACTGTTCTACTGGCATGGTATTAATAGGAAAATGCTGTGTTTTTCATCCTCTGTCTCTCCAATATTTAAATATTTACCACTGAAACCTTTTTTGTTGTTCTCGTTTGCCGCATTCACTGTAGTGTACCTTATATGTTTATGTGTTTGTTTTATGATCGTGTTTGTTTCTAAGGTTGTTTGTGATGGAGAGTACTGCAAAGCAGTGCATAACGCCACATTTATTGGAATATAATTTTGGAGACGGTGTATATTATTGTTAATCATTTGGGCACCTCAGTGACAGTTTAAGCCTAATTTGTGCCCCCAGACTTCCACTCAGAATCATTGTGGATGTGTGTAATCTCCTAAGCGGATTTGGGGGTAGAAGAGACTGGTACTTTACTCCTGTAGAGGTTGTTGGTGCTACCAGACACTGCTAATCCTGTTCAAGGCCATAAACCTTCTGCCCAGTCACATACTGGCCAGAATCGACTGTAAATATCAGACCCACAGAGATGAATGGAATGTTCCAGCGGCTGGGACTTGTTTCATTTTGTGCACAATTACAGTATCTACGAGGCAGCAACACAAACCATAATCCATATGCAAGGGTGCATTGATATTTACAGTATATACTAATGATGTACTGTTTATTGCATATATCAGGAACATTGGCAGCCGTTTGGTGATTGCCAAAAGTGTGGATTCCTGCGCTGGGACAGCCAGCCATGTGACTTCATTGGAGCATGTACAGGCCCAGCTCTCATTGTCTTACAACCGCAGGGGAAACCTGGCAATCTATCTCATCAGCCCCATGGGCACACACTCTACACTGCTTGCCCCCAGGTATGCACACACACGCACACGCACCCACGCACACACGCACGTATCTCCAGTATAATGAATCGTTATATTCCTGTCCTTTCCGACAGGCCTCATGACTACTCGTCAGAGGGTTTTAATAACTGGGCTTTCATGACCACCCACTCCTGGGATGAGAACCCTTGTGGCGAGTGGACTCTGGAAATAGAGAATGTGGTGGGGGCCAGCGACTATGGTAAGTCAGCTTCCTCCCACCATTACTGTAAAAGAAGCATACATTTTTTGTTAATCCGGATGGTCTGCACCTTGGACACTGAGCTGGGTTTTTTCTAAAGAACTATTCCCTTTATAGTTGTTTACGTCTTAACACAGTTCATAACCCACGTGTTCCATATGGAACAATAAAGATTTGAAATGAAGGACTTATGTGTTTGTGCAGGCTCCTATGTATTTGTGTGTTAGACGTTAACACCCACAGCACTCTAAGTAATGGCCAAATGTTTGGGACGATGGCACATGGGTGCAGAATGCCCTCATCATGAAATGGCGATGGTGTCTACACCCAGAATCCCTGCCTCTTTGTTCTGTTTGTATGGACTGTGAAACAGACGCTGTATAGCTCCACACAACCAGCCCTAAATCAGCTTAATTTAAGCAGGGAGTATAATGAGACAGGCGGAGTGAGCCTTGCACTGATGATGCTCTCTGGCCGTGAAACAACCTAGCAGTATCAGGTTTAGAGACGGCACTTTTCTCTGCAGCAAGTGAATCCCAGAACTATACATGTCCGTCAGCCCCTCCCTCAGTAAAGATGATTTACTAAGGCAGAACCGCTCGTAACACCCCCGCAATTTATTACTCTTGAAGTCTGAGTTATGCTTCAGTTGAAAATATGTCATTTTGCTTTTCAATTCAAACGTTATTTCTGGTGAGCGACATGTTGCTTGCCACTTTGTCGCAAAGCATAAATCAGCCTTCAGGAGTTGTGCTCTTTATAACGCTTACAATAGATTCTTACTAAAGCAGAAGTCTGCCTTTAGATTGCTGCTTATTTCAAGGTATACTTTTTGGCCGCTTTGTCCAAGAAATCTAAGAATATAAAACAAGAAGGATAGAAGCTACAATTATACACCCCGGGGAATGCCAAGGCCTGTTACTTTCGGGACAATTTAACACATTTTCCCTTCCTATCTCTCCGTCTCTCAGGCACTCTAACCCAGTTCACTCTGGTCCTGTATGGAACAGGGTCTGCATCTTCCAGTTCCCCTGATGAAGAGCTGTTCTCAGCTCAGCCTGGTAATGGTAGCTGTAAGACCTTTGACTTGCGGCAGATTTGCATCGGTAAGAACAGTATCACTTTTGTCCATTGGTTACAGTTTATGCCACACACTGTAGCAGCCTCTGCGCTAGCTGATTTGGGATTTGTACAGTCATGTTGACTGTACAAGTTGCTATCAGTTGAACAGGGTGGAACATTGATCTGCTTTATCACACCGTTTTGTTTTTTTCGCATCAAGTTTTCCTATTTCAAATGTGTGAGTTTGCAAATTTACTGTGGTACCATGAATATAAATGCTGTAAACTTCATGTCATGAGAGGCTATAGGTCTGTTTTCCAATTACAAAATAGAAGAATGCTAGCCCTTTTTTTATCAGATCCTTCTGCCTTTGCAGTCAACATTTAAAAGTAATGATATCCAGATTATGTCTACTGCCAAATCCAGATGGGCAGGCCTGACATACCACTGAGCAGTGCCTCTCTGATAGCTTACAGTATATCGACGCTGTCGGGTAAACCATGTATGTCTGAAACCGTTACTTTTCAGGAAATATTGAAAAAAGAACCTGTGTTCCACTGTAGTTATTTAGTAAATACTTATTTTGTTCATACTTTTCATCGGTTAAATTGTGAGCTTGTAGATCAGTAACTTTTTGCTACTTTTGTGACACTGTAGTAGTATGACAAAGTAGGACATTATTCTATTAAAATAAAGTTGAAAGTTGAAATATGGAGATATGAGGTTTCTTCCCAATGGCAACAATATTCAAGTAAACTCCATGATAGTTGGCTGAAATGGTGATAGTCTGACCCCTGCAGGCTCTTGGTGGTTCTTACATGGCACAGAGCTCAACCAAACATACAGATTGAAAAGCTACATTAGATTTGGTTTAGAAAAAACAAAACAAAAGGAAACTAGAAAATGTGCTTCTCGGAGCACAAGTCTCCGCCAGCAGACCCGTGCTATTTTAACCAAAGGAAATCACTTACCCTATCTTTAACCATAGTTTTCTAGAAATGTTCTGATTCTTAGATTAGAACATCTAAGGATTAGAACATGTTAGCTTGGCTAACATGTTCAATCAGCCAAGCTAACATGTCCAATGTTAGCTTGGCTGATGGCACTGATGTCACTTCAAAACATGTAAACAATGTTTTGAAGTGACACACCTATTTATAGGGCTCTATTTCATCATGCGTCTCGCTAGCCAATCAAAGCACACCCTTTCAACATATTGTCACGTGTCACGTGAAGCTTGACCAATGTTAGCTCGGTGGACACACGGAAGGACGAGAACGAAAACAATAGTCTCCTGGTGGAGACAAAAATAACACAACTGCAGATTGAGTCTGAACTACAGCATGCAGTGCTTTTGTAAACTCAGTAAGTATATCATAATCTGATCTAAAGTGATTAGCATAATAATTTGAGCAAATCCCTTTGTGCTTGGAACAAATGCTTGGGTCTATGAGTCAACAGTTAAAACCCTGCTGTAAATTGGATTTTGTTTCCCCCTCCTGTCTCGCCACACTCTGTCAGCGCCCACATTTAATTGCCTTTGTAGGTAATGGTCTGCATCTGGACCTAGTGGAAATGGAAATGGGTCTGTTGACTTAAATATGCTGCACTCAGCACACAATTTGCAAAGCTTTTTGTCATTGCATTTTTAGTAAGCAAAAAGTAGCACTGGTGAAAAATGTTTGAAAATGTGTATTCTATTATGTTTTAAGACAATGTAGAATGAATGTGGGAATGTCATTTGTAACCTTTGTGAATAAAAGAATAAAAGTGATCAAAGGAGCTTGCTATGCGTCACAACACCGACATGGCAAATCACCAGGGTATTATGAAGCTTTTTTTGTTTTGTTTTATTTATCTATTTAAATCAGTGGTATACATTTCAGATCTCTTATTCTCTTTGTGTTACAGAGTGCAACGCTGGCTACTACCTCTTCAGGCAGGGCTGTGTGAAGGAATGTCCTGCAGGCTATTCTGTGGGATCCCAGCCCCTCAACTATACGCTGGTGAACTTCGTGGAACCAGCCTCCGTCCTGACCTGCCTGCCCTGCCGACCGCCCTGCCTGACCTGCAGTAGCCTCAGCCCCCGGGCATGTTTGTCCTGCCCCGCTCACACCCGCTTGGACCCGGTCTCTGGCACATGCCTGCACCTCAACCAGATCCGCGAGTCTCCAGAGCCCGGCAGCTTCATGGTGGGTCAAGGGAAAGGTGGGCCGCAGCCCCAGTACAACTCTCGGCTGCCCATCACCATCGCCGTGCTCAGCTGCATGGCCATCATTGCCACCTTTGCGGGTGTCTTCCTGCTGCTGCAGCTGCGCTCGGGTGCGCTCCCCAAGCTGCCCTCCCTGGAGGCTGGCGGGGGCCTGAGGGCAGGCTTCGGTCTCGGGGGCAATAGGGTGGTGTCATACCGCGGGATCCCCACAGTGTGGGGGGAAGAAGGGATAAACACAGACTCCGATAATGAAGAGTTTGACGTCCACAACGAGAGGACTGCCTTTATCAAGACGCAAAGTGCTCTTTAACATCCCCCCTTTCCACTCCTCTCTTGCTCTCAACAATCCCTTCCCTTTGATAAAGAAGGGCTGTGGTACTGACCTTTCACAGTCGTCTCCTGCTTTCATCTCTCATTCCTTTTTATTGTCTCTCACTGGGTTCTTATCCGGGTCCTGCCTTTGGATTGTGTCTTCCACACGTCTGTCCACACGTCTGTGGAAGACCTAATCAGAGGCTGTTGCCTCTCAAAGCTGGGGATGGCCTGAGCTCTTGCTCTGTTCACAGTTGGGTGCATTTCTTTTAAACTAACTATCTCCCACAATTCGATCTCGATCACTCGCAGACAGAATCTGTGATGGAGCCCACATCGCCCCACAACTTCAGGGTTCTTTGTGTCACAATAAACATACAAGGATCGTTTGCTTACTCCCTCTTTATTTCGTTTCCATGGGTCTCGGTGCAGTAGCCAGATGAGATTGTTAGATGTGGGGAACACAGTTTTTGTGTGTGTGTGTGTGTGTGTGTGTGTGTGTGAGTGAGTGTGAGTGAGGGACTGGGGGTAACTTTGATGAGCATTATAGTTAGTTTTGTTACAGAGAAGCTACGGCTGGTTCTGTCACATCTAGAACTAAAAATATGAAATTATAATATCAAGTAATTGGGACTGAAAGTCATATTTTGGAAAGTATTGCTTCACTGTGAACCCCTGACAATTAGCTAAAGCAAATGTTTTAAACCGCATCAGGTTATTAACCTTTTTTGGTAAAAAATCAGTATTTGAAAAAGCATAATGCAACATCCCTACCAAAGGACCACAAAATATGTCAAATAAAAGACAAAATGTAGAAATGTAACCCACACTCTGATTTCCGTAAAGTAAGTGCCTCCTCAGGGTGGATGTTCATGGATACGTCATTTAACTGGATGTCATTTCTTCCTTTTATTTTTAGAGAACCAAAAAGAGTCCATCTTGGGCGTTTGGGTATTCAGTTTTTCATTTTAGGATGAGACACAATCATAGTGTTTTAATCTCTTTCTAGTTGCGTGTCTTTTTCTAGCTGCGTGCCTCTGCATGGGTGCCATTCTGGGTGTGAAGAAGTCCTTGTCCTTCCATTGTCATCACTAATGATGTCTCACAACTCAGTTGTGAGTATTTTTATGATGTTCCCCCGCCATTTTAGATTTTAGGCTGCATTGAACTTTTTCTGGATAGGTAATGTTGTTATAATGTGATAATATGAGTTCTCCTGCCCTCTCAACCACTGAGCCCTTGCATTGTAGAACCCCATGCTGACTTTTACTATTGGCAATTACAGTACATAAATCTCCTGATAAGATTTCATCCCATCTGTAGGAAGAGGTACTGTATGCTCAACATGCTAAGGCTGAGAGTAGCTGCAGGGTTTGTGAAACATTGTCGCTGTCGGGCGGAAAACATTTATGTTCAAAACCATAACTTTTCAGGAAATTCAAAAAAGAGCCTGTGTTCCAATGTGGATCCAATGTAGTTGATGTTAAGTCACAAACTCTTGTTAATACTTTTTGTTATATATTAATAAAACCCACAGACAGACTTAACCACTTTCAACCTGCCGTCCCTGTTTTGGGAATGTAATTATAGGCGATTTGCCATGACACTGTCATACGGCGAAGTATAAATAGGGCCATAATTTATGGAGGAAAAAAAAAAGATGAAATATGGAGATACATGGTTTCTGCCTGACAATGATGATATCCAAAAACAGCTCACTAGATTACCTTTTCATTAACACAAGGGCTTGTCAAAGCAGCTGTTAGATAATGTGGGACCTGTGATCAACCTTTTATTTTTGTCATTTTTTGTACCCTACAGACCAGACTGAATGGTACATGTTATTCTCTCCATCAAAACAAATAGGCACTGCCTAGATCATACACATGTCTCTCATCATTACGACTGTGCTTATGGTCAAGTGCTCACCTGAAGCCTAATTTATATTTAGTCGCACAACTGCGTTGCTCGCCAAAAAATTACTGACTTTAAAGTGGGAAATGTGAATTGTCTTTTGACCACTCTTGTGTGAAAACATTTTGGCCTGTAGCTTTCCTTCTCTCCTTGAGCTCACAGCTTTGTACTTATACATTGAGGCAGTGTTACACTATCCTGAGACGTATTATATATTGTGTCACAGCTTCTCTACACCCATCATCCAGTCATCCTCTGGTCTGAACCTGAGATTATGTTCAGTATATTTAGCAATTAACTAGAATTTTAATGTTATTAATAGCAAAGATGATTTTTTTTTTTATATCTTCAGTGAAAATTATTCTAAAGCAGTTGTTATTTAGAGCTGTTACCTCTAAAATCTGCATCTCATAAACTGATCCAGTGTATGAATTTAGGATCCATCTTTTTTGTTATGAAGTTTCTTTTCTAGTTTCAGTACAGAACTGTGGAGCTTGCTGAGAGAGGTTGTCATGGTGATGACATGCATTCAAGACTGCATCTACCTCTCATACCGTTCAGCTATGTTTCGCTTGTTATTACTACATGATTATAATATTACTGTAAAACGTTTCATGGGAGAGCGTGGAAGATGTATAATCTCTCTCGATTTATATTTTAGAAATAATAAGTAGTGCCAGGTCTGGAAGCCTGCAGCATGAATGATAGTACCCCTAAACCTTATATTTGATTTATCGCTTCAATATATTGCCTCTAGGGTTGATCATCATGGGTGTTAACCCAAGTGCTGTAAATTTATGTTCTTGAAAATAGGATGGGTAGGAATAGTGTTTAAGTTTATACGCAGTTGTACAGCGGTGTTATGTGCCTAAAGTAGCTGGTCTACAAGCTCAATTCAGTATGAATGCATTGTGAACTTGCAGATTGGCTCTTTTCAGCATGTGACACCATGTTACAACGAAGTATTATTAATATTCACAGATTCACAGAAATGTTTGAGTGTTAAATCAGTGCTTGGAGTCAAGAGCATTGCTTTCAGTCATCTACACGATCTCTTGTTACCAAGAATTGAGAATGTTTTTGCCATATTGTTGCTGTTGGGCGGAAACCTCATATGTCCAAAACATACTTAAATACTATTTAATGTAGTTATTATTTAGTCATTTTTGTTAATGCCTTTCATTGGTTCAATATTTGTAAAACCCACAGACACATTAACCACTTTCAGTTTCACAAAAACAAAACAAAACAATAGAATGGCAAAAATAGAAGATCTACAAGTTCACAGTGTGTCACATAGTAGATCGGCTCTTTTTGCTACTTTTGTGTGACACTACTAAAAAGTTGAAATATGGTTTCTGCGCGACAGCAACGATATACATCGATTTTATGACAATCATCGTTTGTCTTCCCTTTTGGCAGGGATTGTTAGCTTGGAAGTTGTACAAGCATCACAAGAAAATGAAGCTTGATTTAAAGATCTCTTGAAAAAATCTTTCATTGGAGGTACCACTGTACCATAAATATGTTGGCGCTAATTTGATTAACGTTGTGAGGTCATCTTCTTGCACAAAATAAGCAAAAAATTACAACTAGAAAGGCAAAATAATAAATGGCAAGTATCATAAAATGAATTACCTTTCCCTGCTTGCCAATGGCAGCAGTAACTCTAAAATGCACTGGGACAGGGAGTCCGTTGCTTCAGCCAGGGGTATACACTTTTAAAAACAACCTCTAAACAGGGTTTTAGAGTCCTTATTCTCAAAAAGAACAAATATTTCTTATGAGCCCTATTCAAAATGATGTGTGAATCCTTACAAAATGTAACTATTGTTTGCTTTGTATAAATCATGTTTTTCCTTTGGGTTTTCTGACAAAAACATATCTACAGTATAGACAGGTTTCCTGTTAGTAAACATTGAGAGGAATATGACCGCGCAGCTGCGGGGGGAAGCCTATGGGTGCGTTTGGAAATTACGCACCGGAGCACACTCGCCTATTAGTTTGTATTGGCCAGTGCACTCACTGCCGCTCAGGGCTGTATTTTCGAACGCGCCTTCCACCCCCAGGCATGCGCAGATTGCGCATTCTGCTCTGTGATGACGTCGCTCGGAAACCCGTCTATAGTAGAGAGTCCTGAGCAAGTACTGAGCAGTGGTTCTCAACCTTTTCAATTTCAAGGATGCCCACTTTGATATATATTAGGCCAGTGGTTCTCAACCTTTTCAGGCCGTGACCCCCCAAAATAATCATATTTGAACTGGGGACCCCCCCCAGATGAATATTGTGAAAATAGCAGATCTACAACTCACAATGCCTTGCAACGCGAGGCGTTGTGAGCTTGTAGATCTACCCTGTAAAGTTTCATCTCTTGACCTTATTTTGGTCTAAAAAAGAATTGCGCTCTACAAAAACTCTGCTAAAAAGTACCATTTGTTGTTCTTTAACATCCAATTCATGTCCAGAATGTTTTTAAAAAGGTTCTATGTAGCTCCTCCGATTATCAGAAATGTCCTATTTTGCTTTGGTTCATTCCTCCCTATGCTACAACTATGGTGGTCAGTTTCAAGTTTGGCTTAATCCCAGCAATATCTTTGGCCTAGCCAAAGACTGATCCCATGTTTTACTACTTGTCCTGTGAGCTTATTTTGCATTTGGAAATCAGCATCCATCAACTTCTGTTTCCTTTGTTTTGCTGTAATTCCTGCCTTTAAATATCTACACAGTAAATCATTAGTGTTAATTTAACACTAACCCTACGGGTCCATTTGGTTCCATATACACAACCTTCCTGTAACACTAAAGTTAAAGTTGATGTGATAAAAAGACAGAAAACCTGTTTTTGTCCAAAAGTTGAATATATATATTCCATTAGTAATCTTTGAGTGTTCATTCAGTGTTCACCCATCTCCCCTGCTCTTAGAAAACTGAAAATACATTTTCAACACTTTTATCCAGTCAGGAGAGAGAACTCCACAAAGATAATTTATCAGCTTCAATTTGAAAGTTTTCCAGCTAAAAATGTCTCATCTTTTATCCTTTATACTGAATGAGTTCTCTCCTGATTGGATAAAATTGGTATCCGGAACTGAAAATGTATTTTCTGTTTGCCAAAGAGCTGAGAGACTCCTGTTACTGAACACTCTATAGCAATGATTGCTGTCAGAATATCAAACTATTTTACACTCAAAACAAATATCACTTACACCACCTTGAAATTAACACTGATTTTACTGTGTATAAAGAGGCAGTGGCATTCTGTTTGTTCAGCAGCTGTGGAGGGAGGAGGTAGAGAATGTATTCCATCACCATAAACTTAAGGGCTGAATCAGGTGTGTGTGTGTGTGTGTGTGTGTGTGTGTGTGTGTGTGTGTGTGTGTGTGTGTGTGTGTGTGTGTGTGTGTGTGTGTGTGTGCGTGTGCGTGTGCACGCATCTTTGTTAAAGTATAAATGAAACACTTTCGGGTGTGCAGGTTCAGTGGAGCTGCCTCATGCAGCTCTGTTGACCACTTCCCACCTCTTATGAGGTCACTGACCTGTGACTGCACACAGTGCAGTCAGTGACCTATGAATAATATAAAAGAATGAACTATATTACATGGGACATAGCTCTAAAATAAGGCCTATTTTTGTACTATATGAATGGTGCAGTGTAATTTTCTTGTAATTTAAAGATTTGTTTTGTGCTTTTATTTTCTCCTTATTTAATTGATGTCAATTATAGATTCTACTAAAAAAATAAAGATCTATGCAAATTTGATTCTGTGTTTCTTCCTTATCATGCTGTGCTGGTATTTATGTTATTTATGTTCAATTAACCATTACTAAATGGTTAACTATTAACGCAGCTAATTAATGAGACCTTCAGATGGTGCCCAGGAAAAAAGTTATATATCCATCTATAAATGGGTTAAATAGGCTCTATCCCCTCTCTCTCTCTTGCTGATTGAGCTCTGGTTTGACATCACTCTGACGCTGATCAAGCTCTGCTCTGGTCTGATGTCACACAATAGAATGAAGACAACTCTCCTACCCGTATCTACCGTCAGGAGAAGGCGTGCTCTACTCAAGGGGATCTTGAGGAGTAGTCTCTTGGGATTAACTGGGTGCAGATTCTTGATAATACATATAATAAAGGAGCATCCGCACTCTCTTCAGTTATATTCTTGATTTATTCTTTTAAGGGTGAACAGCCGCAGCAGACAGGTCTATCTAGAGAAACGGACGCGTTTCGGCACGTCGGGCTTCCTCAGCGTTTTCAAACTGTGTTTGAAACGCTGAGGAAGGCCGACGTACGGGATGTTCCTTTATTATATGTCACACAATAGAAAGCTTTGATTAATAATGCTGATTTGCGCTCCATATATGGGCATATCTTTGATAGGCATGGCCATATATGCAGAAAACAAGTCTTCTCTCAGCCTGTCGGCCTGGGGAAGATAATCTGACGACATCAATGTCGTCAGATGGGGGAGCTATTCTGACGACATCAATGACGTCAGATGGGGGAGCTACTCTGATGATCTATGTCGGATCTATTCAGTAGCACAGATTTTCTTAAACGGACCGGGGTGATTCAAGCAACACAAAACAGTTGTTTTAAATGAGCGAAATTAACTTTACCAGGCTTGATATCATCAACCAGCGTTTTGCAATGTTCGGAAAAATTAAAGGCCGAAGTGCTGCAAATGCTGAGGCGATATGTGGCACTGTGGCCTGTGATGAGCGCATCTTACGGGACTGTCATCAGCTGTACATTGATGCAGACAGCGGGCTTGTCGCAGTAGCCCAGTCTGTTGGTATAACATTGCAGCCACCCAGGAAAAAGATCACGGTCATGGTGATGGGCAACCACTCAGCTGGCAAGAGCACTTTCATCAACTGGTATGTCGAAGAGCACATCCAACGCACTGGTGTTGCTATAGAGACTCAAGGCTTCACCTTTGTTACTAGTGGCCGCAAGAGAGAATCTCTCACAGGAAATGCCACCTTTCATCTATATCCACACTTCAAGCCTCTGCAAGAATTCAAAGGTGTGTCAGAGTACCTGAGCACAGAGATCTGCACGTCGCGGCAGAAGCGCTTCAGCCTGGTGACATTCGTGGACACACCAGGCCTTGTAGATGGAGACATGAAGTATCCTTTTGATGTTGACCAGGTTCTCATGTGGCTAGGTGAACAGTGTGACCTGATCCTGGTGTTTTTTGACCCCATGGGCCAGGCTCTGTGCAAGCGCACGCTAAACATAGTAGAGGCCCTTAACGAGCAGCACGGGGACCGGCTGCGCTTCTACCTCAGCAAGGCTGACGAGGCCGGTGGAGACTCTGACAGACAGAGAGTGATGATGCAGATTGTTCAGGAGCTGTGCAAGCGGCCGGGACTCAACAAATGTGGCTTTGACATGCCTACTATCTACATTCCTACTCCAAGCAAGCCCAGTCGCTGTGTTAACCAGATTGAGGAGCTATGTCGCACCATTGAGAAAACCATCAACCATACTGTCCAGAACACACTCAACTTGCTGGAGAAGGATTGTGAGCTCATCACTGAGGCCATCGCAATTGTCCTCCAAGACGACATTCAGACCAGTGTTGAGAATCGCCGGTTGCACCTCAAAGGCTTCTTCCTGGGCCTTCTGGGGCTAAGCATGCCATTGGCGCTGATGGTCATGCTGGTCGTGGGCAACCTCTCCAGAGAACTGCTAGAAATGGCGCTGGGACGCCACATCACAGGAGTACTCTCTCTCCACCTGACTCCAGCGGTGCATGTGTTCAACTCCCTGTCTGTGAAGCAGCAGTTCTATGGATGTGGTGTGCTGGTGCTCCTCTCCTACTTCCTGCTCATCTTCGCACGTATCTCCTTAAGTACTCCACACACTCTGTCACGCAAACAGAAAAGGCAGCTGCAAGAGAAACTGGATTATGTGCAGGATGTGGTCAAGACCAAAAAGAAAACCATGTATGAAGACTACCTGCGTCAGAGTGTCTGTGATCAAGACATGGGCTGCTTGTAGAGAGAACAGCCACCACAGCAAAGGCATTCAACATTTCCTGTCTACCATAGGACCAAATGTATTCCAACTTTGCCTCGGTGTTAGACAGGACCACCCTCTATTGTAGTTGTAAAATATACTGTATGGGTGTAACCCTCAAGGTAATTATAATTCTGATACTGTGGGCTGTTATCTCTAATCCATCTAGATACTTAAATCAAAATGTCCCCTCTTTGATAAATTACAAATGATGAACACTTTTTTGTTTTGTTTTGACATATGAGCTGTAGGTTTTTTTTGTTTTTGAAAAAAATACATTCGATTTTTGTTGAATCGCACTGGTTTCACACCAGCCGGAAGGACCTCCTACAGTCCACACAGTTATACTTTGGTATTTCTTCACTGCCTCTCTTCCCCTTAGTATCCAGTACTTCCTACGTAGTTCTGCAAAGACACGTTCTGGGCCCGAATGCATCAACTGCTTATCGTACTGTTGGATAAGTAGTTTAGTGATTGAGTGTGAAGGGTCCAAAAGAATTGTGTGTTTCTCATTTCGACTTAGCTCATCACATTGGCGGAGTCGGCCGCCTACTCTTATCAATTTGCTATCCCTGTCATATTCGGGGCTAAGAGTGTCTTTGCAGAACTACGTAGGAAGTACTGGATACAAAGGGGAAGAGAGGAACTGGTGTCAGTCCACCAGCAACCACATCTCTATGATGAAACCCTGTAACCCTGTACTCTTTTTCTTTTTACACGTACACACACACACACACACACACACACACACACACACACACACACACACACACACACACACACACACACACACACACACACACACACACACACACACACACTACATATGATTGGGCTGAAACATTACCCAAATATGGTTGTCCTAGATCCACATGGCAGATGGGCATGTTGTTGTGTCTACCAAAATGTGTTTTTCCCACCTTCCAGGAAACCATTGGCTTCCACTCATTTCAGTATGGTAAGAAAATCAGCTTGCAGAGATTGTAAACTTGCTTGAGGTAAGTAATCCAACACAGTGAACTTTATGTCATCTTTTTTTCCTTTCTTTTGGTCAGTTACTGTACATGCGTGGTATGCAGTTGAATGTACAGATTGGAATTTGGCCTTTTTGTGAGAGCAAATCAGCAATTACAGTATATCAGTGACTCCAATGTAGAGTCCGCAGGATACTGTAACTTGAGTTATTGAAAATGTCACGTTTGGTGCCCTCCCCCAGGTTGGTGCCCTGTGCTTCAGCACCTCAAGCCCGTTGGATAAGCCACCACTGTCTTTGTACATGACCTTTCACTGTCTTCTGTTCCTGTATGGCCATGAGAGTTCAACACATCAACGTACAGACCATATTTTAAACATTCCAAATGATCCAAATATTTTCTTCAGGGCACCAGTCTTGGCCCACCAATGTGTCTCTCCATTTTCCAAATGGAGCGATGTGCCTGCGTCTCTTCATGGCTCTCCTCCCACAGTTTAACTTTCTGACTCCCTGATTACCACTGCTATGCCACTGAGGAGATCAAACAGCATTCCACTCTCAGTCACTATTTGAGTGGTATCAGACAGCATTGAGATGGAGGTGGTCTTTTGTTGTTATATCACCGGTTGTATCCAGCTGTGCCTCTTCTTCACCACATCCCCTTTGGGATGATGATTTAAAAACTCCTGCATCATAGCAATCAGGCTTGACTGTTAGGCCCTTGATGATTACAGTTTATTGGTTGAGGTGTAATGTTTTTTTTTGGTATAGATTTTGATTATATAGTCCTGTATTCTTGAAAAGAAGGACTTCTAGATTGACAATGTGCTTTCTTTTAATTGGTAATGCACCATATCTCAAAATACAAGCCTGTTTTGCTCTAATATTCACAAACAATACAAATGTAATACAATCTTTTATGGATTTAAAGTACAAAAACTCATTTTTGCTCTACCAGAGCAAAAATATACTTTTGACATAACATTTTCAATATATATTGAATTTAAACATTTGAAACGGTTTCAATATAAATAATATTTGCTGCACCATCTACCAGCCGCACATACTCCCATGACTTCTATCTCTATTAGTGGAGAGATGTGTGTGTCCACAGTCAGGGACACACAGACTACACACACACACGCAGGTACGCACACACATTTAAAGGGCAAGACCACTTTGGTAGAGGTTTGGGTTATGTAGTTACCTTGCCATGATGTAACTAAAGGTGGACAAGAAATCTGAAATAATTGCTCCATCAATTAGAAATTGATAATTCAAAATATGCTCCTCATTGACTTACATTGTACAGTGAAACAGCTCTCAAAGTCACTCTTTTTAACTAAGCTGATTCAGACAATATAAAACATCACCAAACCCAGTACTGTTTTTTTTTTAATAGAAATGTCAACTTCCTGTTGATTTTACTAGTTGATCCGGATCCGCGGAGCCAGTCCGGCGAAACAAACAGGAAGTTCAATTTTGTATTAAAAATCACACCCTGTGTGAAGGTAGCGGCACCTAGATACATTTTGTCATCGATATGTGTTTATAATGTGTTTATAGCCGTGTGTCACGTGAAGCTTGACCAATCACTTTGTTGACGGGTCTGACCAATCAGAACGTTGACGGGTCTGACCAATCAGAACGTTGACGGTGAACACGGACAAAGTCAGGTATAGAGCAGGATCCGCTCTATACCTAAAGGTATAGAGCAGGATCCGCTCTATACCTAAAGGTATAGAGCGTTGACGGGTCTGACCAATCAGAACGTTGACGGGTCTGACCAATCAGAACGTTGACGGTGAACACGGACAAAGTCAGGTATAGAGCAGGATCCGCTCTATACCTAAAGGTATAGAGCTTGCTCTATACCTAAAGGTATAGAGCAGCTAGCGCCGCTAAAAAAACAAACAGTACTGGCTTTGGTGATGTTCTATATTGTCTGAATCAACTTTGTTTACGTTCGTTTACATTCTAAAATAATAACTTTGAGAACTGTTTGGCTTTGGTGATGTTCTATATTGTCTGAATCAACTTTGTTTACGTTCATTTACATGCTAAAGGAATACATTTGAGAACTGTTTCACCGTACAATATACATAACATTGTGTGTATATGTGCACATACTGTATGCTGGTATTTATAAGGAAGAGAGAAACCATGACAGATGCAGGTGTGATCGTGCCACACACACACACACACACACACACACACACACACACACACACACACACACACACACACACACCTCATCTCTCACTCACAGTGCTGCATTCAGCTGTCCTCACTCAACTCGTCTTATTTGCTCCACTCGAACACAGATGTCACTGTGTCATAGTGCCATCATTTGCGGGTGTCAACTTGCTAAAGATGACAATCGTGCAAAGCAACGAATATGAGGCGCTCTGAACAAAAGTCAAATGACTGTGCTTCACCTGACTCTTTCCACCTTTCCCATCTCTTCCATAATTTGGCTTAACCTTTAAAAAAATCTAATGATGAGGATCTCGGGATCCACATGGGAACGGTGTGGCTGCAATGTGGATCTTGGCTTCCAGTGACATCATTCATCTATAACATCAGTTGTCTATGACATATCTACATTTGGGTTAGGTTTTCAGCCCCATTGACTGCATTATAAATATCAAATATTTCAGAAAATATTTAAAACTCATATGAACCAAAATAGTGGAGGTTGGCTACTTATGGAGCCTACTGGCGGTGTGTACAAGAAATCTGCGTCTCACAATATCAAATCAACCATGTCGCATAGAGGGAGGAAATATCACACACTTTCTTCTATTATCAGTATGTCGCATGTAGTAAATAGTCATCTGTTTATATCTTACCTATCATCACTTAACTGCTTTAATTTTAAGTTAATTGCATTTACTCTGTGTCCCAGATCCCTGATTAAACATCTACAGTATGACAAGAACCTCAGGTGAATGCAATGAACTTCCGGGTAGGATAGAAAACCAACAGTAGGCTGAGTCACAGCAACTTGCCTCTAATGATGCAGAGTAACCTGTTAGACAATGAATCACTAAGGACGAAGGATATTGTAGAGGGGAAAAACGCACGCACGCTCACTTTGTGGACCTATCGAAGTGCTATCACCTTCGTGCCTAACCTCATGCACCTTACCTTATGTCTAACCACATGTACATGCCTATCCCTGACATGCTTCCCTTTACTGTTAGACTTTTTCCCTCCTTGATCTCCCTCTCCCATGCACCCTCCTTCTGTTTCTTTTTCTCTTCCTGAAGAAAAATAAGAAAAAGTACAAAAACAAATGTCACCCACTTCTTTACACCTGTAAACCAGTGATGTGACAATAGAGTTGATTCTGAAGACGGAAACCATGACAAGGGGAAGGTGTGATCACCCATCCTTCACGCACGCACGCACGCACGCACGCCTGATGAACAGGTATGAGACAATTATATTTCATATTTTGGCCTATAACTCTTAAACCGGTCGTACAATCAAATTTTTTTCCCTCAGGATCCTTGGATCTTGACGCAACTCCACATCTCCGGCCATTTGTGCCAGATTACATTTTCCGCCATTTCACGTTTCTTCAAAACACACTTTTTGCTACTCCTATTTTGCCTCTCCTACTAATATGTACCAAATCAGTACATAGTATCTCTGAAGTCATGTGATCAAGATGTATGCAAAGTGTAAATTCCATTTCAATTGGCTTTGACTGCTGTACGCATTTTGCTGGCCCTGGGTAGGCAACCCAGCCTCGCAGGGGATCTGCGCTCCGAGGAATGCACTTTTCTAGTTTTTTTTTTACACCAACAATTTTGAATGTCAGGGTTACACAAATGTAACATTTGGTGAAACTGTTATAGTGAATTACTGACTTATTGTCTTTTGACCATGTGGTTATCATTTAGATTTTTATACTATATTTTGCAACGGTATGTGTTTTGTGGATTGCAGATTTCAGGAAATAAGTGATTGACAAAAACTGTAATGTTTTGAAGTGATCACATCCTCACCACATAGCTGTTCAACTGTCAACTGTAAAGGAGCGTTTTCGTGAGAGACTTTGACCAGCTTTGGTTAGAATAATTGAGGGTTCAAGGCCTATAAGGCTCGAAACGTCTTTGAAACTGTTGGCATTCATCATTATTCTTCCGCCGTTTTTGCAGTTCTGGCCACTTTTTACGAAACTCGGCAATGCCAAGCGGTAAAAGGCCCGAAACTCACAACCATTTGCCAAAGGGTGGGCTGTAGCACTCAATTGACAAATGCCAACTTTGAACAGGTACAACTCATGCCCTGTTTGACCTACAGACATGAAACTTCGATACACACTTTCACACTCTGACTTTTGACCTCTGACCTTTAGATCTCCCACCATTTTCAATTATATGAAAAGCAGTTAAAATCAAACTCCTCCTGGGATTTTTGAGCAATCTGCACGAAACTTTCTACACATGAACTTTGGATTTTCTCTAAGTGAAAACGTTAATCTTTTATGAGTCAATGAATATTGCAGTTTTATGACAATTATTCATCTGCCCCTAACACATACATGCAGACTCACATTTGTTTGAAACTTTACAGTAATGTAGAGGGTCATTCCAAATATCACTGAAACCAATCTTACTCCAATTGGCCAAAGGGGGGGGGGCTATAGCAATTTTTTTTAAATGCAAATTTTAAACAGGCAAAAGTCATGCCTCGTTTGGCCGACAGCCATGACACTTGCTTACACATGTGCCTTGACTCATGAGGAACACATCTATCACTTTGACCAGTAAGCTCCGTCCATTTTGAGCAGTTTGAAAGACACTTAAACCAGTTTTTCTGCCCGGAGTTTTGAGCAATTTGTGTGAAACGTTCTACACACACTCTATGGACCATTATCTGAAAATCTCAGTTGAAGAGAAGTTTGTACGTAAAAAAATTAAGCCTTCATTAGCCAAATAATATTGTAAAGGGCATTATGGCTTCATCAAAAAAAGAAAAATCATCTTTGTGTGCTCCCTTCTCACTGCTGTCTGTCTGTGGATCGAATAGCTCAGTCGGTAAAGTGCTGGTAATGTGCCAGCCTGAGTCCCAAAGCTCAAGGGTTTGATTCCTGTCAATGGCCATGGTTTGAAGTGTCCATGAGTGAGATTCTCAACCCCAATTGCCCCCCTCCGTTCTATCCACAATCCCTCTGCTCAGCTGTTGAGAATGCTCATTTGTTAATTGCATGGGCTGCTTTGTCTCAAGTTCAATCTATTCTGTTCCTACGTCTTATTGTGCTATTGTTGCATATCGCTTTTTGCCTCTCATGCCTCGAACCCGTTTATTGCTGCTTGCAGCTTTATTTTCACTTATAGTTACTTTTGTTTCCTGTGCATCTGAATTCATAAATAAACATAGCGTGACTTTACTTTTCTGAAGGTAAAGGCTAGCAATTTGCATGAAAACCAGCTTTTTAACTCTACACACTACTAGACATGAAATGCAATGAAAACTTTGATTGATATTTGCACTAGATTAACTCAACAGCAAATGAATAACAATTATGTAAACAATCAATTGTCCTTGTCTGACTTTGATTATTGTCTCTAGCCGTCGGCCATGCCAACAGCCCTATTTACGTATACAAATAAAACACAAACATGAGATTTCATTAGCCTTGGATCAAGACTATCATATATGTATTTTATAGATTTTGACATGTTCATATCTATGATCGTAAAATTAAGACTCGATAAAATACATCTATATGATAGTCTTGATCCAAGGCTAAGATTTCATAGTCCTGGCACAATGGCTGCAATGAGTCAACAGTGTCCTATGCAGCAGAGCTTGCCTGCAGTCCCAAATGTAATTGTTAGAAGATATAGTGAACTCACAGCCTTCTCCAACTATAACACAGGGGCATGTGAGGAACTGAGCCTCAGAACTCTCAAATTATACTGTAAGCCACAAAGCTTTCATATTCTTCTACAAGCAAGTTTTATCACAGCTGGTTCATAGTGATACAGAAGCAATTGTGTAGACTGACTCTTTTTAAGGTTTCACACGTTATCCTTATTTTGACCAAAAAGTTAAGTACTGCAGACCTAGTCTGGACATTGAAGGCCTCAATGTTAATGGGAACAACTCTCTTAAATCAGAAAACAAACACTATCTGTGACTTACCAGTGTTTAATTTTGAAAATGATTAAATATGGGAATGATAAAGGTGTAGCCTGTGTGCATGACAGGCTGCAATTAGATAAACAAGGTTGTATGAAAACTCCAACACTATCTAGGCAAGCCTAGTTATGCCCAGATAAATGCCAGTGCTGCCACATCTTCAGAAAACCTTGGAGTGAGATTTGATGGTACCAGTGCAGCAAAAAAGAAAAAGTGCCTTGTTCACTGCATACCGAAGACATTCATTTTAATTAGTTTCATAACTTCAAATCCGTACCCCACCATAGAATAATGAACCCAGTGATAAAAGATCATTATTTCACATAATTTCAAAATTCACACAATTTGGTTCACAACATTATCTTTGGAGTGGTGCTATAAGCTATCATTCAGACTTTTCATATTCCATTCAGCCAGGGCCGGACTGGGACAAAAATTCAGCCCTGGCATTTTGGTCTGAACCGGCCCACCACCCCCCGGGCCGTTTTGTCAACGGGGGGGGGGGGGGGGGGGGGGGGGTTCACTGTTTCAGCCCAGCCCTGCACTTGAACTCTGCAGCCGCACTGAGGCCCCTGCTGGAAAGCCTCCCAGCTCAAACATTAAAGTAACTAATAATTGGGCCGCGCAACCCGGAAATGACCGTAATAATCCTAAAACGGGATATATATTTGTTTTCTTTTTTGGCCCAGCGGCCCAGCAAGATCTATGGCAGTGGTTCTCAAACCTTTTGAGAACCCTTGATATGTATTTGGCCACAACCCCCATCTGAAAAGATTTTGTGCCAGAGACCCCTTAAAAGATTTTCTTTATTAAAATGTTTCAAAAAATATGCCAACATTTTTGTATTTTTTCAAGATGTTTTGAAAAGTGTTTTTTGATGCTATACTAGTTTCGCTGGGGACCTCCTGGAACCCCCCCATGTCACTGGTCCTCTGCCCATGTTCACTCCCCTCTTTCACCTCAGCTTCTAAGATTCTATCTCTTTGTATGACCCTCCAAGACCAAACACCTTTCTCTGTTCCACTTGGCTGTATCTTTACATTTTGGGAATTAATTTGTCTCCTCTGCTCAGCCACTGCAGATTCATTTTCTGCTTTCAGCATCACTAACTCTATTCTCAACATATCAGTCACGCCAGCATTTTTTTCATCTATCTTATTACAAATCTGTGTGTTAAAGAGAGATAACTTGGAATGCATTCAATGTAGCTTGGACCATAGCAATGTTATAGCAGTCATAACTTCCCGGTTGTCAGTACTCTGGAGTTTCTCCTCGGAATGTGTCACCCCTGTCGAGCTCGAGGCTCCTAGGGGACGAAATGACTGTAGCTCTAGCAATGGTGAGGACTTTATCTCGCACTGTAGCACTGTTAAAGCAGTAAAAATGTCCCGGGTGCCTGCACTCTGCAGACTCTCCTCAGGGCCCATCAACCCAGTTGCACCCAAGGTTTCTGGGCACTCTCTCTCGTTTGTAACTGTCCTGGGATTCTTTCTTGTTACCAGCATTTTTGGTCTAGACTCTAATCTGTTAACTCATATGAAGTATGAAGCATCCTAAATGCACGTTTGGACCACACATAAAGTAGCCGGTTTTGTTGAAAATGTAGTTTTGATATTAAAACTGCACAAGCTACTGAGAAGCGCATCATAACTGCTCAATGCTTGACTAGCTTATCCGTAAATTATCTTGTCTCTCACCCTCATCAATCGTTTTAATCACTTAAGCCCTATTTGCAGTTTATTGGGTGTATACTAGTATGCTCCATTTTTCCCCTCTACACCAAATCTTGCCGTTGAAAATAGCTAGGGAGATAGAAAATAAGCAAGACAGTGATGGAGCTAGTGATGGAGTGATCAGGGAGAGAGAAAGTAAACAATAGAGACAGGGATGTGGAGAGGAGCCATGATGCTTCCTTGGCGTCATCTTAGGGTAATTCAGTCTGCATTCTGAAGAAGCCTGTGTGTCGAAACGTTAATCAATAAAGCCTTGACTGGGAGCTTTTGCAAAGTCACAGTGTGCAGACTATTTTTTATCCTGCCTTGATCCACTGTTGGTTCTGCATCTGACGTCCAGCGGATGTGACAGCTTTATTTTTTCTTTAATTCAGTCTGCTCACATGCTATTTTTCTCTACAACATTCAAATGCGTATTATGCGCCATATGACAGTGTTGCACAAAAAAATTGCAGATCTACACAAGTTCACAATGTGCGTTGTCACATCGGCGATGCGTTGTGAGATTTTAGAATGGCTATTTTCTGTGCACGACACAGTCAAACGTCAAATTGGGCTTTGATCTGAACTAAGCTTGAATCTGCTGCACTACACTGCATACTCCACTATCACAGGTACATGTCTCTAGTGTGATTAGTAGTACGGTCAAGCAGGAAGGATGTCACAGTTATTGTGTCATCTTTCCTGCTTAACCTTTCTACTATCATTTTATATTCACTAAATAAGGCACTGTACCTGAACAAGGCACTAGAACCCACCATTATACTATAAAGTAGATACGGGCAAAATTACTATAATTTCTGTTTAATTTTTAATTTTTAGTTCACTTCAACAATGAAAAGGGTTGCTGAGCAGGTTATTTGAACCTGTCATGGGTGCCTCAAAATGTACTTAGTTAAAGGAGCTACACCATGAATTTAAAAAATAATAATAATATTTGATATCATATTGTTTATGTCCCTCAAACGTTTTTCAAAAGGTTTGAGCCTAAATCAAGCCTCAGATATACTCATTCCAACTAACTTCTCTCTGGCTTATAAAGCACTTTCACCTGCAATACCACATTGTCCTGTTTGGCACGGGGCGCTATTGAGCCAGTTTGTATGCATGCTATGTCCTGGTTCTGTGTGGAAAAAAAAAAAAAAAAAAAAAAGAAAAAAATGAAAAAAAAATGAAAAATGAAAAAAAAAAAAAAAAAAAGATTTTTTTTTTTTGGTTAGAACTGAAAAAACGGGAGGAATTGTTCCCAGACGTGACGTAGGGTGGGGGAACAAATCTGACGGACTGTTTTCAGACCAATTTACATAAAAAACACAGATAGCCTATGAAAGCCTGCATGCTCGAAGTCGGGTATTTGTTGGAACAGAAGAGAGGTGGGGGAGACCAAAAACACACAAAAATGAAGAAAAAGTTCAAATTCATGGTGTAGACCCTTTAAGTCAGTATAGCAATTACTGTAACAGCTTACTGTTGAACTCATAATATAAACAATGTCTACTCCTCACACAGAACAGTTTGCAGCACGCATGAGGAAGTGTTTACTTTCAACTACTTTCTTTTTTGTTCAAGGGGAAGTGAAAACGTGTGAATAGACCCCTGGTCATAAAGAGGCTCAGTTATCAGGTAGCCTACTGCTTCAAAGAGTAGCCTATGTTTTACTCTGTTTCTAAATTTACCTTCCACGGACACCATATGGATTATTGCTGAGAGACAGAAAAGATATAGTGCATAGCAGAGGTGGGTAGTAATGAGTTACATTTACTCTGTTACATTAAGTTAAGTAACATTTTGAATGAATTGCAAGTGTAAGAGTATTTTCATGCAACATAAATTACATTTTACTTTCACTATAGTATATTTTGTGAATAATTGTTTTTACTTTTAATTCTTTACATTTGGGCCAAATGTAAAGGAGGACAAGTATAATGTTTTTCAATGATTTGGCTACATTATGTTGTTTTTTTACCCATAGTTTTTTTTTTTTCAACATGTTCTGTTTGCTTCATTCTCTCAGAGACTTCAGCCAAAGAGGCTGACTGCTATTTGCATTGGCTCTTAATATTTGTATTGGACAAACATTTATAAGTTTATATATTATACATGTCAATTATGTTCTGATTATTTAAACAATAATCAGATTGAGATCCTATGAAGAATCTCAGTACTTCAGTTGTCTTTTCACTGGATGGACTCAAGTAATATGGATGATTTACTTTTACTTGGGTCATTATTTTAACCACTTCAGCATGCCTATTCTGGGGGGAACATTCCAAAACGCATTGTGTTGCGAGACATTGTGAGCATGTAGATCGGCTATTTTTGGCAAAGAGATTTAGTTTAGACGGGAAAAAACTGTACAGTTGTAACTCAAGTCTGTTTTACTAACTAGAGGGTTGGTTATAGAAACAATACTTTTACTTGAGTACAGTTTTTTTTTGCTATTCTACAAACCTCTGCTTTGTATTGACCCTCATTTACAGAGATGGGGTTTGGGGAGGTTCTCTGGTGTCCTCAAGCACATGCAGCCCTGCTGCGGCTACAAGAATCTGAGCTTCACCTGATGGAGGTTATGAAGAAATGGATGGCACAACGGGCCAAGAGTGAACGGGAGTTCTCTGTACAGCTTCACCAGATGTCTGTCATGGTGGACAGGCTGGATAGGCCTCAGTCTGGTGGAGGAATGGATTACATCAGCCAGCTCAACAAGGTGATGCTTGGGGTAGAATCGGTGAAATAGCAGGCCGGAGAGCAGGTGAGCCCGGCTCGATCAGCCCATGTGTGTGTCTTAGAGGGGCGGCCGACATTACACTGCCACCTGAAGTTCACCATGTGCTGGGCAATTTCAGGGGCATTCTTCCAAGAGATGACAAGGGAGGAACTCGAGGTCATAAATATCCTCCTATGTCACTCCAAAATCTTCCCAGGAAAAGGGCAGGCAGGGTTGGTGGCTAATGGCCTTAGGACAGACAGGTTGGAGACCCACAAACCATAGTCTTAATGGCTGGGGCACAGGAAAAGAAAGGTAGACTGCCTCAAAGGTTTGTTCAAAACCAGCGGCATTCTAACAAGAATAATAATAACCAAAAACAAAACAAGCCTCAGTCCGCTTGGTCCAGATTGGGCAGTTTGTACTGTCACTGTGTGTCTGGAAGTAGGACACAAAATGCTGGACTTGAGGAGTTGAGGCAGGGACTAACTCAACACAAGTGGACAGAGACACAACACATGATAGGCTAGACATTAACAGGGTTAACTAGACACAGGTGAACCAGATAATAATCAATAATCAGAAGATGTGCTGAGACAACATAGGAAACAATACAGTAGCTACAAAGGACAACAGGAAACACTAGAACATCCTTTTTCTTAAAAAAAAAGGGGAACATTCTTTTGAACCCTCTTTAACCCCAGCATGCCTATTCTGATGGGAACATTCCCCCAAAATAGCCGATCTACAAGCTCGCTTGTTCTGTTGAGTTTGTAGATCGAGATTTGATGTAGACGGAAAAAAGCTTTCAGAGTACCGAGTTGTGAACTCAGGTCTCTTTAACTAAGACTAGAGGGTTTAAGTGGTTAAATATTGACCAATAATGATGTTGAAAGTGGTTAATCAATATAAATAATAAAATATCTTATCTTATATCATTATTACACAGTACTGAATGTTCCCCATTCTGAAATAGTTTTTTTTTGCTCCCACTTAATACTGACATAGTTAAACATTTACTACCAGCACTAACAAGTTCCCTATTCTAAAATGTTTTAGTAACAGTAGTATAACACTTTGACTACAGAGTTCGCTCCCCATTCCAAAGTGATTTACCAAACCTTGTAAAAACAGAGACAAACTTTTTAACAGCACTGACAGGAATGGCAACCCTTAATATCCATTGTTATACTGTTATTGTTCTGTTGAGTGGATATCAGAGTAATTGTACAGTGAAAATCAAGTGTTTCAAATGTCTCCTTGTGACCAAAGACAAGGGAAACCTACAGCAGAGGTGTGCATAGTTGTCAGATTGACATATATGTACACAATATGTCAGATATTGAGTTACAATATATTAAGTTTCATGACCTTGTATTGTATTATGATTTGATGAATGATGATGAAGTGTATTGAGTCATTGCAGACAGTGACATATACTGTACATACACACCGTGCACACACACACACACACACACACACACACACACACACACACACACACACACACACACACACACACACACATGCTGTACATATACATGCATGCGTAGATACATACAGTACATACATATATACGGTACATGCCTACTTACATGTATACATACATACATACATACATACATACATACATACATACATACATACATACATACATTGTACAGTACATACGTATACTGTACATACAGTACAGTACAGTACATGCAGTACACACGCACATACAGTAAACACATACATACTGTATGCACAGACGCATACATACATACATACATACATACATACATACATACATACATACATACATACATACATGACAATATAGTTAACTCAATGTGGAAAGGCCACAGCACTGGAGCACAACAACATAGACTAGCAAGCCCATGAACTCAAATGGAGCAGTTTTTCTGCTTTTAGCACCATCCATTTATTTATTGTAATTTTTTTCATTCACCTTTTGCTCCTGTTAGTCGTGGGCTGTACTGTACTGTCAGACAGACAACCTGAGCCGTATGATGCGTAAACGGTCAGAGGACTTGCTGGATGGTCCCATAAGCAAACTGACACTCCTCATCAGAGACAAGCAGCAACTACGCAAGACCTATGCAGAGCAATGGAGTCTACTCCACCAGGAACTTAATAAGGTCTGATAAACCCACCCACGCACACACGTACGTACGTACGTGTGCACGCGTGCATGCGTGCATGCGTGCACACACGCCAATACTGAACAAACTCATGACCAAACCTTTCTAAAGTTACAAAAGGGAGAAATATCCACACACTGAAAGTTAAGCTCGCAATATTACATTTTCTTATAGAAAAAGTTTTGGTCAATGGGCCTGCATCAGTCATCAGGCATTGCATGTGTGTGTTTTTTTTTATTTTATAAATTGCTATCATTTTCAGTCCTGATTTTTCCCTCTTGTATGAATCTGCTGGCTAACCCTTTTTGACACGCAGGGCAGAACTGCAATATCAGCTATATTAATACAGAGCAGTCACATGAAATGAAAATTAATGGACCAGAAACCCAGTTTGGTGACAAAACACATTTTGATTAACGGATGTTGTCCATTACTGTAGTTTCCCTCTCAATGTTCCTTTTATTACCCAATTATTGCAGCCAGGCAAATTATGTTTATTTCAGCAATCCATATTGGTTCATAATGGTAAATTGTAGACATTTTGTTGATTTGCTAGGCCTTTTTTTGCCGTACTGTACAGATGAAGTTAGTAATGCCAATGCTCTGATGCAGTAGATTTCAAAAAGTGTGCTGTGTGACAAGTGCAGGGCATAGACAAATCTCATATTGATGTAACCTTTTCAATTAAACAAACATTAATTTGAAACACTATTTTAGGCGTGAGTGTCTGCCCCCGACACTTGATGTAGGCATTGGAATTGTACCAGAAATCTTTGTATTTATCTATTTTAATTACATTATCTTTCTGAAAATGTAGTTCCAAACTAACTCTGCATCATTCGTTTTGGAGCGGTACTGTGAGTTTTGGGAACAGTACTGAATTCTGGGGGTTCAGTTCAGTTCTAACTGAGCTATCTGAGGTGTCACCAAAAAGTCTATAAGTCTATATACTTTTCTCCATAAAATATTATGAAATATTCAAAATAGCAGATCTACAAGCTCACAATGCCTCACATCACGACACATGATCTTGTAGACTGGGTATTTTAGCAAAAGATACCCGTGTGGGGTGCCCTGAGATTTTTTACATAGTGTGCCTTGGGCACAAAAGTTTGAAAACTACTGCTTCCTATCTGTCCTGTTCTGTAGGTGATCCATACAGAGCTGGAGAGGTTAAAAAGTAGCTACAGACAAGCTGCGAGGGACGCAGCACTGGCCAAGAAGAAGTACCAGGATGCTAGTAAAGGTGGGCCGACTCTCACTTCACTAAAAAGGGGTTTAGAGGCACTCTCATTCTGACAAACCGAAACACAGAGCCATCCACTCTTTAACTCCTCTATGACAGTGTCTCCCACACAAAGGCCCTGTTTATGGGTTGTCAGTACATTTTTATGTCTTTCTACAAAAAAAGTAAAACGAAAAATCCATACAATTTTCAAAACTGAAAAACTAAGATTTTCATAAAAACGAAATTGTATTTCAGAAAATATTTAGCAATATTTAAGTAAAAACATTAAAAAAAAAATCTCTCTTTAAAACAACGAGCTTGAGAGAGCTATTTTTTAAATGGGCATTAGTGGTATATTGTCTCCGCCAGGCCAAAAGGCATGGCAAGAGGGTATCTTTTGCACCCTGTCCGTCCGCCCGCGTGTCCGTCCGCGTGTCCGTCCGTTAGCAGCTAATCTCCGGCACCGTTGGCCCGGTCGCTGCGAAACTGTGCACACACACTCCCTGGATGCCAATTCAGAACCTCTGCCCCAAATTTTTCACATGGGCCTGTTATAGCGCCACCAGGAGGCCGATTTGTGCAAAAACTTTTTTTTTTATATTACGCAGATTTTAACCAATCGTCATGCAAATCGGTACACAGTATCTCTATAGTCATTTGATCAACATGGATCTGTCCAATTTCCCATATTCCATCCTCATTGGCGTTGGCTTCCAAATTTTGCAGGATTGGTCCGTTTTGAACAAAATGCCTCAAATCATGAAAGCACCTTGCGATTTCCGTGAAATTTCACAGCACATTCACTCTAGGCCAAGGAAGAAATGCCATCCTTTTCACATTGGCCTGTTATAGCGCCACCAGCAGGTCTAATTTAGCAAAACACATTTTCAGAACAAAATGCCTCAAATCATGAATGCAGTGTCCGATTGCCGTGAAAGGCCTAAGAATAAATGGCACCCCTTTCACATTGGCCTATTATAGCGTCACCAGGAGGCCACAATAACGTACCTGACCTGGCGGAGACCTGTGCTCCGAGGAGCCCTTTATCTAGTTCATTATGTATCTTTATAAATTTGGGTCCCAGGGAGACAACACATTTTGGGTCTCGAGCTGAAATGGTTTTGGAAGCCCTGTTCTATAATGTCTTATCATTATTTTGTGTGTGTGTGTGTGTGTGTGTGTGTGTGTGTGTGTGGGTGTGTACAGACAAGGAGCGTGACAAGGCAAAAGAACGCTATGTCAAGGCTATGCTGAGACACCATGAGTTGCACAATGACTATGTTCTGTCTGTGCGAGCAGCCCAAGTATATCATCAGCAACATTATAGTAAGATCCAGCCTGCCCTGCTTGATGCACTGCAGAGCCTACAGCAGGAGATGGTGCTCATACTGTAAGCTCAAATGTGTTTATAGAGAAATTGGTGTGTGTGTGTGTGTGTGTGTGTGTGTGTGTGTGTGTGTGTGTGTGTGTGTGTGTGTGTGTGTGTGTGTGTGTGTGTGTGTGTGTGTGTGTGTGTGTGTGTGTGTGTGTGTGTGTGTGTGTGTGTGTGTGTGTGTGTGTGTGTGTGTGTATGTGAATTATTGTTGATAAGAAAACATTCCATTTGTACGCTATTCAAAATTATTAAAAAAACAAAAAGGATCATATTATTATTAGCACAACCATACTAAATGTGCAAAGCCTTTTTTTTACTCCTTTTAGCACCATCACTTTATAATAATACTACATTATTACAGTATGTATATTATCCAAATGATTGTATTGGCCACATATTGTTAACATCATAACTTGTGTGTAGCCTAATATAATAATAAGCTGCTATCCATAACCTCTGACCCAGGAGGGAGATCTTGCTGGAGTATTTTGACATTTCCAGTCTTGTCCAACATGAAGTTGAACGCATCCACAAGGAGATGTCCTCTGCTCTGAAATCAATAGACCCTGAAAAGGAATATGAAAACTTCATCCAACAGAACAGGTACTGTAGGCCTAAACGTCTTCTTCTCCTAAACCAATTAAACCACACAGCCATAAAGATGGATTATAACAACTGTGTGTGTGTGTGTGTGTGTGTGTGTGTGTGTGTGTGTGTGTGTGTGTGTGTGTGTGTGTGTGTGTGCGTGCGTGCGTGCGTGCACAACTGTCTCTCTCTTTGTCTAT
Organism: Gymnoscopelus microlampas; assembly: GCF_963454915.1. Classification (NCBI taxonomy): domain Eukaryota; kingdom Metazoa; phylum Chordata; class Actinopteri; order Myctophiformes; family Myctophidae; genus Gymnoscopelus; species Gymnoscopelus microlampas. Next base: position 42,504,786 of record NC_139962.1, read on the forward strand.
GGGTAGATCTGTTGGTGACATCCCAGTCTGTGCACACTTTGACTGTGGTGCTTTAGAGGACACTGATCAGCTAAAGCCTGGAGAGATTCAACTGAATGACCTCACACTGGAGGTACTTCAACACAGGTGAGTACAAAACATATAGCTTTAAGCCCTGTTCAGACTTTGTCACTTGATGTTGTCGTGCTCTGAAAATAGCCGACCTGCATGAAGCTCTCAACGTGTCATGGATGCAATGTGTTGTGAGCTTGTACATTGTCCATTTTTGGCATGTGACGCTTTATACCACAAAGCATGAATTAGGCATAATGCATTATGCTTGCACGCACACATACACGCACACGCACACTCTCTCTCTCTAACCCATCACCGTAACTGGCATATTGATTTCCATTATTCCCAGCCTTCTTAACTCTTCTATCGCTCAAGGCTTTCTAACCTATATTTTCTCCTTATCCTTGCCATCTTACCGGTACCCCGGCCTCTGTTAAACCTCTTCCTACTCCCTGTCTTATTATCTCTACATTCTGCCCACGCCTGCCCTTGCCTCTCTCTCTGCAGACTGACTGCGACAGAGGAGGAGCTGCTGCTCCTGGCTAGAGTTCTGGGCTCACAGCAGGATTCAGTCAACCACCTGGAGCTGCAACTGGAGGCAGAGAATGGGGGCATGAAGAAAGGGCAGAGGTGAGGTAACCCCAGACAGGCACACACATGTACGGGTCCATTTGGTTATGTTGGTTCCCTCTCTCAGTTACAATTGGTTGAATTAACGATGAGGATTTTGTCAGTGCAGCCAAAGGTTCATTGTGATCAGTTTTTGTTAGAGGATGCAGGAGATGTTCAGAGCACTGATGTGGTCCAGATCAAGTTTGGCCAAACAAATTGCTGGTCTGTGGGCAGTCTCTCAGTATTTTAAGCTGGACTGTAAGCAGTCTCTCCTAGAGTAGTTTAAGCTGGTCTGTAGGCACTAGGCAGTCTCTCCTAGAGCAATTTAAGCCGTCTGTAGGCAGTTTCTCTAATAACGTAATTAAAGCTGGTCCGACAGTCTCTCCTGGAGTAGCTGGTCTGTAGTAGAGTAATTTAACCTGGTAGTAGTTTAAACTGTCACATCATAGGTTTACAACGTGTAAAAAAATAAGTGAGAGAAATTCTTTGCCATCCAAGCTCCATCATTCAGTTTCAAGAAAGGTGGAAAGAGACAGAGAAAGAAACAGAACAACAGGTCAGATGTCATTGTAGGCAGTGTGTGAAATATACAAAAGGTGCATGATATATACATAAGGTGTACGGTTAAAATAGTAGTGGGATGAGGCCGTTAAAAGCAGTAGATGTAATTACTGTTATGTCCAATAAAATGAGGCAGTTTAGTTTAAGCTGGTCTTGCTGTAACAGGCAGTGAGGCCATACTTGACCATGCTTTGTGAATGATAAAGCACTGATGTGTTTAGAATTGTGGAGACTTCTCATTTTGCCTAAGGAGGATGTCTACAAGCATTAGAGGTTCCTCAAAGCGAGAGTTGTCAAGACATTAACAAGATCCTGGAGGACCTGCTGACAGCTTGCTTCAAATACTCCTGGGAGATGGTCAGATTGCCTCTCAGTTAAGGGTTGAGAGTTGCTTCAGAAATGAACAGTCTTACATCTTACGTGTGGAACTTCCTCTAACGGCAGAGACGAGTTGCTTTTTGCTATTTAATGAACTAATTTAATTGTTTGTTTTACGTTTTTGGAAAATGTCGAAACGTTTTACCTAAATGGCATGCCCAAAATAGGGAGCGAAAGTTAAGTTCCAAATTTGCCCACATCCTGCACACAGAGTGTACCAGTTCAGCAAGCTGCATGCCCTAGAGGAGTGTCGGCACCAGGTTTTGCTGACCCTGGGCACCAGAGCCAGGCTGGAGGCTCAAAGACTGCTGCTGACGGAGAGACTAGAATGGCTGGGGTCCCGTGACCCCCCCTCTGCCTTGATGCCTGATGACAACAGCTCTGTAGTCTCTACAACCACATCTAGTGTATGTTCTCTGTGGTTCTTTATCTGTCTTTCTGTCATTCTTTTAGCATGAACAGTCATCAACCTCGCTTTTCCTATCACTGTTGTTTGCTCTTACTGACAACTGTGATCTTCTGTTTTCAGGAGCCGGAGGGGAGTGGTTCCATGCACCTCATCAAGGAGGGGATCATGAACCATCTGGGCAACGTGTTTAAAACCAAATTCACAGTCAGTAGTACAGTAACTCCCTGTCAGGGCACAATAATCCACCAGCATTCTAGAGTTAGTCAGTTACAGGTATTTGTGTCTAGGCATAAGTACAATTAATGGTCATTGTACCATGTATGAACACGTCTTTCCTTTTTACTGTCACATTAGTTAGAAATGAAGGTAAGGAGAAGCCTGTAAATAAGTCATTTACAGTTTTTGTACACTGACATCTGCTGTCACAGACTAAATGTGTGCATTAAAGTTTGATAGTATGCGTACACTTAATGGCCCAGTTCAATTGTCCACCATGGTTCTTCCGGTGGGCCTCTGTTCAAGAACTTTAGATATTTTTTAAATACTTTAAATACTGTCAGTCTTGTTTAACAAACTGTACCCTGAAGTAAAGTTAACCTCTATTTGTCGTTTTACATATTAACACAGAAACATAAGTACAGGTATCCAGAGAAATATCTACAGTACTAGCATATTAGCACTTTCAGTCTTATCCAAGAATGAGAGTGGTAATAAGATAAACTTTTATGTGTACAGTATGACTACACAGAAGGTACACTTGAGATGTTGCTGCTCTTCAAAGAGACTCTCTCTCTCTGACGTGTGAACTCATAATATTGTAGCACATCTTTATTCAAGTCTTCTTGTGTGCAGGTGCCCCCAGCACAGGCACTAGTGCCAGAGGTGGACCGACCTCTGGGGCAGCAGGGTTGGTACCATGGAGCTATCCCCAGGCTGGAGGTGCAGGAGCTGTTGAAGAACGAAGGAGATTTCCTGGTCAGAGAGAGCCAGGGAAAGCAAGAATATGTCCTCTCTGTCTACGGGGCCGGTGGCTGTCGACACTTCCTCATTCAGAGAGTTGACGTAAGTCAATCCAGTGGTTCTCATACAATTTATTTTCAAGGACCCCCAGTCTGTTATGCATTATGCCACAGACCCCCATAACTATGAGAGTGTACAAGTGGAACCATTTATACACTCTGAGTTACAGACCTATAATTAATAATCCATTTGGTTCCTAAGTATCATTTAGTTGGGGGGTCCCCGGACCCCACTTTGAGAACCACTGAGTTTATCTAAGAAGTTGGTGTGCAGTGCACCGTATACAGTACCGTTAACCATTTTTGTTCCTACTTAAAATGACGTTCAAGTGATATTCCAGAGCGCCATCTACATACTATCTGGAAAACTCCCCAACAAGTTTGTGGCGTCTCAACCGGTCGAAATGGGCCTTGAAATAAAACAAAAATCATCAATCAATCAAGTGCATTACAAAGCAATCATTCACCGAACCACAGAGGGTGAGGTCATTCCCTACATCAGTGGTTCTCAACCAGTGGTCCTTGAGGGGGTTCCAGGTGGTCCCCAGCTAAATGATGGAGAGTTGGTAACCAAATGGACCCTTATAGATCTTTAATCTTTAGAGTGTAAAATGAACCCCCTACGGGTCCATTTAGCTTCATTTTACACTCTCAAGAGTTAAATTATTGTTAAACATCTGCATTACTTAATTAAAGAATTGTCATCTCTCCTATGGTACCAACATCAATACAGCATGGAATTTTGTACAAAATCGTATCCAACGATAACAAGATATTCTTGGGTCTGAGAGGCTAAATCTCATCAAATGGTGGTCTGTGGCTCAAATGCCCAATAAATAATGGACCTTGATATGAAAAGGGTTGAGACCAACTACCTTACATTACCCGCGCCCACGACACATTGCAACCCTATAACAGACGAGCAGCTGCCGTGTTCCCTGGCAGCCGTCTCCGCTGATATCCCTTGTTCCTTCCACTTAGTAAAACCGGAATGATGTTCAATTTTACCACTGTGTGTTTGTCATTTACAACGGGCCAGCGGCTATAGGCCTACTGTACTGTTCTCTATTAGCTCCAATAAAAGACCAACAGGATTGGTATCACTGGGGGAAGTCTGGTAATGGCCTATATGTTTTACCACAGATCTCTAATTTCTGATTATTATTAACTACTGTTTTTCAGCAAACTGCCACATACACAAATAGCTTGGGGGGGGAAAGTGATATGTTCCTCTATAATTTGATGGTGTAATAAGGTGATACTTATCTCACATAGAGGTAGAGAGAGAGAGAGAGAACAGGAAATAAAGTGTAGTTCTTTAAAACTGGTTACTGGCAAACACGCATTTTCCAGGAACTCCTGAATATTCAAAATAGCTAGAATTTTATCAACAGGGACCCGGTTTGTTCACCGGCCCCTCCTGGCTTTGTGTCAAAATGTTCTCTTTAGCAAGAGAATCCCTACAGTAACGATGAGCAGGCTGGTGCCTTGCATGGTTGCCTCCACTGTCTGTGTGTGAATGTGTGAATATAATGCACACATTCACCAAATCTCTACACAAACAAATACCAAACACTCAGCTTGTAAATCTGCTGTTTTTGCAAAATATTCAACTATTTTCGGGATGCTAGGTTAGGGTTAAGCAAAGCCTATTTTATACTTCCTTCTACGATGGTGTCGCACAAAAATAACCAGTCTAATATTATATACCAATCTGTCAAAAAACTAATAAATATAGCTGCAAGCAGCGATAATACGGGGCCAGCGAATGCAGAAAGAAAAAAGAAAGAAGCAATGATAAGTAATATGCACAATAAGCCATAGAAACATAGAAGACTGAACTTGAGAGAAAGAAGACCATGCAATTAACAAATGAGCATTTTAAACCCTCACTAACCCTAACCTCAGTAAAACAACGCCTAAGCCTATCCTCAAGAAACACTATGTGTAAACCCAAGAATGCCAAATCATGATCACCTCAATACATTGTCAGGGACAGGGATCGTACCAGCGACCCACGGACTGCCTCTCTTCTCATTGAGCTAGATATATGGCCTCCCTGACAGTGTCTGTTGACATCTATAATTATTTTTCGTCCATTATGAACCAAGCCTCTGTGTCCCGAACTACTCTAGATAACTGGTTCACAAACCATTTAGCAATAAAGATTTTTTTTTGTCTTTTTTGTCTCGAACTAGTGAAAGTAGCCTATCTACAAGATGTTGTTTGATTGTAGATCGGCTATTTTCCCAATGAAGTATGTCACACATTGTAAAAACATACTCTCAAATAAGCATTTCATTTTATCTTTAAAAATTGCACATGCATTATTTGATGCAGTCATGTTTTGTGCGATGCAATTGAAAAGTGGAATGACCCACCTACAGACAGAACCAGATAGACAGACAGAGTGAGAGAAACAGACAGCTCAACCTATTGCCATTGACAGGAATCAAACTCTCAACCTTCTGACTCACAGGCTGAGACACTACCTGTAGTGCTATAGCTTCATCCAGGCTGAAGTTGTCTGTTGAAGATCATAAACTTTTGCCTTCTGTCATCATGAACCAAGCCCCTGTTTCACTAACACTAAGATCACTCGTTCACAAACCATTTACCAATAGACAAATTGTAAGTCTCCTCGAAACCGAAACCAGTGAAAGCAGCCGATCTACAAGCTCACAAAACGTTGCTATCTGAAAAGTTGTGAGATTGTATATCGGCTATTTTCACAATGAAGTACGTCATACATTGAAAAAACATACTCTCAAATAAGCATTTCAAGTTATCTTCACCGTTTGCACATGTATTCATTGATACAGTCATGTTTTTTGCAATTCAACTTAAATGAAGTCTGCATCAAGTGAGGCTTGAACTGGCAACCTTATGGTCGTGAGGCACTCGCTTAAGGGAGAAGCCATTGGACCAACAGACAAGACCTGTGAAAAAAGAGATCACACAGATGATACAGTTTCACGCAAATAGCTGAAAAATCCTGGGTTTAAGTGTTTTTCAAACTGCTCAAAATTGCGGACAATTGCGGACAATCTTACTGGTCAACGTGATAGATGTGTTCCTCATGAGTCAAGGCACATGTGTAAGCAGGTTTAATGGCTGTCGGCCAAACGAGGCATGACATTTGCCTGTTTAAAGTTTGCATTTTCAAAAAAATCGCTATAGCGCCCCCCTTTGAACATTGGAGTAAGATTGGTTTCAGTGATATTTGGAATGACCCTCAACATTACCGCAAAGTTTCAAAGAAATGTGAGTCTGCATGTATGTGATAGGGGCAGATGAATAATTGTCATAAAACTGCAATATTCATTGGCTCATTAAAGCTTCATTTTTTCACTTATGGAAAATCCGCTGCATCGTTGAGTCGGCATAGGTCCAAAGTTCATGTGTAAAAAGTTTCGTGCAGATTACTCAAAAATCCCAGGAGGAGATTTCATATAATTCAAAATGGTGGGAGATCTAAAGGTCAGAGGTCAAAAGTCAGAGTGTGAAAGTTGTTCAGCATGAGGAGACGCATATGTGTATCGAAGTTTCATGGCTGTAGGTCAAACAGGGCATGAGTTGTACAGTACCTGTTCAAAGTTGGCATTTTCAATTGAGTGCTATAGCGCCACCTTTTGACGAAAGATTGTGAGATTTATTTCTTGATAGTTTTTCATGACCATCTATCATATGGCAGAGTTTCGTAAAAAGCGTATGCACGGTTCAGCCAGAACTGCGAAAAGTGGCAGAAGAAGAAGAATCAGAAGAATAATGCCAATATCAAAACGGAGCCATGCTGGCAGCCTGGCCCCGTAATAATAATAATTAAAGTAAAGATTTAAGCAGGACTGAAGTGGAAATTCCACATTGTGTTGACCATCTTTTGCACAACAAACACTGTTCCTGTTATACAACATACAGTACAGTGGAGGGGTTTCTGTATACATAAGTATTTTTGTGATTGCATGTGTGTCCATGCATGTACAGTGAACATGCATGCATGTCATGCATTTCTGTGTCAGTAGAATTTGTACCGTCTGGATGGAGAAGGGTTCCGTAGTGTCCCCCTTCTGGTGCACAACATGGTCTCCTCCAATCAGCATGTCACCAAGAGGACAGACATTGTGCTTAAGAAACCTATCCTTAAGGTATATCACACACACACACACACACACACACACACACACACACACACACACACACACACACACACACACACACACACACACACACACACACACACACACACACACACACACACACACACACACACACACACACACACACAGTAAAAGCGTTATTGTCGATAACAGCTGGTACCTTGGGTCTTGTTAGATTTTACAGTCTTCTATAAATTGTTGCTTTCTCTCCCACTCTCTCTCCCACTCTCTCTCTCTTTCTCTGTATTAAAATAAAATTAGGACAAGTGGGTTCTGGAGCATGATGATATTATCTTGGGACACAGTATTGGTCGGGTGAGTTGACATTTACTAACTGGTTGTTTAGAAATGAACTGCACATGGTGTTCTTCATTTCTGAAATGTTCTCCTTTTGTGTGTGTGTGTGTGTGTGTGTGTGTGTGTGTGTGTGTGTGTGTGTGTGTGTGTGTGTGTGTGTGTGTGTGTGTGTGTGTGTGTGTGTGTGTGTGTGTGTGTGTGTGTGTGTGTGTGTGTGTGTGTGTGTGTGTGTGTGTGTGTGTGTGTGTGTGTGTGTGTGTGTGTTTTTTGTTGTTGTTAACAGTAGGCCTACAGCAGACAAATTCTTCTGAAATGTTAATTCATAACAATACTCAAGACATTGTGAATGAACCTTTGTTTTCCCACTGGGTCTTTAGGGGATAATAGCCAGTGTGTTTCTATTGCCCAGGGCAACTTTGGGGAAGTTTATATTGGTCGCCTTCGCTCTGATAACACCCCAGTGGCTGTCAAAACCTGCAGAGAAAACCTGCCACCAGAACACAAGAATAGGTTCCTTATGGAAGCCAGGTTGGTTCGGTACAAACACACACCCAATACACACACTACATCTACATGCAAGCGTGCTCACACACGCACGCACGCACGCACACACACGCACACACACGCATCATAATAATGTTTATTGTCATATCACTGGGTGGTTTACAGGTGTAAAACTGTGGGTGAAATACATTTTCTCTGCAAGCTCCATCATTTCTTTGTTATTTCAAAGAAGAGGGGTGGGGGTGGGGACAGAGGGGGGAAATAAAGCATAAAAAACTAAGGTATCTATATATTTACACATAGCATATCTATCCGTCCGTAAAGCATGTACATGAGGTTAGAATACATGCAGACACCGTGTATTGTCTTGAGAGGCATCCAGTGTTTAGTTATTACTCTTAAAAATGTCCCCCTTTCTTTCCACCTTTATTACTGTCCCTTCATCTCCTCTCTCATCCCTGCTATTTATATCTAAACCCACAACTGTCCAGGATCCTGAAGCAGTATGATCACCCCAACATTGTCAGGTTAATTGGGGTATGCACTCAGAAACAACCCATCTACATCATCATGGAGTTAGTGGAAGGTATATTATATGATCCTTATTTTAACATATGTGAAATGAACAATGATCTTCAAATGGGATTATCCGTCCTGGTTTTCCTGGCTTTGACCATAATTCATCATAGTTGGTACTATAATACAGATTATTTAATAGCTGTAATGACAGTGATAGTGTGTGTGGGTGTGTCAAACAGGTGGTGACTTTCTCACCTTTCTGCGCACTGTGGGTTACAACATGCAGCCAAAGATGTTGGTGAAAATGATAGAAAATGTAACTTCTGGCATGGAGTACCTGGAGAGCAAGAAGTGCATCCACAGGTACGTCAAATAGATCTATGAATCAGGACACTTTAAGGACACAAACGATGAAACCAAGATAATGAAATAGCATAAAAGCATAGTGTGTGCATAGTTAGTATACCATATTACAGTATAACTGCACGTGCAGAGCACATTATTTAGGGATCGCTGTGGAAGGATGAGCACATTGCTTTTACAGTATTGCATAGCTTGCATTATGCAATATTTTTGATTATCATAAGTTTATTTATTTTTTGCCCCCATCCTAAAGCATAATTTATACTCTGTTGCATGGTGCTCATAAAAATAATTATTATTTTCAGATAAGAAGTCATTTCGAGAATGTTTCTCATTATAATGACTTGTTTTAGGTAAAAACAATTCATCACATAGGCAGAAATGTCTTTCGATAGCTTCTATTGGCAACTCCCTCACTGCTCACTAAGGCAGATTATCCAGACCAACATGACCGGTAGTAGCCCAGTTTGTCTAACTTTGGCTGCCTAGCGGATGCCTATGAAGGAAAGGTGGAGATCTGGCTGTTTTTTTTTATTTTTATTTTTACATGTATTGCTGTAATTCCTCTTGTTTATTGGCTGTGGCCACTTATTGCACAATGGGGCTTTAAATCTCAGTCCCTCGAGTTTACAGTATAGTTTATAGATATATATATATACAGTATATACTGTAGTAGTTATATATATACAGAGACTACAACAACAATACAGTAATAATAATAATAATAATAATAATAATTATTATTATAGAGCTTTTCAAAGCAGCATCACAAAGTGCTTTACAAAAGAGAGAAATCACAGGAACATAACATGCAAGAGATAAAATGTAAAATTCAAGAGATAAAGGAAATAAAGTAAAAAAATAAATAGGCCAAATGAAAAGATGAGGATAAAATAGAGGCAATGATCAATATATATTTTTTTTTAAAGGAGGAAAAGAGATGGAGGCAATGAGAAGATTAGAAACACAAGAATACATAAGACATAAAAGTACATTTCCAGATGACACTGACTGGGTAGTTTTAGGTAGGCCTACTTGGTGACAACCCGATCGCTTCAGGTAATGAGACGAGTTTTAGGATTAACCCAAAGGGCCCTGAGGATCTCAGACTGCGTTCAGTCGCTCACTTACTCACTCACTGACTGACTGACTGACTGACTGACTGACTGACTGACTCGGTCGGTCGGTCGGTCGGTCGGTCCGTCCGTCCGTCCGTCCGTCCGTCACTCACTCACTCACTCACCTCGCCATCACTTTAAACAGCCTTTCTCATTTCAGGGATCTAGCAGCAAGAAACTGTCTAGTGGGAGACGAGAGTATTGTGAAAATCAGTGATTTTGGTATGTCTCGTGAGCAAGAGGATGGTGTCTATTCTGCCACAGGAGTCTTCAAACAGATCCCAGTGAAATGGACGGCCCCTGAGGCCCTCAACTATGGTACGGCCCATTTGCTTCTGACCAACCGACATGCCTTGGAAAGGCTATTCCTTATTTTGCAACAACTCTGTTTGGTTGTGTATAAAATCCAAAAGGTTTTCTGTAAAACACAATATCATGTTTCAGATCTTGAAGGAGGAAAAAAGCACATAGCTTATGCTGGTGACAGTTAGGCAGTGTCTTTGCCAATGCTGCCCCCTGTTTGTGTTTTCAGGTCGTTACACCACAGAGAGTGACGTGTGGAGCTTTGGTGTCTTGCTATGGGAGACTTTCTCCAAGGGAATGACCCCATATACCAGCATGACCAACCAACAGACACGGGACGAGGTGGAGAAGGGTACGGAAGTATTATGTGTATGAATTTACAGGAATTTGTATATGATAATAACACTGCCTAATTCTTATTATTTTTTTGGGGGGGAAAGGGAACTTTGAGGCAAAAGGGCAGGTGAAGCACCCAAACAGTGGTTGGGGGCAATTGTAACACTGTAAAAATAAGTCATATTAACACCCTTTATCTCAAATAAAAGCACATCACTAAATAATATGTATTTTTTATAATTTAACATTTTTACTTACGAATGTTTTATATACATAATTACAATTATTTTGTATTTTTATTCGAATTATTTTACTTTAAAATGTTGTTTTTTCAAATGTATGTCTATTTTTTATTTAAATATATTTTTACTTTGAAATGTAGTGACATTTAGTGAAATATGTTCATTTACTAACATAAAAGTATGTAATCCCAGACAAAAAATCTGCTTGCATTGAAAACACATTGTTACAATTGACCCCGGTCACTGTGTTACAATTGCCCCCGATGGGGCAACCATGATAAAATCCCATGTTCTAGCTACCGTAGAAACACCTATACTAGCATATTTAATGCTGACACATAAATTATCTGACATCTTTAGACAGCAGAAGGAAAATACCGTACACTAAAAAAAATTACGTTTACACCTCAAAATCATGTTTTTGTTGAAAACTTCTGCTGAGATGAAATGATCATTCTATCATTTCATAGGCAGAGAGAGGACCCTACTGAGCATGTGCACAAGAAGTCTCACCCCTCTAGCTTATTTCTAATTAGAATTATTGAGTGTGTTACTTTTGTCCCCTGTTACTTTTGTCCTTGGTCTCCCTACTGTCTGTCAACTGCAGTCATTCTTCTTATTGTGTCAGCATATACTGTACCTTGTAAAGTACCTCAAGGCAAAATACCTAGATGTACTGTAATTATTTGTGTAGAGAGAGAGAGAGAGAGAGAGAGAGAGAGAGAGAGAGAGAGAGAGAGAGAGAGAGAGACATGAGAGATGAGAGAGACACAACGAACACAAGACACACTAATGTGGAAGTAGACGTGACATTGACAATTAACCACGTAAACCATATACTTTGTTGACAGAGGGGTCCCCCAAGGGTCTATTCTTGAGGGTCCCTCAGGGGTCATTACCCCTCCTTTTTTCCCTTTACACCAAATGTCTTTGCCGAAAATAGCTGATCTACAACAAGCTCACAACACCTGGTGACACGTAGCTTGTACATATTTTTGATGAATGTTCGCCCCCAGAATAGGACCGCTAGGATTCATGTGGTTGAATCAATTCAAAATGTTCTCTCTTCATGTGTGTATACGGTTACATGTATTTGTGCAACCATCAGATCTGACTAGAAATTCCAACTCTGTTCTCAATGTTTCCCAGGGTACCGTATGCCTGCTCCCGTCGGCTGCCCCTCGGAGGTCTACAGCCTCATGTGTAGCTGCTGGCAGTATGACTCCAGAAGCAGACCAACTTTCACCAAACTCCAGGCTGAACTCAGTGCTCTCTACCACAAGTTTCCATGACATGCTTGTTTTGGGTGGAACATGTTTGCTGTTTGTTTTCAGTTAACTAAGAATTTGAAGAACTGTTTTACATTCATGAATTATGACCCCCCCAATCCCACCCTACCACACACATTTGCTTACTGCTTACTCCCATACACACACACACACACACACACACACACACACACACACACACACACACACACACACACACACACACACACACACACACACACACACACACACACAAACAAACATGTGTCAGTGACAAAATGGGCTTGGCAAGATGAAAAGTTTACAAATCTTTTAAGGCTTGTTTGTCAGGTTTGTTAAAATGTACATTTTATAGTCATGTTGTTTTCATATCATTTGAATACATTTGCATAATTTTTACAATGAAAATGACAGAATGCGCCTGAAAATGTGTAACCACCTAAAAATATTGAGTATTTTATCCATTTCAGTGAGTGAGTGTAGTCGAAGGAGTTTATATTATATATATATATTATATTATATAGGTCTACATGTACTAGACTAGTCAACTGCTAAGAAGCACAACCATAATTACACCCTTCCTTGTTTTTCTTGCCTGTGAGTTTCAGAGTGTAGATATGCTTGTCCCTTATGAGCCTGAACGCAGTCTGAGATCCTCAGGGTCCTCTGGGTTGTTCCTAAAACGTGTCTCATCTGAGGTGATCGGGTTGTCACTAAGGACCTAAGACTAGCCAGTCCATGTCATCTGGAAATGTAGGTACTATTATGTCTGCTTTTTTAATCTTCTCATCGCCTTTATCGCCTATTTTCTCTTTTGTGAATAATATCTCTATTTTATCCTTGCACACCTCCTTTTATGTGGTCTATTTGTATTTACTTATAAACCATGATCCCACTTCTACACTACTTTTCCCAAAGTGGTTAGGATTCCTGGTTTTCACCCAGGCGGCCCGGGTACGACTCGCGGTATGGGAACAACTCTTTTCTTGATGAATTGAATACATTGTGTTATCATTTTAGCATCATTGTATAATCGTCCCCTGTACCTTTTGCAAACCGTTAACACAGTATTCAATCAATCAATCAATCAAACAAACAAACGACACACACGTGTTCCCAACCGGCATTTTGACCTTTTCCATCTTCAAATTGGGCCTCTTCACAAACGTCACGTGCAACCCGGCACGAATGAATGTCACGCGAAGCCCTACCTATCACTCATAGTGTCAGATACTCCTCCCAGACCCACGTTTTGAATGCTGTGCCTCCTCCTCCAAGGAGGGCCAGAACTGCCATATTTAAAAAATAATTAAATAAAGGAATTAATGAAATAATAAAAAAATAAAAGTAAAAATAAAAGTGCAGGTTAATTTGGAAATAAATATGCACAGAAAGAGACAAATAAATAAATGTTTTGTGTGATTACTTATTTTTCTTTTCACTTATTTCCAAATGTAGACTTAATGTTTAATGTATTTCCCATATTATTTATTATTATATTTATTATTATCTATATATTTACCTATTTCCTCAACCATAAAAATAAAACGATTCAGGACTATTCATGTATTAGCTATAAAACCCAGAGTGATCAGACCCACAATGTGATGAGATTTCAGTGTCAGGCCCTTTTCACAAAGACCGGAAGTGTTCAGTTGTAAAATGTTATCATATTTTGGCAATTTGGCATTGTGTTGGCATTGTGCATTGTGTTGCATGATATATGATAAAATGATAATGTTAACTGCACATACAGTACGGTATATAAAATATAATACGAATATTCTGGGATACACAAACCACCCTGAGCTTATCCTGTCACCCCATCCATCCTGTCAAGTAGGGCACTGACAGCCCCTGTCCCAAGCACTAGATAGCTTATCAGCCAAACATTCAGTGTTCGGCTTCTCATGCGTAACTTGTTCGGTACCCATGTAAAGATGATACTTGTTCTGAACCTGCACGTAAAGCAGCAGGTGATGTAAATGAGACAGATCATACTTAACTTGTGATGGTAGACAGAAGACGTGGTTGACAGGCAGGATGACACTGACACTCCCATTTCGTGTCAGAGGTAAGAGTGAAAGGGGTCAGGTGCAGTTCATTTTAAGGGATGTCTGAATCCTGTCTAGACCCTATCTGTCACCAGCACTACAATTCGACTTGTTGAATTACAGTATGTAGCTGTAATTCTTAATATATTTCAGTGTGGCGGTAAGCAGTGTTTAATGTGGATGCCATACATTCATTATTAATTCCATTCATTGTTCAATAATAACAAAGTCACTACCCACTAATTGCTTTAGCTATAGGAATTCTGTCAGTTGAGGAATGCAAACATGAAAGAAAAATGCAGTTGCAGAACAAGTACTAAAAGACTACTTTTTGCATAAGTTCGATTTTACTCACGTGCCGAGACACGAGAATTACATTCTGCAATGCTTTCTTCTACCTTCTGCATTTCGTTTTTTCTTCGCACAGGAGGGGGAGGAGGTGGCACATCAGGTTGGGCACTATCTCCACAGTGTCTCACCCATGCCCCTGCCTGTACTCAAGTAAAACTGGAATTATAATTATTATTTTAGTTTTTTAGGCCAAAATCAACAATATGTTTTCTTCATAAATCATCCTTACTAAAATATATATTTAATTCCAGTAAATGGAGTCATCGTAGCAATAGACTTCATATGTTCCGCCACCGTAAGGCACTGATTTTGCCATTCATCTGCAGAAAGAAAACAAGAAATACCTGCATTAATTAAGGTGTGGCATTCGTCAGTCATGGCCGATTCGCCTCAGATATGAAAGATAAAGATGTCAGCTTTAAACTGATTGCTCAACCGTCTCACTTTTAAAACAATCTCACCTGTCAAGCATGTTCTGCGACTTTCCATCTTCACCTGACAGTCCCGTGATTTTGAGGATTGCCTCTAACCTTTGCTGTTTGCTACAAACTGAAGGATTGCATACTGTCCACCAACTTCCTTTCATTTTGAAACAGTGTCCATATTATTAAAGGCATAGTTCACCCCCCCAAAACATTTTTTTCCTATCAATTAGTCACCCCATGGAGACTTGAATTCATGAATATTTTTTTGTTGGATAGACTAAAAAATCTCCATGAATTCAAGTCTCCATGGGGTGACTGATAGGAAAAAAAAGTCATTTTGGGGGTGAACTAACCCTTTAAACATAAACATCATGTACTGCATAACCTATTGTAAAAACGTTTAAATCACATCACAAAGACATGCGACAACAAAAATATGTTCAGTTCTTGGCATTGCATCTGACGTATGACTATAAATATTTTTTTATTGACTTATTCATGTTATAATGCCAAACTCCGATACTACTCTTCACACATTTACTCCGTTTGACTTTGTAGAATCTTATTCTTTGAGATCCATGTACTGTCTACTGTGTTTACCCAGGAAATATCAGACCAAATTGGCACCAAACTGAGCAGTGACCCTCATCAACCTGCATGTTGGTCAATGACTCAGCAACACATACACACTTTACACCCTTTTTTTTTGCTTTGATTGATTGATTGATTGATTGAATTTTTTTCGGCAAAAGAATGTAACACAGTTACATTTATAATACTTTTGTCTAAAAGGTCTGACCAAAAAAGTCCTTGCGGACTTGTTTCCGTTGGGGTCCTTGAACTTTGGAGACTTGTTTACTTTGTATATAGGATGCATAGATGTAAATTCATCTACAGTAGGGAGACCGGGAACAAAAGTAACAGGGGGTAAAAGTAACACACTCAATAACTCTAATTAGAAATAAGCTAGAGGGGTGAGACTTCTTGTACACATGCTTAGTAGGGTCCTCTCTCTGCCTATGGAAGGATAGAATGATCATTTCATCTCAGCAGAAGTTTTCAATAAAAAAATGATTTTGAGGCGTAAATGTACATTTTTGAGTGTACGGTATTTTCCTTCTGCTGTCTAAAGATAAGATGTCAGCTAATTTAAACTTGGATGAATTGTATCTCTATGTTATTGGTCACAAAATAACATCAGCTAGTATAGGTGTTTCTAGCTAGAATATGGGATTTTATCATGGTTGCCCCATCGGGGGCAATTGTAACAAAGTGACCGGCGTCAATTGTAACAATGTGTTTTCAATACAAGCAGATTTTTTTGTCTGGGATTTCATACTTTTATGTTAGTAAATGAACATATTTCACTAAATGTCACTACATTTCAAAGTAAAAATACATTTGAATTAAAAAATAGACATACATTTGAAAAAACTAAATTGAAAAAATACATATGACTTAGTGATGTGCTTTTATTTGAGATAAAGTGTATTAATATGACTTATTTTTACAGTGTTACAATTGCCCCCAACCACTGTTACAACTGCCCCCGTCACGGGGGCAATTGTAACACTGTGACTCATTGCATTCAAATTAATATTTTAGTCTTGTCCTTATTAATGAAAGCTTAAAAATTGTATTATTAATTAGGGCACATATATAATGTTTATTATAGCAAAAGATGACTAGGATGTTTCAAGTAGTCTGTGAATTATGAAGGCAAATACAAAAAGTGTTACTTTTGTCCCCGGTCTCCCTATCTTACATGTATTGTGTGTGGTGTACAAGCCTTATGCCAAGTCCAGTTCCTAGTCACCAGTTCCATGGTATGGCGAATGAATCTGGTTCTTATTTCATTTAATTTGTTGTATTCTTTAGTGTTCTTCTCAACAACAAATACCTTTATGTATTGTTAAAATATAAGGCAGATTCCTGTCAGCTTAAAAAATACAGAATTTTGATTCAACCGGAAAGGTAGCATATCAGAGGAGGACAGATGTGATTTAGGAAGGATTAAAGAAATAAGGAAGTGTCAGTAGATTATTGTCTGTTACAAGGTAAATGTCAATACAAAGGCTTTGGTAAACTGCGGACTCACAAATGTCCTATTTGCACATAACAAGTATCAGATGTTTGCCATAATGTTATTGGCTCTGGAATTATTACTTTACTACAGATATGGCCAATTCACACAAGTTTTAAATCACAGAGGTCCTCCATAATTATTACCCCCAGGTAATACTAGTTCCGTGCAAATCGGGCTAATTGGGCTATTTTCTATTGTCGTGGAGTGACAGTTGTTCTGCTAGTGTCAAGGGAATTGTTATCACTCTTTGGTCTGATTTATTGCATATAATAATGCAAGTGTCAATGTTTAGGCTTCTCTGTGTAGTAGATATAGGCCTAATACATATATATAGTAGACCTAATAATATTATACACCATCAAGACGTTTCATTGGCTTTTGTGAGACGTAGTAGAGTATGTTGCTGTTGTCGGGTAGAAACCGCTATCTTCATATTCAAACTTTTTTTTTTCCCCCCGTAAATTAACTCCCTACTTAATCATACTACAGCGTCACACAAAAGCATCAAAAGTGGCAGATCTGCAAGCTCAAAACACGGCGCAAAGCGACACGTTTTGACCTTGTAGATCTGCTACTTTTGATATTTTTGAATTTGAATCCTGAAAAGTAAGATTTTTGGACATATGAGGACAGAGACGATATAAGGCTGGATTTAAAAAATGGACGAGTAAAAACTCAAGCATTTTTAGCGGCTCAATTGACCAAGGAGGTTGCTAAAAAATATAATATATATTTTTTTAACATATTTTGTGTCTGTCTCCTACCACTGTAATGATTTTAATACATCTGCTTATGGACGCATGCTCAGGATGATGCATTGTACAAAAACATATCACTGAAGAAAATATTTCAAGTAATCAAGTAGATCATTCCTAGAACAGCCTGACTTTAGGGACTTATAGTACAGTATGAATGACAGGAAGTTGTGTGTAACCGCAGGGCTGATTTCTATCAGTATGTAAGCAAACCAGTCATGTCACGTGTTGGCCATTGTGAGAGACACTACACAATAAAATGTAATCTATTTCTACCTCAGAACATAGCTCACTGGTTGAAGGTTATCTGAGAGTCAGATCATTTTTAAATGTACAGCAGGAGGTCACCCAGAGACAGTCAGCTACCTGTCTCCTACTGTATATCGCCCGTGTCATCTCATCTCCCTCTGCACACTGTCCTGCACATGTACAGTAGGCTACCTGCAAGAAAATTCCTCCTCCGTTAGTCACAGCCATTATGGTGCCACGGCGTACAGACTGGCCGGGCTCCACATGAATGAATATCTGATGTCACAGAATAAATCATTTTATTGTTCTTGATTTTCCAGGAAACAAATGTTGTGGACAGTGGCAGATAAACCCCCAGTGTTCACAACATGTATTTAACCCTATGCCACATCAGATCAATAACCAGTTGAAATGGTTGAAACCAGTTTAAAATACCTCAGTAACACTGGACAAAAGATTCAGCATTGCCTAGCACACTAAAAGAGACTAAAAGAGACACCAAAGACTGTGCAAGCTTAGAGGTCTCTATGTTTCCCCCATCTCTTGTTGTAGCAGAGTATTATTTAGCCCACCCTACTGTTCCACCTTCTTCTTTTCTGTAACATGGATGTTATCTGTTACTAACCAGGCCAAACTCACATGCATAACCAACACTGCTGCCAGGATAATTGGTCTCCCCACACCCAACCTTGCAGAACAAAATAATAAAGGCACGGTCTCATAGCTTTCATGACGGAAGCCAACATGACTCTAAAGAAGCAGGGCTGTGCCAGTAGGAAGGATTACTGTCATTGATATGTTTGCACTTGCCAAGCCTTTTTTTCTTATCATTTGATGACTCTTGTCAAATAAAGACTGGCAAACGAGGTAGCTTTTTACAGTTTGTGTGTGATTAACCATGTTTAAAAAATAACAAATTAACTGTGTTGCAAAGAAAGTACAGTACATATTGTAACGCTATCCATATGGTAATGCAAACACTAGATGCAAACAACCTTCTCTACAGTACATCCTCATTTTCCACATCACTTCTATCAAACATCATAAAGGAATGGAATAATTACATTTTCATCGCAAAAGGATCCACATCCCTCAACTAGAAAGATGCATATCTCCACAACAACTATGTAGCTGTCAAGATGTGCCATTTGCCACCATAGTGATTATGCTGGAAACACTATTACTAACTAATTAACCAAAGTTAATATATCATTAGTTAAGGGCCACACGTAATGGTTTGTAGATCTGCTTTTTTCCGTTGGCTTCTATACCCAGGATGAGTGCATCCAGTGAGCCAGTCCAACTTGGGAGACCACCGTCAGCCTGATACACAGCAATGCACCACATGGAAGCTTTGGAACAAGCATCACCAGAGACCGACTCTCTTCGTAACTCCTACCTGCCTATGAGCACTCATCCTGGGCATAGAAGCCACTGAAAAAAGCAGATCTACAAACCGACCACGTGTGGCCCTTAACTAATGATATATTAACTTTGGTTAAGTTATAGTGAATTCATCATTAATTAACATGAATTAATGATAAATTAATGTATGAGTTGATCATGAATTAAGCATGAATTATGTGTCTGAATTTGCTCCGTATCGTAGCGAGAGCCTGGTGACATGTTTGAATATGATTAGAGGACTGATGATGAGTCAGTGATGCTTACTGTGTCAGTTGTAATGCCAATGTAATAGCCAATCAGCCAACACTTGACCTAACGCGATGATTCGTTTATATTTTCTGTCCATTCCATTTTTATTTTTTTCTCAGCAAGATATCTCCATAAGCTATGAAAGGATTTGCATGAAAGATTTGTGGAAAGGTTTATCTCCGTCATGGGGAACTGATTAACGCTTCAAACTGACTTGCTAAAAAAGGTTGACTCCATGAGGCACTTACTGGTTGATCCACTAGGCTACAGTTATTTCCAAATACTTGAAGGATAATTATGCTAGCCTAGCCTGGGACCAGACGAATCTGCGAGTGCAAAAAAAATTTGCACTCTGCGATTTGGGTCTGGCACCGCTCCATAGAGAATCCATTTCCTGCTCCAGAAGACGTGGGTGACCAATCAGGGCCCAGTATTCAAATATGGGAGACTGTAATTGGTAGTTGGTTGTAGGTCTGACCAATTGCGTCGAGGGCCATTGTTTTGATCCCGCCCCTTGGGGAAAAAAAACGTCCTCATGGAAGCACCAGACTCATATCCACGCAGCGATATAGTCTGGCTACGCGAGGCTAATGCTAGCCTACATTTTTCACATCAATTGTTAAATACAATACCCTACATAGTATTTTGAAGCATGATTAAATCTTGTTTTATTGCAAAAATATGACAATGAAACTTTTACCAACACATAAGGGACAAGCTGCCTCCATGACGGGAGTCTGTCTTGTATTTTAGAGACTTGTCTTTTCATGCAAGGCCAAGTAAAAATGCAGCACATGATAGATAAGGCAGGCAGATTTATTTGGAGTGATCAGATACAGTATTAGCTGATGAGCTGTGTAAAGGCCTCGTTCTGAAAAGGCTGTGTCTTATAAAAACAAATAAGAAGTCTGGAAAAAAGGCAAATAAAATCTAATAACTAATGGCACATTTAATAATTCCTCTGTAGCTACAGAGATAAGGTTATTAAATGAACAACATAGTGCTTGAACAAGAGATAAAACATACATTTACAACAGGTGTAATGCAGTTGCCTATTAGCCATTTTATGATATGACCTGTTTTGATCTGGTGCTCTCTCTCTCTCTCTCTCTCTCTCTCTCTCTCTCTCTCTCTCTCTCTCTCTCTCTTCTCTCTCTGTCTCTCTGTGTGTGTGGATGTGCGTGTGAAGGATTTGTACTTTTACTTTTTTTTCTCTGTTTAGTTATAATATGGGAGGTATTTTCCAGCAGCTACAAGCTCACGCAAGGGTTCATGTGGTTGAATCAAAATGACAAGCTTCTTTTAATAATGTAGTTTAATAATCACAAGCGAAACGAAACAGCAGTCTTGGCATGAATATGCAAGACCTTGGCAAAGAGAATGGCAAGAAAAACAAACCTCTGCGCTCTGATATTCACTATGGCTGCTTCATCTGTGCATCACTCTGCTTCTGAGTGACACCTCATAAAATCTCAAGCTACGTACATCGATACTGGAATGTTCACGTCAAGGACAGAAGAAGAAACACACCATGTGACAGAGAACTACTTTGGAATGCCACCTAATAGAGATACAATCTGAAGCCTCTATACTGTCGTTTTGTCACATGTTTCAGCATTCCCATTGCTGAAATGTTTGTACTAAAGTTACCTGCCAGTTTAATATCCCAGAGCATATTCTTTCATGATTTCAATGGACCACACTGTCAAATGCAAAATGTTAATTCAACACTGACAGGTTGCATTTGGTAAGCAGCGCACTGTGAAATTGTAGATCTGATATTTTTGGCAAAGAGATTTGGTGTAATGGCGGAAAAAGGTTTGGACCAAGGATAGATCCCTGGGGTCTATGCAGTAGATATCAGATGTACTCTTGGGTGCAAAGGCTGAACGATGGAAGCCAGTGCATTCTGGAAGTCATCCACTATTAATATTATATATTATTTGAATAAAAGCAATTAAAATATATGTATCAGTCCTCCCCACGGATTGTAGCTTACATACTGTACTAACCTTATTGTAAGTCGCTTTGGATAAAAGCGTCTGCTAAATGACTGTAATGTAATAATGTAATGTAACCTAGAAACCGGCAGAGACTCAATGGAGAGTCCTATCGTAGACTCTGTCGGTCATCAAATTATTGGCTTGGGAATGCAACAAAAACTAAAAAAATCTCCATGAATTCAAGGCTTCATTGTATAATTGATAGAAAATAAGTGTGTGTGTGTGTGTGTGTGTGTGTGTGTGTGTGTGTGTGTGTGTGTGTGTGTGTGTGTGTGTGTGTGTGTGTGTGTGTGTGTGTGTGTGTGTGTGTGTGTGTGTGTGTGTGTGTGTGTGTGTGTGTGTGTGTGTGTGTGTGTGTGTGTGTGCATTGCATTGCATTGTAATTAGCCTGTTTGTGCATATAATTTACTTGTGTCTGTTTGCAACTACATTTATTTACAAAAATATGCCTGTCCTCCATTGACAACGAACAATTATCAAACTGTTGCGGTGGTCACAGTGGACAAGTGATGCATACGTTTGTACAACTCAAAATCACTTGTAGGCCTACAGTATGTTTGTTTTGACATCACATGTGCACACGTGTGCCTACAGTACTGTACAACTGTAAGGGATAGTAAGAGTTCATGTTACACATAATTCAGTATAGTGCATATTAGCAGAACACATGATAGCATCTGGAATGTGTTTTTTTTTTTTCATATGGTGGATGGTAAAGGAGGAAATACATACCAGAACTCAATGTACACACGTTTTTGGCAGAAGAGAGATAACCTGAAAACGTGCACTAGTGTAACATGCGGTCACATGCATGTTGTCACTAAATGGACATCCTTAAATTATTTTATAATCATAGCTTAGTTCATTTTAACATGAATTACTTTATTTAACATTTAACATTTGCTTTTAGGTCTAACAAATTTTCATTTAGCTCTTTTGCAGTTATTCAGTTTTTCATTTGCTGTCTGTTATTGTGAAGTACTTTGTAACAGGTAACTGCATTTTAAAACTTAAAAAACAATATTGTATCATTATTAATAGAACCTTCTAATCCATCTCCTTTTTCCTACTGGCATAACCACCATTCCACCATGCATGCCTAAGGATGTGCATTATTTTTTAAAGTATGCAATACAGTATGTTTTAACTAAAAAGAAAGTGCATTTCAACCTTTTACATTTTGTCAAGTGACAGGAAAGTATAAGTGAGAAAGAAGAGAGACAGAGCCTCTGTTTCTTCTATTTTAATCAATAACTCAATATTTCACAATAAGAGTGAGTAAACTTAAGCTCAAAGCTTGATTTGTGGATACATTATAGAATGGGCACATAAAGGTTGTTACACAAACAGTACAGTATGTAAACCAAGGCCACTTGGTATGGACACTGTATTGTTAACTTTTTACCCAAACTCCCACAATATATTCCCTTCCTTTCTCTTTCACTCACACACTCGCTATCAATCAATGATCAGACTACTAAGCAGTGCTAATCTTTTCATGTTCCTCATAATGACGCAATGGATACAATGTTTGTTGTTTTTGTGTTGCTAGCATGCCTAACCCGAGTTACATTTTCTTAAAGGGATATTTCCCTTTCAAACATGTTTGGGGTCATTTTAATGTCTACTCTGGCTTTTCTGTTTCACCCCAGAAAGTTTTTTTGTTTCTTGATTCAGTATTTAGATATTTGATATTAATTTTATCAGACACCCCCCCTTCCTATACAAACCCGTTGTAACTTCAAACTCCATTTTAACCATGTTAGATTGAGATTCATTGAAAACACCTGTTTTTTAAATTACTTTTTTCATTTATTTTTTATATATATATATTTTAATGAAAATAATAATAATTCAATAACAAAATAACTGATGTCTGCTCAGTTGGTCACGATGAGTGCTCCAGGGGAACTGTTGGGTTAAGAGTCCATGGGCAGACATTCATCTGTCATCGTAGAATTTGAAATTTGAAAAACCTGTAGTGACAATTAAGTTTAAAGATTGTACTAATAATCCAAACCTGTGGCTCACCTGGTAGAGTGCATACCATTAAGGTTCAGTCCTAGCTCAGCTGACCGGGGTTCAAATCCGACTTGGGGCCCTTTGCTGCATGTCCTCCGCCATTTCCTGTCTCCCCTAAAGGCTTGAAAACACCTCAGGGAATAACAAAACAACACAAATATTAATCAATTAAAAACAAAGTCTGGTAATGAGCAGTATAGGCCAAACAATGAGTTTGTATGATGCAAAATATTCACATACTACTTAATTTCAAATGTTAACTGATTACTGATGTTTTCCAATGTGTTACAGAAAAATGGGGGTGAATTCCCCATAAGACAACTATAAAACACTGTTAGCCATAACAAATTACAAATAGGATCATCATCAATATTACCAACATGACCCAAGACCAAGATGTTATTCAGATATGTCTGAATAAAGAGTCAGAGCAAAAGAGTTAAAGTGCAAGTCATTAAAACCTAAAAGCAAATGTAAATATTTCATAAAAATCCTCTATAACTGTTCATCATCATTGATTATAGTTAGTAATCAATTCATTGTTTACCTCAGAGTAATGCATTGCTCATCCTCCTCAAAATCTGCTAATTATTCAATTACCTCCTAATCAGTCCCACTCTCAGGAGGATTTATTTGGACATTTTTGTGACATTTTGTGGCCATGTCAGTTTGAGGCCAAACAGAACCAAAATGCACAATAGCAGCACCCTGACTGTTTGACCTGAATGGAATGTTAGACCTGGATGGAACACAACCAATTTGTATCATTGGCAACACCTTTAAAGGATTTAACATAACTGTTCGTGTCAATATGGCTGCCATAAAAAAGGTCTATTCAATACCTGAACATCGAAGACTGACAAGCTGAGCACATCTGAAAGATGAGCGAGCAGTCATCATGCCTTTCAAACATAAAGGCGGCCAAAAGACAAGAGAGAACATGATCAGGATGCAGCAAAGCTCAATTAGACTTCAACTAATTCACTAAATTAGAGCAGGAATCCAGCAGTGTGGCTGGCAGATTGTGAAAAGGGCTGGCATTAAGACTGCCCTCTGTGGTGTGGTGTAGACACAATGCAGCAGGTAATGTTAGCATAGCAAGATATAGCCTATAATACTAAATAATCACAGTAGTTTTGGGCTAGTTATCTAGCATCTCACCTGCTGACGGGCTGTGCAGAGACCATTAGTGGGGCAGTTAATAAAAGAAAAAATATGTTTAGAACTTAACACTGACTGGACAAAGCAGTCAGATTCTATATAAATATTATAGTACATTCAAGTTATGAGGGACGGGGAGGAGGAATCTAAATGTTGTCTTAGATATCAATATGTAGCTATGGAATTAATGAATAGGCAACATAACAAACAATTTATGGATGGGGAGGGAGTAACTAATCACACAAATTAAACTCAGAACTCAGCATTTATACTGAGCGCCTAGCTGTCTCCCAGATAGTGGTTGCTGCTGCAAAGCATAACGGAAGTACGAGGGCACGTGACAACACTACGTCAGGTGAAAGTGAGGATGACTTCCAATTCCCTCATGTATGCTAGTCCCTACCCTTTATTAATGCTCCTACAGGTGGTCCTATAGGGAGAACACAGACAACCACACATGTCTCGAGTGATGTCAAGGCCAATATTTTTCACAGTGAGGTGTTTCACCGGGAGGATGTAATGCATGCGGAGGTACACTATATTCTTCCTAGTTCCACACAGGGTATTCATAGAAGAAGGTATGGTCAGTCCACGGGCCAGTCAGGCGCCATTGACGCACATGGAAGGCAAACTGGATCCTGAAGTTTGGTCAAATACATTGGCGTCAATGAGAGCCGGCTGGACCGACCTGTGAACAAACACTATTTCTGAACGATTGCGTCCTTTGTCAGTTAATCACAGATTGTTTTCTAATCACTTGTTTTTTGATGTGCACACTACGTAATTTTATTGAGGCATCTACACAGCGCCATATATTGTTTCTGGCTCGGCAGTATCGATGATATTTGGTTGGCACTTTGGCACGTTTAGAAACACTTCAGAAAACAATATGTCTTCCTTTATTTTCCTGGACCGAGTATTTTACAAAGGTCTCAATGGTTCAGAAATAATGTTTGTTCACAAGCTGGTCCACTTGGCCCTCATTGACTGCAATGCATTCCATCGACCTCCCCGGCTGCAGTTTCCCTCCCTGTGCAACAAATCTGCCAGATGGAATTGCTGGATAGAGAAAATGATGTAGACGAGACTGTACCTTCTTTTATAAAATACCACTTGCTAGATGATGCAAATCATTTGTTTTCAGAAGCAATGCTAATGATCCTCCCTCTGGTGCCAGCTTGCTCAGACCAAACCCAGTTTCAGATGATGCCACATGTAAAGTGGCTCTGCAGCCAATACTTGCACTGGCAGTAGATTGCTAAAGAACAAAGAACATGTACAATCAGGCACATGATCGAGCTGGCCAAAGCAAAGAATTATAACCTTGGGAAACGCTAATAACCCCCAAATGTCCCCCTCCCCCGACAGCCCCCCCAGTTTTATCACAAAATAAAATGGAAAAATAAATAAACTATACAAGTAATGGTCATTATCAAAGGCAAACCGTTATCAGATTTGATACAAATATAATCCCATCTAAAACTAATGTCATGTAAAATGACACGTGGCCAGTTGTGTTGTTGTATCCGTAGTATGTGACAGTGTGCTATGTAAATCACGTGTGTTTCCTGTCGCATGTGCTACGGCACATGTTTGAAGAATGTTACCTTCAGGGGCTAACCCTGGGTCAGGAGGAATGAACGTGTACTGTACGAGTGCAGTAAGGTGGTGCTCTAAGTGGACACGCCTCCCCAAAGGCCCATATATACCTGTGATGCTTGCAAGTCTCAGAAACAAAGGCAGACTGAGAACTGATCAGAGCATCATTCATCTTCAGAGGCAGAACCATGGGGAACTGTGTTCAGGGAACGAAGGACTTCTTCTGCCGGCAGAAAAACACCAATGTGCGGCTCAGTTTGCCAGCGGTGGCAATGGTATGGCAACTTGCCATGATCATCCTGTTTGGAGTCTTCATCCGTTATGATGATGAATCGGACACAGGAAAATGGATTGAACACAAAAAACATTACAACATTACCAGTGACATCGAAAATGACTTCTACTTCAGATATCCAAGTAAGTATGGATTAAGAACGGTCAATTGTATTTTTTTGCTGGATATTTTGCATTAATTTGCTGGACATACAATAGATTTTTGTTTATTTATTTAACCTTTATTTAACCAGGATGGTGGTTACAGACAGAACACACAAAAGCATACAACATTTTTGAAATTCACATTTCAAAAGACATTTCTAGCAGTCCATTTCATAAACAGATGTAGTATAAATTAAAAACATTGAAATTGGCATATTAAGGAATCCGAATCTTATTCTTATATTTTGTATTTAAATCGTACTTTAGTGAATTTCAAGTTATTCTGCAACATATTCCATGCCTATACCTCATCTCACCTCCAGTGATACTGGAAATCCATTATAAAACAGAAAATACTTACTTAACCCATTTCCAGTGATTTCAATTGTATGAATATTCACTATTGTATTACAACCTACACCACAAGAGTCCAGTTTATGTGTTGACCTAGGTCATCTCTTGATCTTTTGAGTTAGCACTGAATATGAACCTGATTTTCAGAATGCATATGCTGCTTGTTTGAACAGTCAAACACAGTTTATTTTATTGTATGCCTTCCTTGGCAGTTTTGTACAATACAATGTTATTCTGTACTGTGAGAGAGTATTGCTTTCATTTCACTGACAAGTTAATGATGATCATAGAGAACATCAATTGTTATGTAGATTGTTATATAATGAGCAGCTGAACTGTTGTTGACTAAGGGCAAATGGAATGATACTTTGTTTCAAAATCGAAAGTTGCCTTGGGCTTGCTTCCACATAATGCAAAAATGTCAGCTTCGCATTAAGCATAAAATGCTGCATGTACAAGGCCAAGGCTGCATGTACTAATTCATTAATTTAGGAAGACTCTCTTGAAGTAGGCTACATATTTTTGAATTGTTGCTGAACCCATGTGGATATAAGTGATGTTTTTCACTAATAGACCCTTTCCATTGCAGGGTAAACACAGATACAAATAATAACATAATAACAATAATTGATACACATTGCATGGTGCACCCAAGACTTGAGAATAGTTATCAATGCTTTCTAACTGGTACACGTGAAATTGAACATACCAACAATACATTTTCTTAGCTTTAGCTGTCTGCTATAACACATCTGTGAAAAGGATAATCTTACCACAGTTGTGACTCATACCTCATATTAATGAACCATAATACTCTTTGTTTCCAGGCTTCCAGGACGTCCATGTCATGATCTTTGTTGGCTTCGGCTTCCTCATGACTTTTCTGAAACGCTACAGCTTTGGCGCTGTGGGGTTCAACTTTCTGATTGCAGCTTTTGGTATCCAGTGGGCTCTTCTTATGCAAGGCTGGTTTCATTCTCTCGACCACGAAACAGGAAAGATCTACATCGGAGTTGAGAGGTAAAAGCTTTCCTATAAAACAGAACAGTGCAGTCATGCTATAAAAATCTGTCAACGTGAGTTTATCAGTTTAACTTGGTACAGCCCTACATACAACAGGCTATATCACAAGTATGAACATACTGTAGTTATGTAACATAGATGGTTCATTCATCACCCCTGTCACTCCTGAGTACACGTCTGTGTTTTTCCTTTGTTGTACCTCTCTTACCGGTTTGAATGATGAACATGTCATTCTTCTCATACTTTCTTCTTCTTAAAAAGATTAAGATCTATAGTACAAGTTAGTCTGCTCAATGTCTAACAGTGACTTGCTCAGCATTAAATCATATATCTTGTCCTCTCCCCACCCCACCCCACGCCCATCCAGTCTCATCAATGCAGATTTCTGTGTAGCTGGCTGTCTGATAGCCTACGGCGCCTGCCTGGGAAAAGTCAGTCCAGTGCAGCTATTGGTTCTTACTCTATTTGGTGTCACGCTGTTTGCTGTGGAAGAGTTCATTATCCTCGACCTCCTACATGTGAGTCCCACTGAATACACAACACAGAGGGACCCAAAGAATGCGTTTTCCAATGGGCAGTTCTCTCCTGAAACAGTTATGTTATCTATTGATAAATGTAAATATTGAGATTCTAAAATAATTATTTTCATGTGCAGTGCAGAGATGCTGGTGGCTCCATGATTATTCATTGCTTCGGAGGGTATTACGGCTTGGCCATCTCCTGGGTCCTCTACCGACCAAACCTACACCAGAGCAGTGGCCGCAATGGTTCTCTCTACCACTCTGATGTGTTTGCCATGATTGGTGAGTTGGAAATGTCTGACTATGCCAGTTGCACCAACAAACACAATCAGTCTTGTTTATGTGTGGGCAGCTGGCAGGGGAGGGTGATCTCTGTCGCTGCACTATGACTTCTGCAAGTCGGACACTCGTTCAGCAGGGAGTGGAACTGGAAGGGGTAGCGTGTTCCTCCACAAATGTTACGTCCTCCCAGTAAAACTCTCACTGTCAGGTGAAAAGCAATGGCTGGCAACTCCATGTGTAGCCTACCAGAGGAGACATGTGGGTAATTACACCCTCCTCAAGACCAACAAGTAGGAGTTGGCAGTGATTACTAAAATTGTGCATAAAATAAAAAACAAAAACAAGACAAAAAAACAACAGTTGATCAAAACATAAGCTGTTTATTTGTTTTTCTATATTCAACATGTTGTCAGAGTCTCTTTGTAATGTGCTGTGTGTGTGTGTGTGTGTGTGTGTGTGTGTGTGTGTGTGTGTGTGTGTGTGTGTGTGTGTGTGTGTGTGTGTGTGTGTGTGTGTGTGTGTGTGCGTGTGCGTGT
The DNA here is from genome assembly GCF_963454915.1 of Gymnoscopelus microlampas. NCBI lineage: Eukaryota > Metazoa > Chordata > Actinopteri > Myctophiformes > Myctophidae > Gymnoscopelus > Gymnoscopelus microlampas. The sequence goes on from NC_139962.1 coordinate 42,534,441, forward strand.
GTGTGTGTGTTAATACAATGATTGCAATAAATGGTGACAAAATCCTATTGTCCTAATGAACCTCACAGGCACACTGTTTCTGTGGATGTTCTGGCCCAGTTTCAACGGTGCTATCACGGACCATGGTGATGGACAGCACAGGACAGCAATTAACACCTACCTGGCCCTGGCCTCCTGTGTTCTTACCACTGTGTCCATCTCCAGTGTGTCCCAGAAGGGGGGCAAACTTGATATGGTAACAAACAAACAACTAAGAACAACTCATATTTAACCACTTTCAACCTGGGGTCCCTGTTTTGGGCATAGGAAAACATTCTACAAAAAATTCTAAAATGTTCAAACATTTTCAAACATTTCCAAAACAAAAACAGTGAACATAGCCAATCTGCTATTTCCACTATTTTTGAAAGTTGTTTCATATAATTGGTCCTCACTAATGCTCATTATAATATGGCACCAATTTTTGTCCACTCACCTGCCTACCAGTGACATCATCGCTGGGGAATCCAAGCTAAGAGAAACTCGAAAGTTAGCATGTTATAATAGAAGCCATTGTTCTCGCATTAATAAAATATAAAATAAAAATGTTTAAATCTTGTTTCAAATGACCAAACATGTCTACCGATGATGTCACTGGTAGGCGTGTTTCTGAACTGTCCACATTCCTCCTCTGAGACACAGACCGAGTAGACAAAAATGGTACCACATTATTATGAGCATTAGTGAGGACCAATTATACGAAGATAGGTTGAAAATGGGTGAAGAGGTCCTTTAAGTGGTTAAAAGCAGAAGTTTTATTAAATAAAATGAGAAGAACAATCAATGATCATACAGTTGAAATGTAATCTGCAGACTGGTGCTTCTGACTATCTGAGGCAGGTGTTTTTGTCAATCCCCTGACTGACATGCTTGTTTGTGACAGGTACATATCCAGAATGCTACCCTGGCAGGTGGTGTTGCCATGGGAACATCAGCTGAGTTCATGATCACTCCATATGGGGCACTAATTGTGGGCTTCTGCTGTGGCATCATCTCCACCTTCGGCTACGTTGTTGTCACTGTAAGCATGCAAATTATTCATTTGATTATGTCATGTGAAACCAAGCACTGGATTGTCTGTTGACTACCCTCAGTATACACAATAAAATCCTCTGTGTTAATTTCACCACCAAGAGAGTACAAATGGAACATGGCATTTGCTTTCATTTGTAATCACTTTGGAATTAAATGAACACTATGTAATTTACAGTGTAGCAGAGTGAATTAAATTAATGCAATCTGACTTCAAGAAGGAAAGGAATACTTTTTTTGGAAGTCACCAGTGCCTGGAGTAGGGAAGTGTCCCCTGGGTGCTGTGCTGGTTAAACAAACTATCGAAATACAAATTTGATTGTACAGAAAAAGTTGCTCATTCCTCTGTGACTGTTTTCTTTGTTCTTATTTTCTTTTTGAAAGTGGGAGTGAGTAGTATTAAATCGTTCTGCTTAGCTTTCTCCATGTCATTTTGACAAAAGGCCTTACATGACAAGTAGGTAACAAACAACCCCCTGTCTCTCCCTGCCTCCCAGCCATGGATGGAGAAATATTTGAAGATCCAAGATACTTGTGGCGTCCACAACCTGCATGCCGTACCAGGGATGCTGGGTGGGTTTACCGGAGCCATCGTTGCTGCAGCTGCCACTGAAGCGGTCTATACAAGGGAGGGGTGAGTGGAAACACACACGCACGCATGCACACGCACACGCACACGCACACGCACACGCACACGCACACACACACACACACACACACACACACACACACACACACACACACACACACACACACACACGGAAACAGTGGAAACCCATAACATGGTCTGTTTTATCTTCATAAACAATCAGAAATACACATCTCTCCATCAGTAAACTGAGACACTGATGTCACAGTCCAGTGACCAGGCTTTGTTTCTCTTCCATGAGACAGCTGAATTTAAACACTATCTCCTCAGCAGTGTTTATCACATTTAATCACTTTTAGTCATCAAGAACATGTTTTAGGGATTTAAGTCACCGTTTGACCATAACAGAATAATTGTTTTAATGCAGTATCATTGTAAACAAATGGCCCTTTCGCTTTCTTGAAATGATCAAAATGGAATTCAAATTGAACATAAAGTGTAATCTGATGTTGCAGGAAACATAACATTAGAAATGCCCCATTCTTCACAGGTTGGTCAACACATTTGATTTTGAAGGGGACTTTGCAGACAGAACTGTGGGGACGCAGGGTGGCTTCCAAGCTGCTGGGACATGTGTGGCAATGGCATTTGGAATTGGTGGAGGAGCTCTCGTTGGTAAGTTTGGAAACTTTGGACAGTATACTGTACGTTAATATCTGAACCAAAATACAATTTCCTTGTCATGTCAAGTGGTCTCTGTGTCTCGTGGACTGACAATAGGATACGACAAAGAAGATGCATAATCATAATGTATTCATAGAGATCTTTTTAGAAGTAATTTTAAAAATAAAAATAAATAAATAACTATTAAAATTATGAGAACATAATAGGTTTGCCTTTGTGGAAGTAAAGACAATACAACAATGACAATTGTCAATTGGAATTTGGCATGATCACCATGGCACACCAACCAACACCCATCATTATATTTTATTAGCTGCAGCTGAGTTACTGACATCACAGAACCCCAACTCAGTTATTTTTAACTATAAAATGACTCATATCTCATAACCTTGGCTAAGGTTCAGTCATTTCCCCCTTTTAACTGTACATTTCCTTTATCTGACACTCACTGTTGGTAAATGTGCCTTTTTTGAAAAGTGGTTGTGATTTTATTTAAACAGTGTCAGTGTCAGAAGCTTCTTTGGTTTCATAGACTAGGAGGACTAAGACTAATGCTGCATCCACACTAGTAGTGACAAAGCAACAGGCTACAAGTCATCTTCAATTTAAGCCAGCATCATGAAGCTACAGATGCTTGACACTCTCAAGGCAAACCAGACAACTCTTACACAATCTTCAAATACTACAGAGAGTCTGTACTTAGGCCTCCTAAGAGTTTGGCCCTGGAAGGTGTCATCTATTTGTCATTTCCATTAATTGAAATATATTTTTTAAATATATTTAAAATATATGTTTGAATGTCCATTTCTGCTTAGCATGAATCTACATGCTGCTTTTTCATACCTTTTAAAACAGCTGCATTTATAATTTTATCAAGCTAAATTCTTAAAATGTGAGAAGATTGAGGGTGATAATAACATCCATTCTTCTGTCTTCACAGGCTTGATCCTGAGGTTGCCCTTCTGGGGAGACCCTGCCGATGACAACTGCTTTGATGATGAGGTTTACTGGGAGGTCAGTGCTATTCAGTGTCTTACCACTAGATGACAGTATTGCCCTATTTAACTGAAAAGCTACAGTATGTTTCTTGTTATATTATACCTCTATGGTTTCTTGTCAATGTTCTGATTAAGTGTGTTTCTCCTCAGCTTCCTGAAGAGGAGGAGTCTATCCCCCCTGTTCTGGAATACAACAACCATATGATACACAAGCAACAAGAAATGTAAGTCCTGCTTTCCCCCAGCACAGAAACATCTATTATCTTATCATTATGTTTTATCTTATTATTTTGATGATTATAACCCTGTTATTACATGGTCATCTTTTTATTTGAATTCATTTTAAACACTTCTCTCCTATAGGTCTGAGTCCAATTTCTCTGTGGATCAAAGCTAGAGCATGCTAGAGCAGCCCTGAAGTGTGAAGGACCCTCCCTGATAATGAAGGCAATTCATAGGAGCACAGTTGTTTGATTTTCCTGTGAAGTATGATGGTTCCTATAACATTGTTGCCTCAAATCATGTATACTTTAAACTCATTTATTATTCAATTATTAGAAGCCCATGACAGTGGTGAGTCAGCGCCAAATAGGCTATATTGCCATTTTCTATAACAGAAAAAAAGCTTTATGACAATGTGAGGAATTATATGAATTCCCATCAAGGTAAGATATAAGATATCAGATCCACATTACACATGAAATGGTACTCTCCTTACTGTACATTGGCGGTACGTCTTAACAAGGTCATCTGTAGAGAGGCAGGGAATCCATAATACTTGTGAATTTAATATAACAAGTTGTGATTATAACTCCACTACACAGAGGAATGAGTTACTATGTTGTATGTATTATCTTAAAATGCTTCACAACTTAAATCTTTGCCTTAAGAAATTCATATTTTTGAGATTAGAATTCAATGACACTGTAATATACTTTGATGTTGTGACTTATAGTCACCATGGATGTTGTAATATATTTAAAATCTCTCTATATATATTTTCTTTTCTTCTGTAAGTGTTGTTTGTGGACACATCTATTGGACTTTAGTTTGTGTAACACACAAGGCATCACGAATAGGATGGGAGTGCCTTTTGAGGTCGTATTTTCCAATTGATTTCCTTGCATAATTTATATGGGAGAAGTAATTATAGTATTTAAACAAAGAGTTAATGGTATTGAAGATCTTAAATAGTTATACATAACTCTGTGTACAGTACATACAATATATCTCTCTGTCCTATTAAGGAAGTTTTGTTGCCATAAATATGACACGTTGAATGTGTGAATATCTGTTTGTCTAAATGAAATATAGCAAACAGAATGATGAATGAATGATGAATATTTTCTGTATCTTCTTATTGTTCTTTGTTTTGGACTATGAAGAAGCTTTGTAAATACAATGCTATTATGTGTCTTGAAATATCACTGTGACTTCAATAAAGGTGCTTTAAAACTGTATGACTTGAGGCTGCACAAGTACGTTTATACAGTAGACCACGCGTTTAACTGACAGACCGATTCTGGTAGGCTAGATGAGCATATGTGTGGGTGTGGATAGCTTAAAGAGAGGGGCTGAACTAGTCTGGGGCTCTGGGTCCATGTGGTCAATGGTCATCAGACTTGATACCCTCGGGGCAAACCTCCCCACTCCTTCCATTCTGATGGTAATGCAGGCCAGACAGGGTCATTTCCTGACCAAACACTGTGACACTGATGAACTCTAAACGCACTGTGTGGACATTGGCTTTATGCTGGCATGATAGGTTTGCTGGTGGCTGGAGTTTTATTGAGTGAAGAGGTCTCTACAATGACTGGAAGGGTTAAATGAGTTAACCAGGAGGTTACAACTCCAGGGTCAAATACTTCAGAGAATCTTGTCATTAAGATGAGAGTTGCAGTGAAAAAACAAAAAATTGCACTACCCTTTTCTTAGAGTGTTATACAAATATATTTTAGTGACATGCTTTTTGTTTAGTTTTTTCAATTCCTGAAACATTTTGGAGTTAGCTGGTTTCTGCCTGACAGCAGAGATATCACTGCTGCAGAGGGCAAAAAACATTTCTTCGCGCTGGCAGATTCATCTGGTTTCCATGCTAAGGTGAGCCAGTATAGGATACAACAGCAGTGACAACACACATAAATAACGACTAAATTGGAGAGAAAATGGGGGGGGAATAATAATTCTGCAGTACATAATGTGAGAAAATTATTGTACAAGAGGTTCGCGGCCTTCACACCTACGTTGCACCACATCCGACCGAAATGCCTATATATGAAGATCTCTGATGTCATCAGTATGGCCCTATGTAACAGGGTTATGTATGAGTCATAGTGACGGGCTGCAGGCCCGGCCTCTATGGTTATGTCTGAGTCATTTTTGGCCTGGTGTTGGCGGGGCTCCAAAAGGAAGGCTATGTTGGTGGGTCCATTCACAACTATGATCCCAAACAACATATCTCAAAAACTGCTGGATGGATTGTCATGGAATTTTCTGTGCACCTTTTAGTTTAGTTTAATTAAATTTATTTCGATCCACATCAACAGTATCACAAAATGTACCACACTGTAATCCAATAACTCATTTTGGTTGATCGAAAAGGCATAGGCTGAAGCTCAAAGCTTCATGAACCACAGGGAAAGACCCCTACTTATTAAATAGGTTCTCTCTCTCCCTTTGTCTCTCCCACTACCTCCTTCACCAGGGCATATTTGCATATTTGTGCTGATGTTGGGCATGTCCGGTTCATATATGGGCATATTATTATACACCAATTTTCACTGATGTTGTGCGTATCCTATCAATACACAGGCATATCTGCGAGCCTGCCACAGACAAGACAGACACCACCCACCATAGCTTGAACTTCACAGTTGATGCATATTGCAAGTAAGATGTGTATATGTGGTGTATGATTGAGACCCTTTAGGAATTGTTGCAATTAATAATAGGTTAAAATGCGGACTATGTATAATGTATACTCAATAGATAATGTATACTCAATTGTGTGCACTCGTTTCCCAATACTGAGGCAATTTCTATACCCTGAGAATATATATATTTTAACCACTTTCAACTTGGCAAACCTATTTTGGGTACGTCGTCATTAGGCATAGGTGAAATATTTTAATTGCATGTATTTTATTTTATTTATTTTCCCCCCACTAATTCTCATTCTTCAAAAATATGGCAGATGTACAAGCTTTCAACCCATTGCATCGCAACAAGTTGTGACTTTGTAGATCTGCTATTCCCACAATGAATCCAGATCTCGTAATTTTGACTTGCATGTTGGTGTGCCTAAAAAGTTTGAAAACCACTGATGATTATACTTTATTGATCCCTGTGGGGATCCTTTGCATTTAACCCATACTAACCCTTACTACTATATCAGTGTAAAAATGTACCACTTTTTATACTTTCAGAGTTAAATGAATACTCCAGATTTCACTGTGCATGGAAGACAGGCAGGGAGTGTTAATCCCACTCTTTATCTCCCCTGAAAAGACCTGATGTTAAAAGGAGAGTGGACACAGCTCCTCTCATGAATCATATGACCCCTGGGAGTGTGTTTGTGAAACCACTTGGGCCGCTATTGTCCCCCTGGGACTGGCCTCATCTGAAAAGCTGCCGAATGCCTGTAATCAGATTAAAGGTTGAAGGGACAGGGAGGAGGGATTTTCAAGGAATGGGGACGAGATTGTGGAAGTTCTCTAATCAGTACCTGCTATTGAAGTGCAGAAGAGAGGCTAAATAACGCAGCAGGGGACCAAGCCACAGGGACAAATTGGCCTATTGTTGAGCGGGTGCAATGGGGTGGGTTGCACGGGGAATATAATCAGCGAGGTTAGAGTGGAGTAGAATTTGTGGAATGGGCAAAGTAGGAGAACTGAAGAACTCCTAAAGGTGGTGGCCCTCTGCCCTCCTGCCTCGGCAATTATATCACCTTTGTGAGCTGATTGAACAGGCTGCCGAATCCATCTGGGCTGATCAATGTGTGTAGCATCCACCACTTTCTCACCAGCCAGAGGCTTTTCTGGTCCAAAACAGACTTATAAACATGCCCCATCAGAAAGCACCCTCCCTGTCCAGGGGCCCATTACCAGCGTTTTGCAAAGACCACTTCACAATCAGGTTTTGTTCTCCTTGGAACACAGAGGATGTAGATGTCCAGTGTTCATGGTGAGGGGTGATCTCATTTTGTCAAAAGATTAAATATGGAAAAAGACCATAGGTCTCTGTTTTTGTGAGAGATTGAAATTGAAAGAAAGAAAATAAAACAAAGGGAAATTAAGTGAGAATGAAAGCAGGAGAGTGAAAGGGTGGATAGAGAGGATATCATCAACATCTAACCAGCATGGTTAACAATCTTGTAGTGTTAGAGCTTGTAGTGTAATATCACAAATAGGATGTCCTGCTGATTTAGCTGCATTTCCCCTACCCTTCTGTCATGGTCACTCATCAAATGTCCATTGACAGAACACTAGGCATTATCAGAGGCTAATCAACCCTTTTTATCCACTTGACAAGAGTCCATTTGTTGAGGTCAGAGGGGTAAGTCTCAGGGGGGTATGACCCCTGTACTAACATTGGTAAAGAGAACCAGAAAAATCCCTATTCATAACAAGGGGAGCTTTGATAGGAGCACAAAGGCCACAGGATCCTTGCCAGAGTGAAATAGGTAGAAATCAGAGCAGCTTTAGAACATGTGAGAATGATCACAACTGAATGGTTTAGCCAATTAAGGTGCTCCACCTGCATCTGGCCTCCAATTAGAGCAAGCTAATTGATAAATAACCATTGAAAACAATACAACACATATATAATTGCTTGCTTAAACTGAAGCTTGGACCTATCATAGCAAAAGTACAAGTTGGCAGAAGGCCTGTACTTGCTTCTTATGGTCAGAATTAATGTGTAAAAATGTAAGATGTGATGATAAATCAGCAAAACTTCCTATCCTATTTTCTTACTGTGGTATCATTGGCACAATTGAATAATATGGAAACATGAATTTAAAACATGATGCTATTTCTTTTTTTTGTATTATTCATGCACTGAATTAAATTATAGAAACGTTTTTAACACCTGCAGCAAACTAATCGCTCCCATGCATGGATACAGTACATTATTTGTGTGAATAGGATTTTAGATCACCAATACCCCAGAGCATTTGACAACCTCTTAGACTATAATACTATGTTACTATGTTATTCTTCAGTTCAGGCAGATAATCAGATAATCCTTTTTATAAACTATATTGCTCTAAACCACATTTTCATTTTTCACTTTAACTTATAGCCTAGGCTCAGTGTGTAGTTTGTTTTCCTGTGAAGTTAAAAAGTGCACAGGGGTACAACATGACAGGCTAGTAAGCAACGTAGCTGCAGCCAATAAAATGAATGAGTGTGTTTAATATGGGTGCACCAATGTATAAATCTAATACACCCATTATTCATTTTATGAGCTGCAGTTATACATCACAGTATACTGTAAGGTCAAACTTAGGGCATGGTCTCACATATGAGTCTGAGGGGGAGTTGGTATATTTCATTTGACTTATGTTGGAGTGGTTGGCTCACTGAAAGAAAACAAAGGTTACAAAGGTAACCATGGTTATGTGACCCGGTTGGATCACTCCAATGTGGGTACCCCTCTGCCGCAGAGTGATACCCACATTGGAGCTGGAGTGATCCAATGAGGAGAAACATAACTACAACTGCAAGTGAAACGCCCCCCCCCCCCCCCCCCCCAAGTGAGGTCAGCCACGCGTTTCTTTCCTATTGGTTGACACCAATGTTGAATGTGATGTGTCAACGTGCTGCAACAGGAAGTTCCACACCTTCGCTCCAATAGAATGGAAGTGAACGGGTGTTTCTGATGCATATTATGTGTGACCATGCCCATACTCTAGTCTATGCAGCCTGCCATGTTAAAACAAACTACAACATCAGCCTAGGGTTTCATGCCCCTTTAGGAGCTGAGCTAGTCTGTAACCTCTCTGGATTCTTCTTTTTTTCTCTGCCCAAATGCCATCATTATTCAGTCAGAGCAGGCAAGCTGCTGCTTCGCAGAACCTTTTTTGGTTCTCTGTGGCAAAGGAAAACTGATGAGTCATGATCTTATCCTCCAAGCACCTGGGCCTTTTATTTCTTTCATCCAAGTTAAGGGCATACATACTTGAAGGTATTGTAGTGAGGGACGGCAGGGTTCCTCATGGTTCCTCTGTCTCTCATTTGTGAAATGGAGTTGGAACACTGTTTGTTCAGAAGGGAAGAGCACGCTTGATACTGTAACTACAGGTATAAGATTACAAACTCATCTGATAACATCTACTCCGCTGCAAAACCGATCTCTCAACTCCTTTCCTGCTCACCTGACTTCAATCTCACCTGATAATTCGTTCCCCATTCATCTGACTTCAAACTCACCTGATGACGTCAACTCCTCCCCCGTTCACGTGCCGCCAATCTATCTTGCTAATCAGTGAGGTATGTACCTTGCCATACCTGTGATTTGTGCTTTGTATCTCACATTCTAAAATAGAGGCACTGTAGCACAGACTGTGGACTGTGCCTTGAATTACATAAAAGGTACATAGCTGATTTGAAGTCATGTTTCATGTCAGTCTACATGGGAAAAAACGTTGAAGTTTACATTTGCACTTCTGGTATAAATGTTGCCTTAAATTGTAGTATATCTACATATCTATAGAATGTGTGGTCAGACCAGTGGGGCCAGAATGTGCAACACCCACAGTTGGGATTATTTCTTTTAAAGAGTGTTATGTGTTGTGTTGTGAGACTGGCAGTCTACAGTGGCCCCAAGAGACCGCTTTTGTCACACATGCATATTCATGACCACATGAATGCAGGTGCACAAGGGTTGACAAGGAGTGTATTTATACTTGGTGCGGGCCATCTTGCACACCTAAAAGCAGGTCTACAAGTTCACAACACCTGTAATGCGTGTTGCATGTGTTGTGATTTAAGTATAAATCACCCTGTGCATCTGACTCTGAAGTCAAAGTCTCACAAAGCTTCACATGCTGCACTGGGTATACAAAGAACGAACACTGTCAACTTCTCTGTCTGGGATCAGCCTCGCTCTCTGAACTCTGGGATCTCACAAAAAAACTGTGCCTAATCCAAACCTTAAGCCTATCCGTAACCTCACAAAAACTATACATAACCATAACCTCACACTGATCTAATCATCTGTTGAACTATTGGGACGTCGGTCTAACCTATGGGTGCTCTCTGACACTGACACCCAATATGCCGTGCCCCCTGCCTTCCAGAAAACCCCACTGTATAACCTTGTGTATCTTAAGGCCAGTCCACACCAATGCAACTAGTCGCAACTCCTTGCAAAAAAACTGTTTTACGGCCAGTCCACACCAACGCAACTACTTGCAACTGCCAATGGGGATAATGGTTGCAAGTAGTTGCATGTTGCAAGGAGTTGAGTCGCGAATCATTGGTGTGGACTGGCGTTAGTCTTGAGTTACTGTAGGGTGCTGAAGGATCTGGGAAAAAGGCTACATCCTGTACTTTTTGCAGAATGGCCATGCAGCAAAAGTACATTTCGGAAAGCTAGAGGGTCAAATGATCTGAGTACAATACATAAAAGCATCTCGGCATAGACGCTGCTATTTTGGAGAAAGCGTAAAGTGCCTTTGTATACAAAGTAAAATGCATGGACAGATGTGCCCATACCATGACACATTTTACAGGGAGAGCGGCAGCGCATTTTGTCATGTAGGCCACTGGTTCTCAGCATTGGGTCTGGAGACCACCAGGGTCCTAAATGGACCCTTGTGGGTCTGTTAGAATAACACTGAGGATTTTACACTGTAGTTTGAGGTCCCATAGATAAAAAATCATACCAAATGGGGTCTGTGGCCTAATGCACATCAAACTGGATGTCCTTGAAATTCAAATCACTGGCATTGGTGACACCATGTGTTCAATTGCATTGATGAAAATTGCATTGACTGACAGGGGGCAGTCATCTCACAGTGCAATGGAAGGAGGGAACGTCTGCGATGAGTGGAGGGAACTGGGAAAAGAAGGGGAGTGGGAAGATTCTCTAGGGAAGGGTGGGTGTTTGGGTGAAAAGCGACAGCATATGCATTGTTGAGAGGCCCTGACTCGCCACCCTGGAGAGCTCCCTGTTCCCACGGTCTGCTCAACAAACAAACGCATTCCCCCTCCACTACTCCACCAACACCCCCCCCCCCCCCCGCCCTGCAACCCAGTGGTGATGTCATTAATTACCATCAAAATGAGTATGACAGCAAGCAAGGGTGCGTGCGTCTGCCAGCAAGTGTTTGTATGCGGGTACGTGTGTATGTGTGTGTGTGTGAGAGAGAGAGAGAGAGAGAGAGAGAGAGAGAGAGAGAGAGAGAGAGAGAGAGAGAGAGAGAGAGCGAGGAAGAGGGAGAGGGAGAGGGAGAGGGAGAGGGAGAGAGGGAGAGGGAGAGCGAGGGAGAACGAGAAAGAAAGAGACCATTGTCTGTTCTGAAATAAAGAAATGTCCACTGAACCATTGTAAAGGGGAAAGGCAGAAAAATGGACCAAATTCAGGGTTGTGTGAGTAAGAGCTAGGCTGTCACATCCTGTCAGAGTCCCACAAAACCTGACACGCACACATTGCCCTGCCTGGCCACAGAGACACACTGTGCTCCTGTGATTGTATGCTCTCCTCATGTAATTCAGCCTATTCCCTCCCAGGCATATATGGACTATTGTCTATGTGTGTGTGTGTGTGTGTGTGTGTGTGTGTGTGTGTGTGTGTGTGTGTGTGTGTGTGTGTGTGTGTGTGTGTGTGTGTGTGTGTGTGTGTGTGTGTGTGTGTGTGTGTGTGTGTGTGTGTGTGTGTGTGTGTGTGTGTGTGTGTGTGTGTGAGAGTGTGAATTCTGTTCTTGTTTACCTGAGCAAACCAGTGATGACCTTTCCTGTTCTCTCTGTGAGAAGCCTGTTCAATGCATCTGTTGTTCTGTTTTCTGGAACGTTTAGGACATGACATGACATGAACCATTGTACATCCTTTCATTAGTGCATTGTTTAGAAAAAACAAAAACAAATTGGTCTAATGTCTTTGTGCCATGGACAAAACCGTAGAACAGAATTATAGTCAGATGCGTGACCATGAATGCATAGAATTTCACATGATTTTCCCACAGATAATTGCAAGTGTTTTATCTCCAGGCTCTCAACTGAAATTGTGTTCATTAACCAAGTAAGCCCTATTATGTTGGATGACAAATAGTGAAAATAGCTGAATGCACAGTACAAGGTCACAAGACGTTGCAATGAGACACGATGTGAGCTTATAGATGCTGTTTAGTGTTTTTTGCTATTTTTTTTTAATGTTATTATAATTTATTTTTATATTTTGGGAGATTATTTTGCCTATAATGACATGCATAAAATATGGATTCCAGGGTTAATGTGGTTAATCGCTCCAACAGGCAAAAAACAAAGAAAGAAACATGCATAAAGTGTGCTTTGTTCACCACCAGACTCTTGTCTCAGCTTATTCCGGAGGAGAGGTGGAAGGTTCCTGTCACTCCAAACCAGGCCTTCTTGCTTCAGGACCAGGCGCATCTCTTTCTTTAGTAAATGTTCATCTGTGCCTCCTCTTCCAAGGCTAACAGCTCCCATTGAACTGAAACAATGACCTGCATTGAATGCATGACGTCTCTGTCGGTTGGAAACCTGTAGGCCTATGTCCAAAACCGTTAATATTTTATCACTATTTAAAACATTATAGTGAATAGTGAAAATAGTGAAAATAGCAGATCTGCAAGCTCACATTGTGCCGCTGTACAACGTATTGTGAGCTTATAGATTGGCTATTTAAAAAAAAAATGATAACATTAACAATAAGAACTTTAGAATAATAATTGTACAAAGTTATATTTTTCCTTCTGTTGATTTGTCATTCCAACTAGTGGAAGAACAGACAGGAGGTGGAAATGTCACTAGAGGGAATTCTCTTATAAGAGATTCTCTTATATGACCAGCAGATGGTGCCACAGTGACAGTGACTCAAACTAACACCCTGTAGCTAAGGACACTTGGGACCCTGTTTTCTGAATTAACATTTCTTATAGACATAGACATCAATTGACATTTATTTTGGCAGTCATTTTGGAAAAGGAAATAACCTTAATTTGCATTTACACAAGGTATAAAAATATAGGTTTGAATAAAAAAGGATGGTTTCATCACTTTCTTTCTTCCTTTTTTCCCTTTCTTTCTTTCTTTCTTTCTTTCTTTCATTCTGGCCAAAGGGTTAAAAACAGCTCAAACCCAATCTTAACCGAGGACAAGACGGCCTATCTGGAGGAGGTGGCAGACCTGTCGCAGTGATGCTAAAACAGCACATTGGAAAGACAAAATGAGATGATCATGGAGTTCTGTAATCAGAAGCAGAGCATGCCTCTCCTGATCAATGAGCAACCATGCAGTGGACAGTTTCCTTAGGGGGTACAACAAGAGGACCTGACTTGGAGAATGCACACAGAGGAAAAGAAGGCGAGGCAACTCCTGTGCCACCTCAGGCAGCTAAGGAAATTCAAGGTCTCAGAGAAGGTTCTGAAATCTGTTACAACCCAGAGCATCCTGTCAGGGGCCATCTCTACTGTATGGTAAGTGCTGTGGAAGGTGATGAGGTCAATTGACACAGCGCTCTATCCCAGCAGGACTTATACAACAACAGCAGGTGTTTGAGTAGAGCAATAATTATTATGAAGGACAAACACCATCCTAGTAATGGACTGTTTGAAGAAGAAGAAGAAGAAGAAGAAGAAGAAGAAGAAGAAGAAGAAGAAGAAGAAGAAGAAGAAGAAGAAGAAGAAGAAGAAGAAGAAGAAGAAGAAGAAGAAGAAGAAGAATAAGAAGAAAAGAAAATCTAAATAACAAAAGCAAAATAACAAAAGCAAAACAAAACAACTGTAAGATCCTGAGCAGCTGATCAAAAGATGTGTGCCTTCTGCTTTGCACATTTGACACCGCTGCTAAAGACATGCTGCTCTTGCACATTTTGACACTGCTGCTAAAAGATATTGTACCTTTATCATACTACCATTCCACCTGTACTCAATGGTGTGTTTAGGGAGTGGCCAGGGGTGGCACGGGCCACCAATGGAATCTGATTTGCCACCCCAGGTGGCACCCCATTACACACGTTTTGTGCATTTTGAAATACACTCTATGAGAGTGCTGGTATTCGGAAATTCAGAGTGCTTGGGGTGTCGCCGTTTGAAAATTCAGTGCCGACTGCCTGGCCGCTCCAAGTTTTCTAAGTGTCTGAACATTTGTGATAACACTGATGTCGGATGAAGTCATTGCAAATTGTGATGGTTGTGGCTTCTTTGATAGGCTACTCGTAGGCTACAGTTATTACTTTTGAATTATCCTTAGCACAGTCTCTGCAGAACATGTCTCACCAACATTTCACTGCATGTACCTGTACTAGAAGGTCGGGCCGCTACGCGGCCCTCCCGTCTAGTAGCCTGGCCCGCACATCGGAGACAGAGACAGTGGAGCGTGTAGATGTTCATTGCAACACCGGTGCTTGTTTCTCGCACATGATTTGGCAACGCACAAACCGAAAGCGAAACCTAACTGCAGCATGCAAACCGAAAGCGAAACCTAACTGCAACATGCAAACCAAAAGCGAAACCTAACATGTGCAGTTTTTTTGGGGGGACAAACCCTTTTTTTGGGACAAACTGCGCATGCCAATTGTATTATAAGATGAGTAAAAAATAATTCCCTCTTGATTCTTGATAATGCCTTCTTCTCTTGCACATTATGACACTGCTGAGAATCTATATTGTATCTGTCTCAAGAGGTTTATCATACCTATCCTCCTCGACAAGGTTATAGTTTTGTGACAATCAATTTGGGTGTTAAGACATTCGAGCATATCAGAAAATGGTATACTTGAACTTTATTTATATCTTACCTTTTTCTTTTTTCTTATTTTATTAATCCAGCATTATTACTTTTTTTTCTTTGGTGTTGTATTGTTGTGTTAGCACAGTATCTGTGGAACATGTCCCAGCAACATTTCATAGCTTGTACCCTGTTGTACGAGAAAGTGACAAATAAACCCCAATTGATTCTTGATCCTCTTGATTATTGAGCTAATCATATTTGTTAACATATCTTTCTGCCATTGGCAGTAATGTTGATTGTAATCAATAATGTTTCAATATTGATATGCAATGTTTGGCAACCCTTTTTGAGAAACAGCATGTGCATTTGGTTGCTATCTGGAAAACATTACTTCATACAAAAAGTTCCATCATTAAATGTATTTTTTCAAGTTTTCAGTTTTTCTTTTTCCAACCCCTTTCTAGGCAATTAATTAGAACAATAGAATTAGCTCGAGACCCAAAAGAGAAATGTGATGTCTCCCCGGGACCCAAACTAGTGAAACAAATCTACATCTATCTCACAACGTGTTGTGAGATTATTGATCTGCTATTTCCACTACTTTATGGAATTTGTTTGGTTGTTTTTTTACATTTATTTATCAAATTATTTTTGAAAAATGTTTGAATTTGTTTTTAAAGGGGAATACCACTCATTTTCAACATTGAACTATAAAGCTGTTGTGTGGAAATAAGAAAAAAGCCCATTCTAATGAATGCAGCAGCCTAGAGGGAGCCAAAAGTACACTGTAGTATGTCACTGATCACATGACCTCAACAATCAATTCTCCAGTTCTAGGCAACATAGAAGGGGGGGGGGGGGGGGGTTCTTATTTCCACACAACAGCTCTAAGGTGTATTAATGACATTCAATGTTGAATATGAGTGGTATTCCCCTTTAATCATGAAAATGTTTTTCTTTTTATGAAAATCTTTTGAAATAAAACTAAATGTAGGAAACGGAAAATAAAGGGATATTTAGTCACGACCCATACAAATGGGTCCTCGACTCACAAATGGGTCCCATGTTTGGGAAAGACTGAATTAGAAGAAGGGGCTAGAAAAGAGCAGATCTATTGGTGTGAGGGAGCTGCAGGTTGGCTGGTTGCCCAATTGCCTAGTTACATTAACATTCACTCAGTGTGCCAACCGGACCCCCAAGTCCTGAAAAAGACCCCCCTCCCTCTCTCTTTCTCTCTCTCTCTTTCTTTCTTTCTGGAGTGGACATACAATAACATCACTATGTCACTTCCTGCTCACCCACACAACTCCAGGGTCTTCTGTACACTCATTCATAGTGTTGAATGCACTCCACTGTTACACACTGTGACCCTGACTAAATGTTGGGCACACTGTTATTTTTTGTTCTGTTTGGACTCGCTCAACATGTTTTGATGCTCCTGTCTCATTTCAATTAGTGCTTATGATCTTGGTCCCCCCATTTTCTGATCTACCAGGAAAAGACAGACTTATTTTCTGATATGCGCGAATAGCTTAACACCCAAATTGATTCTCCCAAAACTATAACCTTGTCAAGTGGAGAGCGATAGCATTACTTTTTTTATATATACTTTGTCTTTGTCTTTATTGAAGGTAGCATTACTTTTTTTTGAAAAACACCAATTAATTATCCCACCAAACAAAAACTAATATTACTATTATCCTTTGTTGTACAAACTACTCTATATGTTTGTAATCATATTGCTCCATGGTAACAGCACATCTCTTCGGGTCAGCCTACTGATCATTCCCTCCAAGTTTCATGAAAATCTGTCAATCCATTCCAAGCTTTAACCTTGACCTTAATTATGACCTTGACAGTTGAACTTTTCAACCCAAAAAATAATAATCTCTTCGGAGCAGCAAAATGACCATTCCCACCAACTTTCATGAACAATCAGCAATCTATTCTCAAGCTGTTCCGTAAACAGATCATGGATAACAAAATGGCAGTTGCCTTCAGTTCTGGTGAAACCAAGAGGACCCACCCATAGTAAAGTCTGTTTTAATTAAAATCTGAGAGTGTACAGATGGAACCAAATGGATCATAACCTTGAGTACACCACCAGAGAATTTCTCACAGCCTGATCATTGACTCCCAGGTGTTGTAGCGTCCTCTGGCTGCTTTTTTAAAAACATTTTCTATGTCTTTGCATGTCCTCTTTATAATCCACATTTTAATAATCAAGTCATAGCAGGCCTTCATATGTCCCAAATAAGGATTGGTTATGATGAGATGAGAGTGAATGCCTAAAATAAACTGTACTGGGCCTCTACTAAAGCAGCCAGAGGCTTAAAATATATTAAATTACCATGATTGGGACTTTAGGCATGGTTAAAGCCTATTTGAGAGGCTGGGGTGCCTGAAAGTGGTGCTATTCATGTCTTCAGAGCTGGGTCAATAGGTCAGCGAAGTTCACAGGACCTGTTTCTATTCTTATGCTAACACAGAATACAGGCTTTATTGCTCACTGGTTTGGAAGATATAAATGACTACAGGCAATAATCTGGAGCCCTCCATACGGTATGAACACAGTCAAATCCTTAGTGTTAATTCAACTCTGGGGAGTGTACAAATGGAACCAAACAGATAGGTCCATCCTGGGTGCTAATTAAACTCTGAAGAGAGTACAAATGGAACCAAATTGACCAGTAAGCCATTTGGTACCATTTGTACACTCTATCAATTCAGGAGGCAACGATGTAAGTGAAAATGCCTGAATGCTTTCACTGGTCCTCTCTATTCCTGTTGATTGAAAAGGTTCATAATTGTATTATATTCAAAGCTGCAGTAAGTGATATGTTTTTGTTAAAACAAGTGTCTCTCCAGTTCTTTAGTAAACAGACATTTTATTTTCAGGTCGGTATACCTACAGTATTTTATCCAATCAGGAGAAAAACGCTTTTGTTTCAACCATATATAACTTACACCTCCTTTAATACAGAGCTCTTCACTAAGTTGATGGGTTCTGATGATATTTAATACACAGCTCTACAGTAAGATGGTAGGTTCTGTTGACAACTGGTGGGAGTAGTTTAACCATATCAATCCACAGTCTAGTATACAGATTGAGGGAGGCTGTTGTTGGAGTATACATTTGAAATATGAATCCCTCCACAAAACATTCTATATCATAAGCATTATAGCACAACAGCTCTGACTGTTAAATGTGATGCACATTTAGTTCAGTTGCCTCTATTGGACAACTTCTATTGTTACTCTAAATAAAGGATTTTGAGTGTAGAAATTCAACTGACCAAACTGTCATGACAACTATTTCATTTACTTGCATATTATAATGGAGCACACATAAATTAGTCCCTTTGTTCTTTTGCAGCAAGTCTGAAGATTAATTTCTCAGCAATGGTATATGTATGGGGTCCCTTAGTGACTCCTGTTACAATAGACCACATCTATCATCACTTGACAAGCATAAAATCTGAGCTGGGTAAATGAATGAATACAAATGATCATCAAGTGCCATGTGACAGAACACCTGCAGCTTCATGAGTTCTTCTGGTCAGGTCTGTCTGGCTCATGTGACTTCAGTCCATACAGTACACATGACCCTGGCAACATGATGGGAGTAGCTCATTGTGGCCCATGCGTTCACATACGTTTTTTGGCTTGGTTCAGAACGCCCAGGCTTGAATTGGTGGAACAATGATTAATTGATTGCGAGCTATCCTGGATTAAGGAATTACAGATCAAAGATGAGGAAAGCCAGCAAAAGATGCAGTCATTCTCATGCATAAACGCTAGCATTTATTCAGAGCAGAATACCAGTTTGAATTGTTAAAATATTGGGAACTTACATGAAACAGCATGGTGAAATAACTTATTAGTGTTATTCAATATTCACTGAAGTGAAATGAAAAGGTTTGTTAAAATCTTGTCTTGTCTGTCAAAATGTACTAGTGTTAGCCATGTGATAGGTAAGAAACACCAACTGTTTTCGCAAGTGTATACGTTTCTGTCAATTCATTATTGTGATTAAAGTGATTCTGATTACTTACTTAAACTATGCCCCAATGTTTTTACAGTAACACTGTTAGAATGAACCTTACGTGAATTCTGCTAAACTTTTAAAGTCAAGCACACAGTAAACTCCTCAGTGTAAATGTATCAAAGAGTGTACAAATGTGACAAATCTAATGTTACATCATTTTGTAAACTTAAATGAAATGAACACTTGGGATATTACTGTGCACTTTATGCAACTAAATTGTTGACTATATATCTGACCATAAGCTGGCACATGTCCTTTATATATTATTACTTGGATGATAAGTTATTGGCCACTTGGGAATAGTCTGCTTCCCACTGGTCACAACCGTGGC
Source organism: Gymnoscopelus microlampas (assembly GCF_963454915.1). Lineage (NCBI taxonomy): Eukaryota > Metazoa > Chordata > Actinopteri > Myctophiformes > Myctophidae > Gymnoscopelus > Gymnoscopelus microlampas. The sequence goes on from NC_139962.1 coordinate 42,554,074, forward strand.
CATGACCTTGACCTCTGATTGCTTACAAGGTCTCTGGGGAGACACTTGATAGCATCCAGAATGTAACAAGTTCCTACATAGATTACGATGAAATGTTGTACTTCTACATTTAGTTGCACATTTCTAAAAAAAATAAATGTTTAAAGATATTTTGTGACTTTTCTGCCTTTATTTGGATAGTCCAGTATAGAGTGACAAGAAACAGGGAGAGAGACGGGGAGCGACACACAGAAACAGTCATCAGGCTCATCAAGTTCAGGAATCAAACCCACGGTTTCGCTGTCAGATGTAGTATGTAGTATGCGCCTTAACCCATTGAATCCGGGAACGCATACTGTGTCGTTTTAGATTTTTTGCTATAACCATTATTTCATACTTTGGGCTTTAAAAAATAGCATATATAAAGATCTGCATTTTTTTTTGTATGTATGTATTTTTTAACTCAAATCTTTGCTGATGGGGATTCTACAAATCTATTCTAAATCCTAACAGTTTTGTTTGAAAAAAAACTTGTTGCTGTAATATCAGTGGTTCTCAAACTTTTTTCATGTCAAGGATATGGGCTCAATTTAGTGCCAATATTATTTTGTACTTGTAAAAATATTTTGTATTTGTAAACAAATTTTGTATTTGTAAAAAAAACTATTTGTATTCCTAAAAATAATTTGTACTCGTAAAAAAATATATTTGTATTCGTAAATAAAAGATTTGTATTTGTGATAAAAAGATTTGTATTTGAAAAAACAAGTTTTGTATTTGTAAGCAAAAGATTTTTATTCGTAAGAATGTCCATAAAAAAAGATTTTAAACTTTTTTGCTATATATATTTTTTGTGTGTTTGTAACATGTGTTAAACATGTTGTAATTGTAGAATTATATTTACAATGAACGATAGTTTATCTACAGATTGCAAAACTTTCTACAAGTTGCAAAACTTTATTTTTGGTACTCTGCACTTCCGGGTCTGAGCCAATCACGTGAGGCCTTTCCCACTACCCAATCATAAAGCTCCATAGGTCTCCATGGCAACATGGCAAACAGGGTTGCCATGTTGCAACCCCAAGAGTTTTAGCTGCAACATAATTCCATTGCTCAGGAAATAAACAAGGGATTACAATAATATAACATTCCCTATAATCAGTAACATGTAGGTGATACCTACTGTATGTCTATCAAATATGGTTTTATTGAAAGGCAATCAAAGGCTAGATCGAGTTTAGAAAGCAAACAGGTAATGTCCGGGGGCCTCAGTGTGGCTGCAGAGTTTGATTGAGTGTGAGACTAGGACACTCATTATCCCACATGCCATATGTCAAAATGACAGGCTTCACCTGGAATCGTGCGCGTGTATTTTGCTAAGAGATTGGTTACATGGTTTAATTGATATTCATTTATTAGTGCATTCAATTTCCCCATCCACTTCAATGGGAAAATGAAAAAACTCGATTTCAAGTATTTTTTTCTCAGAAACTGTAAGGACTAGAGTTACAAGACTTGGAGGGGAGTAGCCCTAGAATGTCTGTGATCTTACATACATTTCATGTATTCCAAATACACAGTCATACTGTAGATCACCCTCGTCGACGCGCTGTGTAGTGACGATCTGCACGGCCATAAAAGTGCTCTAAACTCCGTCTGTACTCACCCAATAATTAATTCCTAAGACTTGGAGTCATATTTTGTCCTCTAGTTTCATATCCATTTGAAAGTTCTGCCAGAAAACGTGTGTTTAGTCAAATATCTCCACTTTTCCACGAGCTGCACACGGACGACTTTCTGTACGGGCGAGGGGCACGGACTTGAGTGAAGGACCAAATTTAAAACGTCATAACAAATTGACACAGGGAAGCACAAACGAATGGGGAACACAATTGACAGGTGCTTGTGATTGGTGCGGGGTAATGAATCACTCCATCTGCCAATTGTGTGTCCCAAACATTTGTGCGTCCTAAAGGAAGTTTACATATATTCAGTCCTGCACTCATTCCCGGGCCCCTCGCCCCTATGGTGCATGTACTTTGAAATAACCATAGCGTGCTCAATTTTCATCCGATTTTCAAACGGTTTGGTGTTTTGTAAACACTAAAGATGTAGTTATGATACTGCATACTTCTTTTTTTCTTTAAAAAAAAAACATGATTAGTATGCAGTATCATAACTACATCTTTGGTGTTTACAAAACACCAAACCGTTTGAAAATCGGATGAAAATTGCGCACGCTATGGTTATTTCAAAGTACATGCACCATAGACATAATGTTATGAATGACTGTTGCAAGATGGCCGCGGTTGAGCTACGTTTGCGACGCCCCCTTAAGCCATCTAGCCTTTCTATATATATGGATTTGTCTCCATAGTGTTTACATACAGCTCATCAGACACAAGCCAACAACCTATTATTTGTAAAGGTAAAGTTACTTCTACTAACTGTGTGCTGTGTTATTATTATCTTGTTCTCTTGATGATGTTATTGCTCTTTTATATTTTACCATTTGGAAATTGCCTTTAGATTGGTTTGAGAATGCTAGCAATGCTAACTATGCTACCTGCCTGTGTACACACACATAGGCTACAAGCTACAAGCTACAAGCTCACAATCGCGACGCGTTGTGAGCTTGTAGATCTGCTATTTTCAAACATTGTAGTACTTTTACTTTTGGTACTTTAAGTACATTTTTATACATTTTATAGATACATTTTACTTGTAACAGAGTACTTCCACATTGCAGTATTGAGTACTTTTTCCACTACTACCTACGATAAAGGGAACATGAAGTGTAAAATGTGAATATCTATGTAGAATGTTCTCCTTCACTTTGTAGTGACTGTGCCATGGACACTTCTTATGGTGGATTGACTTGTTATATATATGAGCATAACCTTGGTTTCCCTCAGCCAGGCCAGATAAATCACTAGTAGTTCTACTGTAGGCCTACGTTTTCTCTGCACTATTGTTGAAGTTGCATATATTTGATGAATATTTTATGAACCTTTTTCATTTTCTTTGGGACATTTCATACAGTTTAGGGAGTTCTGCTCAAGTGAATTATTTATATTTTTCCACACCTGACAATAATACTAATAATGGGTGTGATATAGTATAGATTTTATTACGACATCATATGTGTTGCTATGACAACCCATGGTCAATACAAAGTAAAGGAGAACATTCTACATAGATATTCTGTCTATTGTAGGTAGGTGCTAAAATGACTCCTAATTCCTTTACGTTATTTACTTTCTGTTTTTTTCTAACATAGAGAGGGATGATAATATTTTTAAACCTCTCAGAGCTGACGTTGTGAATCTACATGAGTTTGGCTTTATGTATTTATTTTAGCGTTGTTTAGTTTGGGAGTGTATAACAATATACACCAATTTCACAGATTTTTCATTCATTATTTTTATACAAGAATCCATTTCATATATGGGTAAGAGATGATGAAAAACAGCCTTGTGTTTGGTTCTACTACCCCCGGTAAGGAGATCTTTAATGTGTCACTAGTCTAATAGGCAGTTTGCTTCCTTATGGTAAGTTTGATGTTATTGCATTATTTCATTTCAGTTGTTGGGGACTTGACAGATACATGGAGTAGGGATGGGTATTGGCAACAATCTCACAATACGATACGTATCACGATACTTGGGTCACGATACGATTATATTGCGATACGCATCACGATACTTGGGTCATATCACGATATTGCGATATATTGCGACATATTGTGATATCACGATATATTGCGATACGATACGTATTGCGATACGATACATATTGCGATATATTGCGATATATACATATATCACAACTACATTATTATCTCTAGGACCTTAGGTGACCTGATTTTTGATAGAAACAAGCATTGGGCATTGGCCAGAAAGACAAAGGCCACAAATGACTGGCTTCTCTTTCGAATCCTAAGAAATAAATGTAGTGCTCTCACAAAAAAATTGAAAGCAGAGTATTATTTAACTCTTACCTCCGACACATCCAGTAATCACGCCAACTTCTGGAAAGCAGTTAAGCTGCTCCAGCAGAGGGGAATTACCGGACCCCCCCCAAAGTTGCGGGTGGGGGATTCTGTGGTTTGCGACAAAAGAGTAATAGCAAATGCTTTTAATGATCATTTCAAATGGGCTGGACATATTTTTGATGAAGAAAATGCATCCTCCTCCCAGCAAGGTTCAGAAGAGGATGCATCCTCATCTACGGTTCCAAATGCTTATTCTGATTTCAATTGTTCTGCCATAGCTGTATCGGATGTTCTGCTTGCACTGACCTCTTTAGATCCGAAAAAGTCTCCCGGTCCTGATGGCCTTGACCCCTATTTGCTAAAAATAGCGGCGTCAGTCATAGCAGAACCGTTAACTGACATTCTAAACCTTTCTCTAGTATCGCAAAACATACCGGCTAAATGGAAGCAAGCGTATGTCTCACCCCTCCTCAAGGCTGGTGACCCCCTGGACGTAAACAATTATAGGCCAATTTCTAATCTTTCTGCCTTATCTAAGATTCTTGAAGCTCAGGTATCAGTGCAAGTAAAACACTTCTTGGAAGCGCATGTGATTCTAAATGCTATGCAATCTGGTTTTAGAGCTAAACACAGTACGGTCACGGCATGCCTTAATGTTTTGGATGACATCAAGGATGCCTGGGATGACAAATTAGTCTGCACTGCTCTATTTATTGACCTAACTAAGGCATTTGACACTGTCCATCACTCTATCTTGCTAAGTAGACTCTAATGTAGGTATGAGTCAAAAGGTGACACATTGGTTTAAGAGTTACTTGGTTGGCCGAACACAATGCGTCAAATTGGGAGACACTTTGTCTGAGCCTGTAGCCATGGACAAGGGAGTTCCTCAGGGCTCCATTTTAGGTCCCTTACTCTTTCTTGTATACATAAACAATATTTGTAATCAATCACAGCACTCTAGGTATCACATGTATGCTGATGACACGGTTCTGTATACATGTGCGCCAACAATGGAATTGGCTGTAGCAAATTTGTCTATTGATTTCATTGCCTTGCAGCAGGAATTACACGAAAGTAAACTGCTACTAAATGGAAAGAAAACTAAGGCCATCCTGTTTACGCCACGTGCTTCTCCTGCCCCTTTAAGTATCACCACTCTGGACGGAACATCCATTGAGTGGGTGGATAATTATAAATATCTTGGGTTCTGGCTAGATAAGCATTTAAACTTCAAACTGCATGTAGATGCTCTGAGCAAGAAATCGAAATTTACTATAGGTTTCTTCTATAGATTGAAGGCATGCTTTGCCCGAGCAGCTCGCCAAAAATTGGTTGCTGGTCTGTTCTTGTCCCAGCTTGACTATGGTGATGCCATCTATAGGTTTGCTTGTCCCACTACATTGGCCAGTTTGGATCCATTGTACCATTCGGCATTGAGATTTGTAACTAACTTACCCTTTAGGACTCATCATTGTACTCTGTATGCAGCAGTCGGCTGGTTCTCCCTAGGTGCCCGTAGGCAGCAGCATTGGTACACTTTCATCTATAAGGCAATCTTGGGTGGAATTCTCCCCACTTATATCTCCTCAAAATTTGAGGTGGTAAAAAATGGCCTCAATCTCAGATCTAATGCATGGATACGTTGTGTAGTACCGGGTTTCTCATCTGAGGTGGGCAAAAAATGCCTTGCTTTTCATGGTCCATGGGCTTGGAACGACCTCCAAAAGAGTTTGAAACTTGCCACACTTATCTCTGTGCGAAGGTTTAAAAGTTTCATTGTTGAGAAACTTGCTCATACCTGTAATTGTTTGGATGTCTAAAAAAAGGAGAAACTATGTCATTGTACATGTGGGTACAATTCTATGAATTGCTACATGTAATAATTGGATTAATTTCCTGGTAGGTTACTTGGTTTGGTTGAGCTGAGTAAAAAATGTTTTAGTTTCACTAGGAGATTTGTTTTAAGGTTCCTGTGAGTCATGGATGTATTAATATTACTGTTGTACTGATTTGTACTGTTTGTTTTAGCAGTGATGTGAAATTTTTAATCTGCCCCTTTGCCAGTTCCCACTTGTAAAAGAGATTCTGTCTCAATGTGTTTTACTGGTTAAATAAAGGTTAAATAAAAAAAATAAAAAAAATATTGTTTATATATACACTACATATTGAGTAGCTGCAGATCTGTGATAGGTTCTTTGAATGTTTTTCATAAAGCCTGTATCTAAAAAAAAAAAAAAAAAAAAATTTGCGATATTGATACTGGAGTATCGATACAGTATCGCGAAATAAAATATCGCAATATATCGCGATATCGATAATATTGCCCATCCCTAACATGCAGGGACATAATTGGCCATTTTATACCCTAGACGGTAGCACTTTACAATAATGACCCGTTATAAAGCATTTATAAACGTTTATAAGTAGTTTGTAGGCTATTAACAAATCATTAACAACCTGTTTGTTGACATTCGTAAATGATTACTAAAACCTTTAAAACTACAGTTACAAATCATTTGTAAAGTATTAGTAAGTAGTGAACTATTCATGAATAAGCCATTTATATAAATCTGTAAAAGATTATTAAATCATTTGTAACGACCCATTCTAAAGCATTTATAAACGTTTATAAGCAGTTTGTAGACTATTAACAAATCATTAACAACCTGTTTATTGACATTTGTAAATGATTACTAAAACCTTTATAACTACGGTTACAAATCATCTATAAAGATATTAGTAACTATTCATGAATAAGCCATGTATAATACATCTGTAAATGATTATTAAATAATTTGTAACTGATGTTACATAATATATACAAGCTATTGGTAGCTTGTTCATGTTTAACATATGCTTTGTTAAACATTCCTAAAGTATCTATAAATCCTTAGTACATGTTATTATGTGCCCTATAGTAAAGTGAAGACAGTTCATCATTTACAACTGTCTGTTAATGTGTTTGTTCATGTTTAACATGCTTTGTAAAACATTCCTAAAATATCTATAAATCCTTTGTACATGTTATTATGTGCCCTACAGTAAAGTGAAGACAGTTCATCATTTATGACTGTCTGTTAATGTGGACTTTCTCATTACCTGTTGCAAACTACCTGGCTTTTATGAATTCAGACACCAAACAATTACTAGAATTATCATTCATGTTAAGCAAATGATGCGTAAGACATTCGTAAAGAGTATGTAAACCATTTGCAGACGTTATCATGAGCCTAGTTGCTTCTTTTGGGCTTGTTTTCATAGACCTGTCCGCTTGTTTCTTTTGCAAAATCTGGCAACACACTGATTACCTGCATTACACCTGCAGTAGCCTACTAGGGAGGAAGTGAACAGTGATGCAGTTGCAGACTGGACAGAAATATGTCTAATTCATGTTTAATGTGTTTTAACTGTCTTGTTGCAGGTGATCGAGGTAACATAAAATGGCTAATCTTACACACATGAAGTAGCATTATGACTAGGGGGTATTTTGATGGTGGCTGTTTGTATCCACAATGTTTGTTTTGATGTGTAGGCTAGTAATGTCCTCCATGCTTAGCAGTTTAGCTTAGCAGCTAAAGCTAACTTGCACTGGGAGGTGGTGACTGCAGAGGCTCCAAGCTGCTACTCTGTGATTCTGTTGTGATTAATTTCTTTGTTTAAATGTCAGTGTGTGTGCTGTGGCCAAGAGTTGCTACATTTTATATCTTAATAAATTGTTGTATACTTGTATACTATATAACGCTACTTTTGCCACTTTTTGATGTCACATGTTTTACTAATCACTGTTAAACATGAAATAATAATGCATAGTCTTCACTTTACAACAAGGCCCATGATAACGTTAGCAAATGGTCAACACACTCTTTACGAATGTCTTACGAATCATATATTAAACATGAAAGATAATTCTAGTAATTGTTTGGCATCTGCATTCATGAAAGCCAGGTAGTTTGCAACAGGTAAGGAGAAAGTCACATTAACAGACAGTTGTAAATGATGAACTGTCTTCACTTTACTATAGGGCACATAATAACATGTACTAAGGATTTATAGATATTTTACTCTACTCAGAGTCATAAGTTTACAAAATGTACTAAAGTACAGTGAACGTCTGTGCGGTTTGTCTTCATCACTGAAAATAACGTACATGTAAACTGATATAAAACTGCTGTCATGTGCAGTTGGGGTGAAGAAACAACCATTTCACTCCTAATAATACCTATTTGATTTGACATCCTGACTTGCTGCTGTAGCTGAGGCTTGAACCTGTTACCTGCAGCTCACTAGTCAGTGACTCTATCCATTCACCTACAGCTGTTTCCTTGGAATCTGTGGTTCTGAAACGTTTTGTTGTCAACCCCCCAAATTGACATGTATTTGGGCAGTGGACCCCAATGGGAAAAGATGTAGTGTCAGGGCCCCCCATGAAAAAGATTTATATTTATGCTGTAACACATTTTTTTAAAGTTATTTGTCTTGTTTGTTGTTCAAGTCAAAGCACCAGGAAGGCTGTACTTGTCAGCCATCTGTTAGCTCAATGGGTTGAGACGCAGTATTCATGATCCAGAGGCCATGAGTTCAAATCCCATTGATGTCTTTCCTATGATTCTTTCCTTTGCAGACTGGCTTCCAGAAGATCAACTGAAAACTATACCAGGAAGGCTATATTTGTCATCCAACTGTTAGCTCAATGGGTTGAGACGCAGTATACATGATCCAGAGGCCATGAGTTCAAATCCCATTGATGTCTTTCCTATGATTCTTTCCTTTGCAGACTGGCTTCCAGAAGATCAACTGAAAACTACCAGGAAGGCTGTACTTGTCAGCCATCTGTTAGCTCAATGGGTTGAGACGCAGTATTCATGATCCAGAGGCCATGAGTTCAAATCCCATTGATGTCTTTCCTATGATTCTTTCCTTTGCAGACTGGCTTCCAGAAGATCAACTGAAAACTATACCAGGAAGGCTATATTTGTCATCCAACTGTTAGCTCAATGGGTTGAGACGCAGTATACATGATCCAGAGGCCATGAGTTCAAATCCCATTGATGTCTTTCCTATGATTCTTTCCTTTGCAGACTGGCTTCCAGAAGATCAACTGAAAACTACCAGGAAGGCTGTACTTGTCAGCCATCTGTTAGCTCAATGGGTTGAGACGCAGTATTCATGATCCAGAGGCCATGAGTTCAAATCCCATTGATGTCTTTCCTATGATTCTTTCCTTTGCAGACTGGCTTCCAGAAGATCAACTGAAAACTACCAGGAAGGCTATATTTGTCATCCAACTGTTAGCTCAATGGGTTGAGACGCAGTATACATGATCCAGAGGCCATGAGTTCAAATCCCATTGATGTCTTTCCTATGATTCTTTCCTTTGCAGACTGGCTTCCAGAAGATCAACTGAAAACTACCAGGAAGGCTGTACTTGTCAGCCATCTGTTAGCTCAATGGGTTGAGACGCAGTATTCATGATCCAGAGGCCATGAGTTCAAATCCCATTGATGTCTTTCCTTGAGTGGGTTCGATTCCCACTCCGAGTCATGTGTCCCCGGTAACTTGGGGCAACGGATAAATTGACTGATATCCTTCGTGATGCTTCCCTTTGCAGAATAACTTCTAGAAAAACAAGTTAAAACCACCAGGAAACCTGTAACTCTCAGCCAACAGCATAGCTCAACTGGTAGAGCGTCTGTCCAATAACATGACTTGACTTGACTTGAGTGGGTTCGATTCCCACTCGAGTCAACTGTCCCCGGTAACTTGGGACAACGGATAAATTGACTGATATCCGTAGTATAACTTGTAGGAGTGTGCTGGTTCAAATCCAGTTCAACCCAGGACCGAGCGGTTCTGGGTTCGATTCCCACTAACGTCAAGTCCCCGGTAAATTGGAGCAGCGGATAAATTGACTGATATCCGTAGAATAACTTGTAGGAGTGTCCTGGTTCAAATCCAGTCACCACCTTAGTAACTGAAACCGAATCTGGCCAATTCGGTCTCAGTTACTGAGATAGATAGAGGGTGTGTAGAGTAGGTGGAGTAGAGTAGTGAGTAGAGTAAAGAGGGAATATAGTCGGGGAGGAGTAGGTCCCAGAAGGGCCCAGAGTAGGGGGAGGAGTAGGAATAGGGGGGGGAGTAGGGCCCAGAGTAGGGGGAGGAGTAGGAGTAGGGGGAGGAGTAGGAGTAGGGGGAGGAGTAGGGCCCAGAGTAGGGGGAGGAGTAGGAGTAGTTAGGAGTAGGAGTTCAGTTACCAAGGTGGTGACTGGATTTGAACCAGGACACTCCTACAAGTTATTCTACGGATATCAGTCAATTTATCCGCTGCCCCAATTTACCGGGGACTTGACGTTAGTGGGAATCGAACCCAGGACCGCTCGGTCCTGGGTTGTACTGGATTTGAACCAGCACACTCCTACAAGTTATTCTACGGATATCAGTCAATTTATCCGTTGCCCCAAGTTATCTGGGACACTTGACTCGAGTGGGAATCGAACCCACTCAAGTCAAGTCAAGTCATGTTATTGGACAGACGCTCTACCAGTCGAGCTATGCTGTTGGCTGAGAGTTACAGGTTTCCTGGTGGTTTTAACTTGTTTTCTAGAAGTTAGTCTGCAAAGGGAAGCATCACTAAGGATATCAGTCAATTTATCCGTTGCCCCAAGATACCGGGGACACTTGACTCGAGTGGGAATCTAACCCACTCAAGTCAAGTCAAGTCATGTTATTGGACAGACGCTCTACCAGTTGAGCTATGCTGTAGGCTGAGAGTTACAGGTTTCCTGGTGGTTTTAACTTGTTTTTCTAGAAGTTAGTCTGCAAAGGGAAGCATCACTAAGGATATCAGTCAATTTATCCGTTGCCCCAAGTTACCGGGGACACTTGACTCGAGTGGGAATCGAACCCACTCAAGTCAAGTCAAGTCATTGGACAGACGCTCTACCAGTTGAGCTATGCTGTTGGCTGAGAGTTACAGGTTTTCTGGTGGTTTTAACTTGTTTTTCTAGAAGTTATTCTGCAAAGGGAAGCATCACGAAGGATATCAGTCAATTTATCCGTTGCCCCAAGTTACCGGGGACACATGACTCGGAGTGGGAATCGAACCCACTCAAGGAAAGAATCATAGGAAAGACATCAATGGGATTTGAACTCATGGCCTCTGGATCATGAATACTGCGTCTCAACCCATTGAGCTAACAGATGGCTGACAAGTACAGCCTTCCTGGTAGTTTTCAGTTGATCTTCTGGAAGCCAGTCTGCAAAGGAAAGAATCATAGGAAAGACATCAATGGGATTTGAACTCATGGCCTCTGGATCATGTATACTGCGTCTCAACCCATTGAGCTAACAGTTGGATGACAAATATACCCTTCCTGGTATAGTTTTCAGTTGATCTTCTGGAAGCCAGTCTGCAAAGGAAAGAGTCATAGGAAAGACATCAATGGGATTTGAACTCATGGCCTCTGGATCATGAATACTGCGTCTCAACCCATTGAGCTAACAGATGGCTGACAAGTACAGCCTTCCTGGTGCTTTGACTTGAACAACAAACAAGACAAATAACTTTTAAAAAATGTGCTACAGCATAAATATAAATCTTTTTCATGGGGGGCCCTGACACTACATCTTTTCACATTGGGGTCCACTGCCCAAATACATGTCAATTTGGGGGGTTGACAACAAAACGTTTCAGAACCACAGATTCCAAGGAAACAGCTGTAGGTGAATGGATAGAGTCACTGACTAGTGAGCTGCAGGTAACAGGTTCAAGCCTCAGCTACAGCAGCAAGTCAGGATGTCAAATCAAATAGGTATTATTAGGAGTGAAATGGTTGTTTCTTCACCCCAACTGCACATGACAGCAGTTTTATATCAGTTTACATGTACGTTATTTTCAGTGATGAAGACAAACCGCACAGACGTTCACTGTACTTTAGTACATTTTGTAAACTTATGACTCTGAGTAGAGTAAAATATCTATAAATCCTTAGTACATGTTATTATGTGCCCTATAGTAAAGTGAAGACAGTTCATCATTTACAACTGTCTGTTAATGTGACTTTCTCCTTACCTGTTGCAAACTACCTGGCTTTCATGAATGCAGATGCCAAACAATTACTAGAATTATCTTTCATGTTTAATATATGATTCGTAAGACATTCGTAAAGAGTGTGTTGACCATTTGCTAACGTTATCATGGGCCTTGTTGTAAAGTGAAGACTATGCATTATTATTTCATGTTTAACAGTGATTAGTAAAACATGTGACATCAAAAAGTGGCAAAAGTAACGTTATATAGTATACAAGTATACAACAATTTATTAAGATATAAAATGTATTAACTCTTGGCCACAGCACACACACTGACATTTAAACAAAGACATTAATCACAACAGAATCACAGAGTAGCAGCTTGGAGCCTCTGCAGTCACCACCTCCCAGTGCAAGTTAGCTTTAGCTGCTAAGCTAAACTGCTAAGCATGGAGGACATTACTAGCCTACACATCAAAACAAACATTGTGGATACAAACAGCCACCATCAAAATACCCCCTAGTCATAATGCTACTTCATGTGTGTAAGATTAGCCATTTTATGTTACCTCGATCACCTGCAACAAGACAGTTAAAACACATAAAACATGAATTAGACATATTTCTGTCCAGTCTGCAACTGCATCACTGTTCACTTCCTCCCTAGTAGGCTACTGCAGGTGTAATGCAGGTAATCAGTGTGTTGCCAGATTTTGCAAAAGAAACAAGCGGACAGGTCTATGAAAACAAGCCCAAAAGAAGCAACTAGGCTCAGGCTCATGATAACGTCTGCAAATGGTTTACATACTCTTTACGAATGTCTTACGCATCATTTGCTTAACATGAATGATAATTCTAGTAATTGTTTGGTGTCTGCATTCATGAAAGCCAGGTAGTTTGCAACAGGTAAGGAGAAAGTCCACATTAACAGACAGTCATAAATGATGAACTGTCTTCACTTTACTGTAGGGCACATAATAACATGTACAAAGGATTTATAGATATTTTAGGAATGTTTTACAAAGCATGTTAAACATGAACAAACACATTAACAGACAGTTGTAAATGATGAACTGTCTTCACTTTACTATAGGGCACATAATAACATGTACTAAGGATTTATAGATACTTTAGGAATGTTTAACAAAGCATATGTTAAACATGAACAAGCTACCAATAGCTTGTATATATTATGTAACATCAGTTACAAATTATTTAATAATCATTTACAGATGTATTATACATGGCTTATTCATGAATAGTTACTAATACCTTTATAGATGATTTGTAACCGTAGTTGTAAAGGTTTTAGTAATCATTTACGAATGTCAATAAACAGGTTGTTAATGATTTGTTAATAGTCTACAAACTGCTTGTAAACGTTTATAAATGCTTTAGAATGGGTCGTTACAAATGATTTAATAATCTTTTACAGATGTATTATACATGGCTTATTCATGAATAGTTACTAATACCTTTATAGATGATTTGTAACCGTAGTTGTAAAGGTTTTAGTAATCATTTACGAATGTCAACAAACAGGTTGTTAATGATTTGTTAATAGTCTACAAACTACTTATAAACGTTTATAAATGCTTTATAATGGGTCATTATTGTAAAGTGCTACCCAATAGACAATATAGCAGATATGTTGATTCTAACCACACTACTTTATTTGATATTTTCTATTATGTCTAGCGTACATGATTGGGCGACTAATATCTACAAACAGAGTTTAGGCTTAGTTTGGACCAATAGTGACGGACAGAAATCTAAGAAAAAAGCTTAAGAGGGCTGCAGTGTTCTTAAAGTCTGTGTTAGATACATGGTAGGAAGGTGCTCTTTGGTTAGAAAAGGGGGGGGCCTTCAAAGTTTAAAAAGCTTTCATATAAAGGCTAGCTCATCTTTGAGCAATAAAAGCCAACATGTTTTGGCCTTTATAGCCTTCTTCAGGGCATGTTCTTGATGATTGGGCATAATGTGTTCATATTATGCTGCCAACTAGTGTAATATATAGATATACAGACAGAGTTAAGTCTTTGGACTGATAGAGATCTGTTGATGTGAATACATGTTCATGTGTGCTACAGCAGTGGTTGTAAAACGTTTTCAAGTCAAGTTAATATTCATTCCTTTGCTCATTGTTTGTGAGTTATGTCGGTTCATGTCAAATGTAAAAGTGTCCTGTAAGTCCGTATGGGCGGGGCTTCCTTGGAAGGATGACACTTTAACAAAGAAAAATCAATCAATCATATACTGTATATTTGGCCATCTGAAAAGGTTTTGAAAAACTTTCTAAAAGATCTACAGATCATGTCAATTGCTGATCTTGTAGATCTGCTATTTTCAAACGGTTGATGTATGCAGGTTTGAAGTGGCTACATAGATTTTGATGCTATATTAACACAAAGTGAGAATCACAGTGTTATTGTATACTTTGATTACAGGTTGATCAGTAAACACTGAAGGAGAGCTGTGATGGTTCTTTTCTTCATGTTCTGTTGATCTGTGATGTACAAACTGTATTCACATCAGTGTTGATTTTGACAGCAAATTTTGATTTAGTTTTAGTCACAGTCTTTTGAATAGAATTCCATATTTTAGTCATCTGAAATGTTTTTGTCTAGTTTTAGTAGACTAAATATAAGATTATAGTCGAATAAATCTACAGTTGATTTAGTCACCACCTTGATGGTGTCGTAATGGCTGATTTCACACCTGGTTGCATGCTGAAAATAGCCGATCTACAAGCTCACAACGCGTCGCACTGCACTGCGACGCGTTGTGAGCTTGTAGATCGGCTATTTTCAGAGGCAACACCCGAGTGCAACTAAACATAAAATGACTTGCTTTTTACTGGATCAACACTGATTCACATGCAGGTAAGGACATGGTGTCAAAAAGCAAAAGGCGCTGGTAGTATGGTACTCCTGCTTTAGCGGGACGGGGTTCAACTCCCTGGGGTGCCCTGCTGACCTTATTCTATTTTTATTCTAACTGATGTTTTAATATTGAATTCTTAAGATTTATCAACATTAAATGCTATATTTCTTTGTAAAATGTATAAAGTTGATTATATTGATTTCAGAATTAACGGTAGTTGAAATTACACATACACCTAACCAATCATTATCATAAAATATTGGTTGATAACTCACTATCTTTGATTTTTGACAAAATAACTGGTGTTTCGGTTGTGACTGCACTATTTCGGTAGTGACTGTATTGTTACGGTAGTGACCATAGTATTTTGTTTACAAGGCTGTGTCATAGTCACTTAACTCTTTTTGCTAAACATTCATTGTTGACATAACACATACACCTAACCAATCATTATCATAAAATATTGGTCGATAACTCACTATCTTTGATTTTTGACAACATAACTGGTGTTTCGGTAGTGACTGTATTGTTACTCGTTTCCCTTTGCCGCATCCACAATGCATGGGGCGCTTCAAGTTAAATATCTCCCAAACTACAAATGATTTCAAAGAAAAAATCTCAAGCATGCATGTCCACAGTAAGGTGGAATTTTTGAACTGTGAATGGAGTTTCTAGGTGAAAGTGTTTTTTGAGGTCCCAAATTCATCCATCGACCTCCATTATAAATCTCTGAACTTTTAAAGGAGTACAATTCTAAAACTATTAAACATTTCAAAGATTCCTTTTCAGGCAAACATGTCCACAGTAAGATGAACATTTTAAAGTATGAATGGGGTTACTAGCAGTAAGTATGTAGGATTAGTAGCCTGTACTCGTTTCCCTTTGCCGCATCCACAATGAATGGGGCGCTTAAAGTTAAATATCTCCCAAACTACAAATGATTTCAAAGAAAAAATCTCAAGCATGCATGTCCATAGTAAGGTGGAATTTTTGAACTGTGAATGGAGTTTCTAGGTGAAAGTGATTTTTTGTGTTTTTTTTATGTCCCAAATTCTTCCATCGACCTCCATTATAAATCTCTGAACTTTTAAAGGAGTACAATTCTAAAACTATTAAACATTTTAAAGATTCCTTTTCAGGCAAACATGTCCACAGTAAGATGAACATTTTAAAGTATGAATGGGGTTACTAGCAGTAAGTATGTAGGATTAGTAGCCTGTACTCGTTTCCCTTTGCCGCATCCAAAATGCATGGGGCGCTTCAAGTTAAATATCTCCCAAACTACAAATGATTTCAAAGAAAAAACCTCAGGCATGCATGTCCACAGTAAGGTGGATTTTTTTGAACTGTGAATGGAGTTTCTAGGTGAAAGTGTTTTTTTATGTTTTTTTGAGGTCCCAAATTCTTCCATCAACCTCCATTATAAATCTCTGAACCTTTAAAGGAGTACAATTCTAAAACTATTAAACATTTCAAAGATTCCTTTTCAGGCAAACATGTCCACAGTAAGATGAACATTTTAAAGTATGAATGGTTACTAGCAGTAAGTATGTAGGATTAGTATCCTGTACTCGTTTCTCTTTGCCGCATCCACAATGCATGGGGCGCTTAAAGTTAAATCCGAAAAAATCACAAAGTGTGGAGGCCAAAATCGTCCCCCCAAAAACCTGTTAGGAGTACGTTTCAGGCAATTTAGAGTTGATTGGTAGTACTTTGTAGTGACTTTTTTTTTTTTTGGTCCATAACATTCATCCAGCTCTGGACTTAGTACATTTATTCTTTCACCATTGGGTCACTACCGAAACGAAAGTTGGTCACTACCGAAACGAAAGTTGGTCACTACCGAAACGAAAGTTAAATCCGAAAAAATCACTAAGTGTGGAGGCAAAAATCGTCCCCCCAAAAACCTGTTAGGAGTACGTTTCAGGCAATTTAGAGTTGATTGGTAGTACTTTGTAGTGACTTTTTTTTTCACCATTGTGTCACTACCGAAACGAAAGTTTGTCACTACCGAAACGAAAGTTAAATCGGAAAAAATCACTAAGTGTGGAGGCCAAAATCGTCCCCCCAAAAACCTGTTAGGAGTACGTTTCAGGCAATTTAGAGTTGATTGGTAATTTTCGTTTCGGTAAAATGTATTTTACCGAAACGAAAGTTAAATCCGAAAAAATCAGTAAGTGTGGAGGCCAAAATCGTCCCCCCAAAAACCTGTTAGGAGTACGTTTCAGGCAATTTAGAGTTGATTGGTAATTTTCGTTTCGGTAAAATTTATTTTACCGAAACGAAAGTTAAATCCGAAAAAATCATTAGGTGTGGAGGCCAAAATCGTCCCCCCAAAAACCTGTTAGGATTACGTTTCAGGCAATTTAGAGTTGATTGGTAGTACTTTGTACTGACTTTTTTTTTTCACCATTGTGTCACTACCGAAACCAAAGTTTGTCACTACCGAAACGAAAGTTAAATCCGAAAAAATCACTAAGTTTGGAGGCCAAAATGGTCCCCCCAAAAACCTGTTAGGAGTACGTTTCAGGCAATTTAGAGTTGATTGGTAGTACTTTGTAGTGACTTTTTTTTTTTCACCATTGTGTCACTACCGAAACGAAAGTTTGTCACTACCGAAACGAAAGTTAAATCCGAAAAAATCACTAAGTGTGGAGGCCAAAATCGTCCCCCTAAAAACCTCTAGGAGTACGTTTCAGGCAATTTAGAGTTGATTGGTAATTTTCGTTTCGGTAAAATTTATTTTACCGAAACGAAAGTTAAATCCGAAAAAATTACTAAGTGTGGAGGCCAAATTCGTCCCCCCAAAAACCTGTTAGGAGTACGTTTCAGGCAATTTAGAGTTGATTGGTAGTACTTTGTAGTGACTTTTTTTTTCACCATTGTGTCACTACCGAAACGAAAGTTTGTCACTACCGAAACGAAAGTTAAATCCGAAAAAATCACTAAGTGTGGAGGCCAAAATCGTCCCCCCAAAAACCTGTTAGGAGTACGTTTCAGGCAATTTAGAGTTGATTGGTAATTTTCGTTTCGGTAAAATGTATTTTACCGAAACGAAAGTTAAATCCGAAAAAATCAGTAAGTGTGGAGGCCAAAATCATCCCCCCAAAAACCTGTTAGGAGTACGTTTCAGGCAATTTAGAGTTGATTGGTAGTACTTTGTAGTGACTTTTTTTTTTCACCATTGTGTCACTACCGAAACGAAAGTTTGTCACTACCGAAACGAAAGTTAAATCCGAAAAAATCACTAACTGTGGAGGCCAAAATCGTCCCCCCAAAAACCTGTTAGGAGTACGTTTCAGACAATTTAGAGTTGATTGGTAGTACTTTGTAGTGACTTTTTTTTTCACCATTTTGTCACTACCGAAACGAAAGTAAATCCGAAAAAATCACTAAGTGTGTAGGCCAAAATCGTCCCCCCAAAAACCTGTTAGGAGTACGTTTCAGGCAATTTAGAGTTGATTGGTAATTTTCGTTTCGGTAAAATGTATTTTACCGAAACGAAAGTTAAATCCGAAAAAATCACAAGTGTGGAGGCCAAAATCGTCCCCCCAAAAACCTGTTAGGAGTACGTTTCAGGCAATTTGGAGTTGATTGGTAATTTTCGTTTCGGTAAAATTTATTTTACCGAAACGAAAGTTAAATCCGAAAAAATCATTAGGTGTGGAGGCCAAAATCGTCCCCCCAAAAACCTGTTAGGAGTACGTTTCAGGCAATTTAGAGTTGATTGGTAATTTTCGTTTCGGTAAAATTTATTTTACCGAAACGAAAGTTAAATCCGAAAAAATCACTAAGTGTGGAGGCCAAAATCGTCCCCCCAAAAACCTGTTAGGAGTACGTTTCAGGCAATTTAGAGTTGATTGGTAGTACTTTGTAGTGACTTTTTTTTTTCACCATTTTGTCACTATCGAAACGAAAGTTTGTCACTACCGAAATGAAAGTTAAATCCGAAAAAATCACTAAGTGTGGAGGCCAAAATCGTCCCCCCAAAAACCTGTTAGGAGTACGTTTCAGGCAATTTAGAGTTGATTGGTAAATTTCGTTTCGGTAAAATTTATTTTACCGAAACGAAAGTTAAATCCGAAAAAATCAGTGAGTTTGGAGGCCAAAATCGTCCCCCCAAAAACCTGTTAGGAGTACGTTTCAGGCAATTTAGAGTTGATTGGTAGTACTTTGTAGTGACTTTTTGATTTTTTTCTGAATTTTTTTTTCCGTTTCGGTAGTGACGAAAAGTGACGAGTGACGAAAACAGAAAAAAAATTGTTCCCCCAAAAACCTGTTAGGAGCACGTTTCAGGCAATTTAAAGCTGATTGGTAGTGATTTTATTGTGATTTTTTTTTCCGTTTCGGTAGTGACGAAAAGTGACGAGTGACGAAAACAGAAAAAAAAATGTTCCCCCAAAAACCTGTTAGGAGCACGTTTCAGGCAATTTAAAGCTGATTGGTAGTTATTTTTTTGTGATTTTTTTTTTCCGTTTCGGTAGTGACGACTAGTGACGAGTGACGAAAACAAAAAAAATTGTTCCCCCAAAAACCTGTTAGGAGCACGTTTCAGGCAATTTAAAGCTGATTGGTAGTGATTTTTTTGTGAATTTTTTTTTCCGTTTCGGTAGTGACGAAAAGTGACGAGTGACGAAAACAGAAAAAAAAAATTCCCCCAAAAACCTATTAGGAGCACGTTTCAGGCAATTTAAAGCTGATTGGTAGTGATTTTTTTGTGATTTTTTTTTTCCGTTTCGGTAGTGACGACTAGTGACGAGTGACGAAAACAGAAAAGAAATTGTTCCCCCAAAAACCTGTTAGGAGCACGTTTCAGGCAATTTAAAAAAGCTGATTGGTGGTGATTTTTTTGTGATTTTTTTTTTCCGTTTCGGTAGTGACGAAAAGTGACGAGTGACGAAAACAGAAAAAAAAGTTGTTCCCCCAAAAACCTGTTAGGAGCACGTTTCAGGCAATTTAAAGCTGATTGGTAGTGATTTTTTTGTGATTTTTTTTCCCGTTTCGGTAGTGACGAAAAGTGACGAGTGACGAAAACAGAAAAAAAAATGTTCCCCCAAAAACCTGTTAGGAGCACGTTTCAGGCAATTTAAAGCTGATTGGTAGTGATTTTTTTGTGAATTTCTTTTTCCGTTTCGGTAGTGACGACTAGTGACGAGTGACGAAAACAGAAAAAAAATTGTTCCCCCAAAAACCTGTTAGGAGCACGTTTCAGGCAATTTAAAGCTGATTGGTAGTGATTTTTTTGTGAATTTTTTTTTCCGTTTCGGTAGTGACGAAAAGTGACGAGTGACGAAAACAGAAAAAAAAATGTTCCCCCAAAAACCTGTTAGGAGCACGTTTCAGGCAATTTAAAGCTGATTGGTAGTGATTTTTTTGTGATTTTTTTTTTTCGTTTCGGTAGTGACGACTAGTGACGAGTGACGAAAACAGAAAATAAATTGTTCCCCCAAAAACCTGCTAGGAGCACGTTTCAGGAAATTTAAAGCTGATTGGTAGTGATTTTTTTGTGATTTTTTTTTTCCGTTTCGGTAGTGACGAAAAGTGACGAGTGACGAAAACAGAAAAAAAAATGTTCCCCCAAAAACCTGTTAGGAGCACGTTTCAGGCAATTTAAAGCTGATTGGTAGTGATTTTTTTGTGATTTTTTTTTTGCGTTTCGGTAGTGACGAAAAGTGACGAGTGACGAAAACAGAAAAAAAAATGTTCCCCCAAAAACCTGTTAGGAGCACGTTTCAGGCAATTTAAAGCTGATTGGTAGTGATTTTTTTTTTCCGTTTCGGTAGTGACGACTAGTGACGAGTGACGAAAACAGAAAAAAAATTGTTCCCCCAAAAACCTGTTAGGAGCACGTTTCAGGCAATTTAAAGCTGATTGGTAGTGATTTTTTTGTGAATTTTTTTCCCCGTTTCGGTAGTGACGAAAAGTGACGAGTGAAGAAAACAGAAAAAAAAATGTTCCCCCAAAAACCTGTTAGGAGCACGTTTCAGGCAATTTAAAGCTGATTGGTAGTGATTTTTTTGTGATTTTTTTTCCGTTTCGGTAGTGACGACTAGTGACGAGTGACGAAAACAGAAAAAAAATTGTTCCCCCAAAAACCTGTTAGGAGCACGTTTCAGGCAATTTAAAGCTGATTGGTAGTGATTTTTTGGTGAATTTTTTTTTCCGTTTCGGTAGTGACGACCAGTGACGAGTGACGAAAACAGAAAAAAAATGGTTCCCCCAAAAACCTGTTAGGAGCACGTTTCAGGCAATTTAAAGCTGATTGGTAGTGATTTTTTTGTGATTTTTTTTCCCCGTTTCGGTAGTGACGAAAAGTGACGAGTGACGAAAACAGAAAAAAAAATGTTGCCCCAAAAACCTGTTAGGAGCACGTTTCAGGCAATTTAAAGCTGATTGGTAGTGATTTTTTTGTGAATTTTGTTTTCCGTTTCGGTAGTGACGAAAAGTGACGAGTGACGAAAACAGAAAAGAAATTGTTCCCCCAAAAACCTGTTAGGAGCACGTTTCAGGAAATGTAAAGCTGATTGGTAGTGATTTTTTTGTGATTTTTTTTTCCCGTTTCGGTAGTGACGAAAAGTGACGAGTGACGAAAACAGAAAAAAAAATGTTGCCCCAAAAACCTGTTAGGAGCACGTTTCAGGCAATTTAAAGCTGATTGGTAGTGGTTTTTTTGTGAATTTTGTTTTCCGTTTCGGTAGTGACGAAAAGTGACGAGTGACGAAAACAGAAAAGAAATTGTTCCCCCAAAAACCTGTTAGGAGCACGTTTCAGGCAATTTAAAGCTGATTGGTAGTGATTTTTTTTTTTCGTTTCGGTAGTGACGACTAGTGACGAGTGACGAAAACAGAAAAGAAATTGTTCCCCCAAAAACCTGTTAGGAGCACGTTTCAGGCAATTTAAAGCTGATTGGTAGTGATTTTTTTGTGATTTTTGTTTTTCGTTTCGGTAGTGACAACTAGTTACGAGTGACGAAAACAGAAAATAAATGGTTCCCCCAAAAACCTGTTAGGAGCACGTTTCAGGCAATTTAAAGCTGATTGGTAGTGATTTTTTTGTGAATTTGTTTTTCCGTTTCGGTAGTGACAACTAGTTACGAGTGACGAAAACAGAAAATAAATGGTTCCCCCAAAAACCTGTTAGGAGCACGTTTCAGGAAATTTAAAGCTGATTGGTAGTGATTTTTTTGTGATTTTTTTTCCCCGTTTCGGTAGTGACGAAAAGTGACGAGTGACGAAAACAGAAAACAAATTGTTCCCCCAAAAACCTGTTAGGAGCACGTTTCAGGCAATTTAAAGCTGATTGGTAGTGATTTTTTTTTCTCGTTTCGGTATTGACGACTAGTGACGAGTGACGAAAACAGAAAAAAAATTGTTCCCCCAAAAACCTGTTAGGAGCACGTTTCAGGCAATTTAAAGCTGATTGGTAGTGATTTTTTTGTGAATTTTTTTTTCCGTTTCGGTAGTGACGAAAAGTGACGAGTGACGAAAACAGAAAAAAAAATGTTCCCCCAAAAACCTGTTAGGAGCACGTTTCAGGCAATTTAAAGCTGATTGGTAGTGATTTTTTTGTGAATTTCTTTTTCCGTTTCGGTAGTGACGACTAGTGACGAGTGACGAAAACAGAAAAAAAATTGTTCCCCCAAAAACCTGTTAGGAGCACGTTTCAGGCAATTTAAAGCTGATTGGTAGTGATTTTTTTGTGAATTTTTTTTTCCGTTTCGGTAGTGACGAAAAGTGACGAGTGACGAAAACAGAAAAAAAAATGTTCCCCCAAAAACCTGTTAGGAGCACGTTTCAGGCAATTTAAAGCTGATTGGTAGTGATTTTTTTGTGATTTTTTTTTTCCGTTTCGGTAGTGACGAAAAGTGACGAGTGACGAAAACAGAAAAAAAAATGTTCCCCCAAAAACCTGTTAGGAGCACGTTTCAGGCAATTTAAAGCTGATTGGTAGTGATTTTTTTGTGATTTTTTTTTTCCGTTTCGGTAGTGACGAAAAGTGACGAGTGACGAAAACAGAAAAAAAAATGTTCCCCCAAAAACCTGTTAGGAGCACGTTTCAGGCAATTTAAAGCTGATTGGTAGTGATTTTTTTTTTCCGTTTCGGTAGTGACGACTAGTGACGAGTGACGAAAACAGAAAAAAAATTGTTCCCCCAAAAACCTGTTAGGAGCACGTTTCAGGCAATTTAAAGCTGATTGGTAGTGATTTTTTTGTGAATTTTTTTTCCCGTTTCGGTAGTGACGAAAAGTGACGAGTGAAGAAAACAGAAAAAAAAATGTTCCCCCAAAAACCTGTTAGGAGCACGTTTCAGGCAATTTAAAGCTGATTGGTAGTGATTTTTTTGTGATTTTTTTTCCGTTTCGGTAGTGACGACTAGTGACGAGTGACGAAAACAGAAAAAAAATTGTTCCCCCAAAAACCTGTTAGGAGCACGTTTCAGGCAATTTAAAGCTGATTGGTAGTGATTTTTTTGTGAATTTCTTTTTCCGTTTCGGTAGTGACGACCAGTGACGAGTGACGAAAACAGAAAAAAAATGGTTCCCTCAAAAACCTGTTAGGAGCACGTTTCAGGCAATTTAAAGCTGATTGGTAGTGATTTTTTTGTGATTTTTTTTCCCCGTTTCGGTAGTGACGAAAAGTGACGAGTGACGAAAACAGAAAAAAAATTGTTGCCCCAAAAACCTGTTAGGAGCACGTTTCAGGCAATTTAAAGCTGATTGGTAGTGGTTTTTTTGTGAATTTTGTTTTCCGTTTCGGTAGTGACGAAAAGTGACGAGTGACGAAAACAGAAAAGAAATTGTTCCCCCAAAAACCTGTTAGGAGCACGTTTCAGGAAATTTAAAGCTGATTGGTAGTGATTTTTTTGTGATTTTTTTTTTCCCCGTTTCGGTAGTGACGAAAAGTGACGAGTGACGAAAACAGAAAAAAAAATGTTCCCCCAAAAACCTGTTAGGAGCACGTTTCAGGCAATTTAAAGCTGATTGGTAGTGATTTTTTTGTGAATTTTTTTTTTCCGTTACGGTAGTGACGAAAAGTGACGAGTGACGAAAACAGAAAAAAAATTGTTCCCCCAAAAACCTGTTAGGAGCACGTTTCAGGCAATTTAAAGCTGATTGGTAGTGATTTTTTTGTGAATTTGTTTTTCCGTTTCGGTAGTGACGACTAGTGACGAGTGACGAAAACAGAAAAAAAATTGTTCCCCCAAAAACATGTTAGGAGCACGTTTCAGGCAATTTAAAGCTGATTGGTAGTGATTTTTTTGTGATTTTTTTTTCCGTTTCGGTAGTGACGACTAGTGACGAGTGACGAAAACAGAAAAAAAAATGTTCCCCCAAAAACCTGTTAGGAGCACGTTTCAGGCAATTTAAAGCTGATTGGTAGTGATTTTTTTTTTCCCGTTTCGGTAGTGACGAAAAGTGACGAGTGACGAAAACAGAAAAAAAATTGTTCCCCCAAAAACCTGTTAGGAGCACGTTTCATGCAATTTAAAGCTGATTGGTAGTGATTTTTTTGTGATTTTTTTTTTCCGTTTCGGTAGTGACGACTAGTGACGAGTGACGAAAACAGAAAAAAAATTGTTCCCCCAAAAACCTGTTAGGAGCACGTTTCAGGCAATTTAAAGCTGATTGGTAGTGATTTTTTTTTCCCGTTTCGGTAGTGACGACTAGTGACGAGTGACGAAAACAGAAAAAAAATTGTTCCCCCAAAAACCTGTTAGGAGCACGTTTCAGGAAATTTAAAGCTGATTGGTAGTGATTTTTTTGTGATTTCTTTTTTCCGTTTCGGTAGTGACGACTAGTGACGAGTGACGAAAACAGAAAAGAAATTGTTCCCCCAAAAACCTGTTAGGAGCACGTTTCAGGCAATTTAAAGCTGATTGGTAGTGATTTTTTTGTGAATTTTTTTTTCCGTTTCGGTAGTGACGAAAGGTGACGAGTGACGAAAATAGAAAAAAAAGTTGTTCCCCCAAAAACCTGTTAGGAGCACGTTTCAGGCAATTTAAAGCTGACTGGTAGTGATTTTTTTGTGATTTTTTTTCCCCGTTTCGGTAGTGACGAAAAGTGACGAGTGACGAAAACAGAAAAAAAAGTTGTTCCCCCAAAAACCTGTTAGGAGCACGTTTCAGGCAATTTAAAGCTGATTGGTAGTGATTTTTTTGTGATTTTTTTTCCCCGTTTCGGTAGTGACGAAAAGTGACGAGTGACGAAAACAGAAAAAAAAATGTTCCCCCAAAAACCTGTTAGGAGCACGTTTCAGGCAATTTAAAGCTGATTGGTAGTGATTTTTTTGTGATTTTTTTTTTCCGTTTCGGTAGTGACGACTAGTGACGAGTGACGAAAACAGAAAAAAAATGGTTCCCCCAAAAACCTGTTAGGAGCACGTTTCAGGCAATTTAAAGCTGATTGGTAGTGATTTTTTTTTTCCGTTTCGGTAGTGACGACTAGTGACGAGTGACGAAAACAGAAAAAAAATTGTTCCCCCAAAAACCTGTTAGGAGCACGTTTCAGGAAATTTAAAGCTGATTGGTAGTGATTTTTTTGTGATTTTTTTTTCCGTTTCGGTAGTGACGACTAGTGACGAGTGACGAAAACAGAAAAAAAAATGTTCCCCCAAAAACCTGTTAGGAGCACGTTTCAGGCAATTTAAAGCTGATTGGTAGTGATTTTTTTTTCCCGTTTCGGTAGTGACGAAAAGTGACGAGTGACGAAAACAGAAAAAAAATTGTTCCCCCAAAAACCTGTTAGGAGCACGTTTCAAGCAATTTAAAGCTGATTGGTAGTGATTTTTTTGTGATTTTTTTTTCCGTTTCGGTAGTGACGACTAGTGACGAGTGACGAAAACAGAAAAAAAATGGTTCCCCCAAAAACCTGTTAGGAGCACGTTTCAGGCAATTTAAAGCTGATTGGTAGTGATTTTTTTGTGATTTTTTTTCCCCGTTTCGGTAGTGACGACTAGTGACGAGTGACGAAAATAGAAAAAAAATTGTTCCCCCAAAAACCTGTTAGGAGCACGTTTCAGGCAATTTAAAGCTGATTGGTAGTGATTTTTTTGTGATTTTTTTTTTCCGTTTCGGTAGTGACGACTAGTGACGAGTGACGAAAACAGAAAAAAAAATGTTCCCCCAAAAACCTGTTAGGAGCACGTTTCAGGCAATTTAAAGCTGATTGGTAGTGATTTTTTTTTTCCCGTTTCGGTAGTGACGAAAAGTGACGAGTGACGAAAACAGAAAAAAAATTGTTCCCCCAAAAACCTGTTAGGAGCACGTTTCATGCAATTTAAAGCTGATTGGTAGTGATTTTTTTGTGATTTTTTTTTTCCGTTTCGGTAGTGACGACTAGTGACGAGTGACGAAAACAGAAAAAAAATTGTTCCCCCAAAAACCTGTTAGGAGCATGTTTCAGGCAATTTAAAGCTGATTGGTAGTGATTTTTTTTTTCCGTTTCGGTAGTGACGACTAGTGACGAGTGACGAAAACAGAAAAAAAATTGTTCCCCCAAAAACCTGTTAGGAGCACGTTTCAGGAAATTTAAAGCTGATTGGTAGTGATTTTTTTGTGATTTCTTTTTTCCGTTTCGGTAGTGACGACTAGTGACGAGTGACGAAAACAGAAAAGAAATTGTTCCCCCAAAAACCTGTTAGGAGCACGTTTCAGGCAATTTAAAGCTGATTGGTAGTGATTTTTTTGTGAATTTTTTTTTCCGTTTCGGTAGTGACGACTAGTGACGAGTGACGAAAATAGAAAAAAAATTGTTCCCCCAAAAACCTGTTAGGAGCACGTTTCAGGCAATTTAAAGCTGATTGGTAGTGATTTTTGTGTGAATTTTTTTTTCCGTTTCGGTAGTGACGAAAAGTGACGAGTGACGAAAGCAGAAAAAAAAGTTGTTCCCCCAAAAACCTGTTAGGAGCACGTTTCAGGCAATTTAAAGCTGACTGGTAGTGATTTTTTTGTGATTTTTTTTCCCCGTTTCGGTAGTGACGAAAAGTGACGAGTGACGAAAACAGAAAAAAAAGTTGTTCCCCCAAAAACCTGTTAGGAGCACGTTTCAGGCAATTTAAAGCTGATTGGTAGTGATTTTTTTGTGATTTTTTTTCCCCGTTTCGGTAGTGACGAAAAGTGACGAGTGACGAAAACAGAAAAAAAAATGTTCCCCCAAAAACCTGTTAGGAGCACGTTTCAGGCAATTTAAAGCTGATTGGTAGTGATTTTTTTGTGATTTTTTTTTTCCGTTTCGGTAGTGACGACTAGTGACGAGTGACGAAAACAGAAAAAAAATTGTTCCCCCAAAAACCTGTTAGGAGCACGTTTCAGGCAATTTAAAGCTGATTGGTAGTGATTTTTTTTTTCCGTTTCGGTAGTGACGACTAGTGACGAGTGACGAAAACAGAAAAAAAATTGTTCCCCCAAAAACCTGTTAGGAGCACGTTTCAGGAAATTTAAAGCTGATTGGTAGTGATTTTTTTGTGATTTCTTTTTTCCGTTTCGGTAGTGACGACTAGTGACGAGTGACGAAAACAGAAAAGAAATTGTTCCCCCAAAAACCTGTTAGGAGCACGTTTCAGGCAATTTAAAGCTGATTGGTAGTGATTTTTTTGTGAATTTTTTTTTCCGTTTCGGTAGTGACGACTAGTGACGAGTGACGAAAATAGAAAAAAAATTGTTCCCCCAAAAACCTGTTAGGAGCACGTTTCAGGCAATTTAAAGCTGATTGGTAGTGATTTTTTTGTGATTTTTTTTTTCCGTTTCGGTAGTGACGACTAGTGACGAGTGACGAAAACAGAAAAAAAATTGTTCCCCCAAAAACCTGTTAGGAGCACGTTTCAGGCAATTTAAAGCTGATTGGTAGTGATTTTTTTTTTCCGTTTCGGTAGTGACGACTAGTGACGAGTGACGAAAACAGAAAAAAAATTGTTCCCCCAAAAACCTGTTAGGAGCACGTTTCAGGAAATTTAAAGCTGATTGGTAGTGATTTTTTTGTGATTTCTTTTTTCCGTTTCGGTAGTGACGACTAGTGACGAGTGACGAAAACAGAAAAGAAATTGTTCCCCCAAAAACCTGTTAGGAGCACGTTTCAGGCAATTTAAAGCTGATTGGTAGTGATTTTTTTGTGAATTTTTTTTTCCGTTTCGGTAGTGACGAAAAGTGACGAGTGACGAAAACAGAAAAAAAAGTTGTTCCCCCAAAAACCTGTTAGGAGCACGTTTCAGGCAATTTAAAGCTGATTGGTAGTGATTTTTTTGTGACTTTTTTTTTCCGTTTCGGTAGTGACGACTAGTGACGAGTGACGAAAACAGAAAAAAAATGGTTCCCCCAAAAACCTGTTAGGAGCACGTTTCAGGCAATTTAAAGCTGATTGGTAGTGATTTTTTTTTTCCGTTTCGGTAGTGACGAAAAGTGACGAGTGACGAAAACAGAAAAAAAATTGTTCCCCCAAAAACCTGTTAGGAGCACGTTTCAGGAAATTTAAAGCTGATTGGTAGTGATTTTTTTGTGAATTTTTTTTTCCGTTTCGGTAGCGACGAAAAGTGACGAGTGACGAAAACAGAAAAAAAATGTTCCCCCAAAAACCTGTTAGGAGCACGTTTCAGGCAATTTAAAGCTGATTGGTAGTGATTTTTTTTTCCCGTTTCGGTAGTGACGACTAGTGACGAGTGACGAAAACAGAAAAAAAATGGTTCCCCCAAAAACCTGTTAGGAGCACGTTTCAGGCAATTTAAAGCTGATTGGTAGTGATTTTTTTTTTCCGTTTCGGTAGTGACGACTAGTGACGAGTGACGAAAACAGAAAAAAAATTGTTCCCCCAAAAACCTGTTAGGAGCACGTTTCAGGAAATTTAAAGCTGATTGGTAGTGATTTTTTTGTGAATTTTTTTTTCCGTTTCGGTAGCGACGAAAAGTGACGAGTGACGAAAACAGAAAAAAAAATGTTCCCCCAAAAACCTGTTAGGAGCACGTTTCAGGCAATTTAAAGCTGATTGGTAGTGATTTTTTTGTGAATTTTTTTTTCCGTTTCGGTAGTGACGAAAAGTGACGAAAACAGAAAAAAAAATGTTCCCCCAAAAACCTGTTAGGAGCACGTTTCAGGCAATTTAAAGCTGATTGGTAGTGATTTTTTTGTGATTTTTTTTTTCCGTTTCGGTAGTGACGACTAGTGACGAGTGACGAAAACAGAAAAAAAATGATTCCCCCAAAAACCTGTTAGGAGCACGTTTCAGGCAATTTAAAGCTGATTGGTAGTGATTTTTTTGTGAATTTTTTTTTCCGTTTCGGTAGTGACGAAAATTGACGAGTGACGAAAACAGAAAAAAAAATGTTCCCCCAAAAACCTGTTAGGAGCACGTTTCAGGCAATTTAAAGCTGATTGGTAGTGATTTTTTTGTGATTTTTTTTCCCCGTTTCGGTAGTGACGACTAGTGACGAGTGACGAAAACAGAAAAAAAAATGTTCCCCCAAAAACCTGTTAGGAGCACGTTTCAGGCAATTTAAAGCTGATTGGTAGTGATTTTTTTGTGATTTTTTTTCCCCGTTTCGGTAGTGACGAAAAGTGACGAGTGACGAAAACAGAAAAAAAATTGTTCCCCCAAAAACCTGTTAGGAGCACGTTTCATGCAATTTAAAGCTGATTGGTAGTGATTTTTTTGTGAATTTTTTTTTCCGTTTCGGTAGTGACGACTAGTGACGAGTGACGAAAACAGAAAAAAAATGTTCCCCCAAAAACCTGTTAGGAGCACGTTTCAGGCAATTTAAAGCTGATTGGTAGTGATTTTTTTGTGATTTTTTTTTTCCATTTCGGTAGTGACGAAAAGTGACGAGTGACGAAAACAGAAAAAAAATTGTTCCCCCAAAAACCTGTTAGGAGCACGTTTTCTAAATTGCCTGAAACGTACTCCTAACAGGTTTTTGGGGGGACGATTTTGGCCTCCACACTTAGTGATTTTTTCGGATTTAACTTTCGTTTCGGTAGTGACAAACTTTCGTTTCGGTAGTGACAAAATGGTGAAAAAAAAAAGTCACTACAAAGTACTACCAATCAACTCTAAATTGCCTGAAACGTACTCCTAACAGGTTATTGGGGGGACCATTTTGGCCTCCACACTTAGTGATTTTTTCGGATTTAACTTTCGTTTCGGTAGTGACAAACTTTCGTTTCGGTAGTGACACAATGGTGAAAAAAAAAAGTCACTACAAAGTACTACCAATCAACTCTAAATTGCCTGAAACGTACTCCTAACAGGTTTTTGGGGGGACGATTTTGGCCTCCAAACTTAGTGATTTTTTCGGATTTAACTTTCGGTGATTTAACTTTCGGTAAAATACATTTTACCGACACGAAAATTACCAATCAACTCTAAATTGCCTGAAACGTACTCCTACCAGGTTTCAGGGGGGACGATTTTGGCCTCCACACTTAGTGATTTTTTCGGATTTAACTTTCGTTTCGGTAACGACAAACTTTCGTTTCGGTAGTGACAAAATGGTGAAAAAAAAAAGTCACTACAAAGTACTACCAATCAACTCTAAATTGCCTGAAACGTACTCCTAACAGGTTTTTGGGGGGACGATTTTGTTCTCCACACTTAGTGATTTTTTCGGATTTAACTTTCGTTTCGGTAGTGACAAACTTTCGTTTCGGTAGTGACAAGATGGTGAAAAAAAAAAGTCACTACAAAGTACTACCAATCAACTCTAAATTGCCTGAAACGTACTCCTAACAGGTTTTTGGGGGGACGATTTTGGCCTCCACACTTAGTGATTTTTTTGGATTTAACTTTCGTTTCGGTAGTGACCAACTTTCGTTTCGGTAAATGGTGAAAAAAAAAATGTACTAAGTCCAGAGCTCGATGAATGTTAGGGACCAAAAAAAAAGTCACTACAAAGTACTACCAATCAACTCTAAATTGCCTGAAACGTACTCCTAACAGGTTTTTGGGGGGACGATTTTGGCCTCCAAACTTAGTGATTTTTTCGGATTTAACTTTCGTTTCGATAAAATACATTTTACAGACACGAAAATTACCAATCAACTCTAAATTGCCTGAAACGTACTCCTACCAGGTTTTAGGGGGGACGAT
Source organism: Gymnoscopelus microlampas (assembly GCF_963454915.1). Lineage (NCBI taxonomy): Eukaryota > Metazoa > Chordata > Actinopteri > Myctophiformes > Myctophidae > Gymnoscopelus > Gymnoscopelus microlampas. Next base: position 42,585,030 of record NC_139962.1, read on the forward strand.
TTTGGCCTCCACACTTAGTGATTTTTTCGGATTTAACTTTCGTTTCGGTAACGACAAACTTTCGTTTCGGTAGTGACAAAATGGTGAAAAAAAAAGTCACTACAAAGTACTACCAATCAACTCTAAATTGCCTGAAACGTACTCCTAACAGGTTTTTGGGGGGACGATTTTGGCCTCCACACTTAGTGATTTTTTCGGATTTAACTTTCGTTTCGGTAGTGACAAACTTTCGTTTCGGTAGTGACAAGATGGTGAAAAAAAAAAGTCACTACAAAGTACTACCAATCAACTCTAAATTGCCTGAAACGTACTCCTAACAGGTTTTTGGGGGGACGATTTTGGCCTCCACAGTTAGTGATTTTTTCGGATTTAACTTTCGTTTCGGTAGTGACAAACTTTCGTTTCGGTAGTGACACAATGGTGAAAAAAAAAAGTCACTACAAAGTACTACCAATCAACTCTAAATTGCCTGAAACGTACTCCTAACAGGTTTTTGGGGGGACGATTTTGGCCTCCACACTTAGTGATTTTTTCGGATTTAACTTTCGTTTCGGTAGTGACAAATTTTTGTTTCGATAGTGACAAAATGGTGAAATAAAAAAAGTCACTACAAAGTACTACCAATCAACTCTAAATTGCCTGAAACGTACTCCTAACAGGTTTTTGGGGGGACGATTTTGGCCTCCACACTTAGTGATTTTTTCGGATTTAACTTTCGTTTCGGTAGTGACCAACTTTCGTTTCGGTAGAGACCAACTTTCGTTTCGGTAGTGACCCAATGGTGAAAAAATAAATGTACTAAGTCCAGAGCTGGATGAATGTTATGGACCCAAAAAAAGTCACTACAAAGTACTACCAATCAACTCTAAATTGCCTGAAACGTACTCCTAACAGGTTTTTGGGGGGACGATTTTGGCCTCCACACTTTGTGATTTTTTCGGATTTAACTTTAAGCGCCCCATGCATTGTGGATGCGGCAAAGAGAAACGAGTACAGGATACTAATCCTACATACAGTACTTACTGCTAGTAACCCCATTCATACTTTAAAATGTTCATCTTACTGTGGACATGTTTGCCTGAAAAGGAATCTTTGAAATGTTTAATAGTTTTAGAATTGTACTCCTTTAAAGGTTCAGAGATTTATAATGGAGGTTGATGGAAGAATTTGGGACCTCAAAAAAACATAAAAAAACACTTTCACCTAGAAACTCCATTCACAGTTCAAAAAATCCACCTTACTGTGGACATGCATGCCTGATCACTCCAATGTGGGTATAGAATTACCCGATTCACCTGGTGGTTGAGGTAGGAACAGTCAGGCCAACAAGAAGGCTGAAAGCATAGAACCTACCCCGAACTGGCCGCCTCTTCTGTGAGGTCAGGAGGAGCTGCCCAGAACTGCCGACACCACTGCATTAGGTGTCGCCACGTTGACATTATAAGATCTGGCAAAGGTGGCAGATGAGGCCCAACTGGCTGCGGCACACACCTCCGAGAGTGGAACCCCCCCGCAGGAGGGCTCTAGATGTGGCCATTCCCCTGGTGGAATGAGCCACCACACCAACTGGCCCAGGCCTACCAGCCAGACCATATGCCAACTGGATTGCGTCCACAATCCAATGGGACAGTCTCTGCTTAGACAGACTTGACCCCAGGACCCGCTCTGCATAGCACACAAAGAGCTGGTCTGTCCTGCGCAGCGACTGCGTGCGACTCACATAAGCTTGCAGAGCCCTTACAGGGCAAAGCACACTGGGAGCAGAACCATGCCCCTCCTCGTCTGCAGATGGGGAGAAAGCAGATAGAGACCAGGGACTGTTGACGTACCCCTCAGACAGGACCTTCGGCAAGAAAGAAGGATTTGGTCGAAGGACCACACTCCTCCGGTCAGGCCCCATCTGGAAGCACTCAGGGCTTACTGAAAGAGCATGCAACTCACCAACCCTCTTGGTGGAAGTGATTGCTAGCAGAAACGCCACCTTCAAAGAAAGGTGCTTCAACGAAGCAGCCTCAAGGGGTTCAAATGGAGGCCTAGCAAGGGCTGACAAAACAATGTCCAGATCCCAGCGTACAGCCTTCTTAGCTCTGGCTGGACGCAGACGTCTGGCCCCCTTCATGAACCTAGAGACCAAGGGGTGTCTCCCCACCGAACCCTCTGGAAGCTGGACATGACCAGCAGAGATGGCTGCCAAGTACACCCTCACAGTGGAGGCAGACAATCCCTTATCCAGACAAGACTGCAAGAACTGCAATATGGCCTGCACATTGCAGGATTCTGGGTCCAGGCTGCGCGCTGCACACCAAGAACTAAAGATTCGCCAGCGCAAGTGATATGCTGCACTAGTAGAGGGAGCCCTGGCTCCCTGCAAAGTAGCTATCACCCCCTCTTGGAGGCCTAGCTCTGACCACTGGCGCCGCTCAGGGGCCAGGCCCACAGATTGAGCCGCCGTGGTTCGGGGTGCCACAGGGTCCCCCCGGCCTGCGTTAGCAGGTTGGGCCTCAGGGGCAACTGCCATGGAGTCCCTGCAAGGAGAGACGACAGGAGACCGAACCATGGGCGCCTCGGCCAAAACGGGGCAATTAGTATCAACCTGTGACCTGCCTGCTTGGTCCTGTCCAGCACTGCAGGGATCAAGGGAATTGGAGGAAAAGCATACAGCGGTTCCTCTGGCCAGTCGTGGGCCAGAGCATTCAGTCCCAGGGGTCCCGGAGGCCCCGTCACTGAGAACCAGAGGGGGCACTCAGAGTTCCCTGAGGCGGCAAAAAGGTCCACTTGGGCCTGGCCAAACCTCATCCACAGCTGCTGCACCACCTGAGGGTGCAGACGCCAGTCCCCCTCTTGCGGCCCTGCCCTCGAGAGCATGTCCACTGCTGTGTTGTGAGCCCCAGGAATGAACGCTGCATGTAGAGAAGCTAGATGCGCATGAGCCCACAAGAGCAACCTCTCTGCCACTCTGTGCAGACGGGGAGATCTCACCCCCCCCTGGTGGTTGATGTAGGCCACCACTGAGGCATTGTCTGTCCTCACCAACACATGTCTATCCCTTAGGGACGGGAGGAAACTCTGAAGAGCCAGGTGCACTGCCCTGAGCTCTAAGACATTGATATGTCTGTCCAGCCACGGGGCCTTCCACTGGCCACTCGCTGACCTGCCATTGTGCACTGCTCCCCAACCTGCCAGGGATGCGTCCGTGCACACTAGCTCCCTGCGACACACCCTGTGCAGCTCCACTCCTTGCCGTAGAAAGGAGCGTGAGTGCCACCTCGACAGCGCCCTCAGGCACTGTGCTGTCACCACAAGGCGACGATGTCTGTGTCGTTTCGGGTGAAATCTGTGGGAGTTGAACCACAGCTGTAGAGGCCTGAGATGGAGCAGGCCTAGAGGAACCAGCAGTGAGGCCGCTGTTAGCAAGCCTAACAGACGCTGGCACTCCCACACTGTCACCTTCTGACCCCGCTGAAAGCGGCTCAGGAATGAGAGGATTGTCTCTACCCTTACCTGCGGTAGAGACGCCCTCATTGTCTGTGCATCCAAAGACATCCCTATGAATGTCACAGCCTGGGATGGAGTCAAGTGACTCTTCTCGTGGTTCAACACCAACCCCAACTGCTGTATGTGGAGCACAACCTTGTGTGTGGCTAAATTCGCTTCCTCCTCGGAGTGAGCGCAAATTAGCCAGTCGTCCAGATAGTTTAATATAGTCAGACCTCTGGCTGCCAGGGGCGCGAGGACTGCCACCATGCATTTGGTAAATGTCCGTGGCGCCAGCGCAAGCCCGAAGGGAAGGACCATGAATTCGTAAGCCGTCCCTTCGAAGGCGGGCCCAAAGGTAACACCGGGGGTCAGGGGGAGGTCAGCAAACGTGCTGTGCATAGAGGAAGGCAGCTTAGTCTGTGCCAGCCAAAGGTGGCGCCTAGCAGTCACGATCTGGCCCAAGGCTTTCCCATTAGCCCGGGCCATGTCTCTCTGGATCTGGCCGATAAGGTCAGAGACCAGTTTCACCTCTTGAGTGAGAGGTCCACCATCCCCCTTGACCTGAGGCAGCAAGCTCTGCAGGTAGGCATGGAGGAGCATCACTGCGTTAGACAGGCGTCCCACCGCTGTCAGTGAACCATAGACTGTCTTGAGGTCATCGTCAAACGTCCTGGGAGGACCAGGCTTAAGACGGGGGGTTTTGCCAATGATGTCCTTATCTGGCAGGACCATGGCTGCAATCATGGAGTCCATGGTTGGGTACTCTCGGAGGCCAAGGGAATCAGGCTCTGCCATGAAAGCCCATGGCCCCGAATCAGAGGTAAAGTGGAAGCGGCCTCTTTTTTCAGCCCAGCCTTCCATCATGGCCTCCTTGAAGGCACTGGATATGGGCACCACTGGCGGGCTGCCCGGAGGATCCTCCTGGGCAATGTCCAGGGTAACTCTGATCCTCTCTACAAGGTCCTGGACCCCTTCCTGCATGGCAGGGGCCACATCAGGACGCCCACTGACTGCTCGGACCTGCGGTTAACAGTGCCGGCGTCATCTCCCAGCCAAAGGCCCTCGCTGGCCTCCACTGAGAGAATGTCATCTCCCTGGTCAGCGTCCACCCGCTGATGCCAGGCCTGCTCTCCATGCCCGCCTGCACTGCGGGCAGGACTACTGTGATGACGGCTCACCACACCAGAGGGAGGCAGAGATCTGCGGTCCTCGGCTGGAGCCAAGGCCTGAGCCACCCAGGCCCGCATGGCCCCCAGTCGGGCCACTCTCAGGCGCTCAGAAAAGACTGCGCAGTACAGGCAGCCATTAGGGCGCCTCACCGCCTCCTCTGCATGGGCCAGCCCCAGGCAGTGCATGCAAGATGCATGCGCATCCCCAGGTGGGATGTCCTCTCTGCACTTGACACAAAGGGCTGACATCCTGTAGTAGTGGACCCGTGCACCTGGCACGCCGTGGCAGGGTCACCTCTCCCTATGCACTGCACCCGGTAAGGGAATTACCAGGGGAGAGGCCCAATGACAATGGCCGCCCCGTAAGGGTCTTACACCTGGGTCACACTTGTAACTGAAAACAATACACTTATTTCTTAAACAGTAATAAAAGTAGTCAGCAAACAACAGACTGACCAGGCGTCCAGGTTATGGAGATGCCTGTCAGCTAAGGGAGAATAACAGTCAGTACCAGGTTATGGTAAACTGACTGAAAACACAAAACTTGAAATATAAAGCACAGACTGAACAGGCTTCCAGGTTATGGAGATGCCTGTCAGCTAAGGGAGAATAACAGTCAGCACCAGGTTATGGGGAAAACTGACTGAAAACACAACTTAACTTGAAATATAAAGCACAGACTGAACAGGCTTCCAGGTTATGGAGATGCCTGTCAGCTAAGGGAGCATAACAGTCAGCACCAGGTTATGGGGAAAAACTGACTGAAAACACAAAACTTGCTAAATATAAAGCAGAATTTCCTTTAATTGGGATTCCTGCATAAACAAGGAAAGAAAGCACAAAAAGACCTCAGAACAGCTAGCCAAGCTAGTACACGCTGAGGCTTGGTTAGTGCAGCCAGCTGCTAACCAGCGCTAACAGCGCTACAAACATTTAGCAACCAGCATAAATGGTACACACGGCACAATAATCAAGAGTTCTCGTGAGGAGGGCTACAAGTTAGCAGCTCCAGGCTAAACCTAGCCACTGAGAACACTTGGATGTGAAATAATTGAGCTATAGTAGAGGTTACATACCTTCTCTGCTCACTTACTGACCTTGAACCTAAATGTTCCGCCGAGAAATGAAAAAGCAGGCGCGCGTGGGTGTGGTGTGCCTATATAGGGGAGGCCACACCCCCACGCACGCACAGGTGCGCACGGTAGTGAATCAGTTAATCCTTACCTCGAATGTATCCCTCCGCTGCGGAGTGATACCCACATTGGAGTGATCCAATGAGGGGAAACATAACTCCATTCACAGTTCAAAAATTCCACCTTACTATGGACATGCATGCTTGAGTTTTTTTCTTTGAAATCATTTGTAGTTTGGGAGATATTTAACTTTAAGCGCCCCATTAATTGTGGATGCGGCAAAGGGAAACGAGTACAGGCTACTAATCCTACATACTTACTGCTAGTAACCCCATTCATACTTTGAAATGTTCATCTTACTGTGGACATGTTTGCCTGAAAAGGAATCTTTGAAATGTTTAATAGTTTTAGAATTGTACTCCTTTAAAAGTTCAGAGATTTATAATGGAGGTCGATGGATGAATTTGGGACCTCAAAAAACACTTTCACCTAGAAACTCCATTCACAGTTCAAAAATTCCACCTTACTGTGGACATGCATGCTTGAGATTTTTTCTTTGAAATCATTTGTAGTTTGGGAGATATTTAACTTGAAGCGCCCCATGCATTGTGGATGCGGCAAAGGGAAACGAGTAACAATACAGTCACTACCGAAACACCAGTTATGTTGTCAAAAATCAAAGATAGTGAGTTATCGACCAATATTTTATGATAATGATTGGTTAGGTGTATGTGTTATGTCAACAATGAATGTTTAGCAAAAAGAGTTAAGTGACTATGACACAGCCTTGTAAACAAAATACTATGGTCACTACCGTAACAATACAGTCACTACCGAAATAGTGCAGTCACAACCGAAACACCAGTTATTTTGTCAAAAATCAAAGATAGTGAGTTATCAACCAATATTTTATGATAATGATTGGTTAGGTGTATGTGTAATTTCAACTACCGTTAATTCTGAAATCAATATAATCAAATTTATACATTTTACAAAGAAATATAGCATTTAATGTTGATAAATCTTAAGAATTCAATATTAAAACATCAGTTAGAATAATAATAGAATAAGGTCAGCAGGGCACCCCAGGGAGTTGAACCCCGTCCCGCTAAAGCAGGAGTACCATACTACCAGCGCCTTTTGCTTTTTGACACCATGTCCTTACCTGCATGTGAATCAGTGTTGATCCAGTAAAAAGCAAGTCATTTTATGTTTAGTTGCGCTCGGGTGTTGCCTCTGAAAATAGCCGATCTACAAGCTCACAACGCGTCGCAGTGCGACGCGTTGTGAGCTTGTAGATCGGCTATTTTCAGCATGCAACCAGGTGTGAAATCAGCCATTACGACACCATCAAGGTGGTGACTAAATCAACTGTAGATTTATTCGACTATAATCTTATATTTAGTCTACTAAAACTAGACAAAAACATTTCAGATGACTAAAATATGGAATTCTATTCAAAAGACTGTGACTAAAACTAAATCAAAATTTGCTGTCAAAATCAACACTGATGTGAATACAGTTTGTACATCACAGATCAACAGAACATGAAGAAAAGAACCATCACAGCTCTCCTTCAGTGTTTACTGATCAACCTGTAATCAAAGTATACAATAACACTGTGATTCTCACTTTGTGTTAATATAGCATCAAAATCTGTGTAGCCACTTCAAACCTGCATACATCAACCGTTTGAAAATAGCAGATCTACAAGATCAGCAATTGACATGATCTGTAGATCTTTTAGAAAGTTTTTCAAAACCTTTTCAGATGGCCAAATATACAGTATATGATTGATTGATTTTTCTTTGTTAAAGTGTCATCCTTCCAAGGAAGCCCCGCCCATACGGACTTACAGGACACTTTTACATTTGACATGAACCGACATAACTCACAAACAATGAGCAAAGGAATGAATATTAACTTGACTTGAAAACGTTTTACAACCACTGCTGTAGCACACATGAACATGCATTCACATCAACAGATCTCTATCAGTCCAAAGCCTTAACTCTGTCTGTACCCGATCGCCAGAAGAAACGTTCTCATTGAACGTTTTTCAACGTTTCTCAAAATCCGTGCATAGGCTACTGGAAAACCACAAATTCCGTGCATAGCCGCCTCGCATCTCCCCCATTGTGACTAAACCATTTCGGAGCCGCGCAGTCTCAAGGGAATTGTCGCAGTGTGAAGGACCACCGAGCGAGCTAAAGCGAGCGAGTTGCCGTCCTGAACATTGCGACATTCCCTTGAGCCTACTCAGCGGCGTTTGAGTTACGTACCGATAGGCACAGAGTCGTAAATTTTGTTTTGGGGACTGCTCTACTTCCTGGTTTTTCCGGGTTGCGACTGGTTACGCCCACCGTGGGACTCCCCGTACATATGCACGGAATTTGGGGGTTTCTAGGCGACTATGCACGGAATGACGTGCACAAATCCGTGCAATGTATACTAATTCTATGGCGATCAGGCTGTTCTGTTATCAGCCTGATCGATGCACGGAATTTGTGGTTTTCCAGTAGCCTATGCACGGATTTTGAGAAACGTTGAAAAACGTTCAATGAGATATGAGAACGTTTCCTCTGGCGATCGGGTTGAACAGAAACAGAATGGGGCCAAGGATAGAGCCTTGGGGGACTCCAGACGTGAGGGGGGCCGCGGGAGATGAAAAGTCACCTATTGGACAGAAAAAGATCAGAGCAACGCCTGTGTTCTCGAGATACGTGAACTAGGTACAGATATTTTGTGCATTTACTGTAAGATTATTGCGCTGGTTTCCAAGAGATCCTTGCTAAAACTGAATCTGTGACTCATTATTTTGTAAGGATTTGTCAGTGACATGGTGGGGAAAGAATCTGGACTGAAATTTGTGGACTTTTTCAATAAGCAGGAGATTTATTTAAAACTCATATTTTGAAAACAATTGGAGCATTTTCAAGCCATTCATGGAAAATGGAAAGTGACTGGCTTTTTGACCCACGTGACTCAAGCATTGGAATTATTACCACGTAATAATGCAAACAAGCTGGTCTTACCCTTAGGCCTACCAGGATTCTGGCAACTCAGATATTTTAAACGATTGCATTATGTGTCATCTACTCCATCTCGTTTTGGACTAATATACTAATATACTGCTGTCCATGGTGCTGAATACACAAAATCATGACCAACTCTTGAATATATATTTTATTGTGTATATATTTTACATTGTGTCCTAGCCAGTTTGAAAATATCACAAAACTCCAGCTTTATGAAGTCATGCTGAATTGAGAGATCGTGACACATGACAAACAAAATCCAAAAGGAAACTCTTGAAAAAAAAAAGAGGTATTGACAGGGAACCCCAATACATCATATAAGGCAATTATTTTACACAATTGTTGAAAATAAGGCCAAAGAATATCAACACTTACTGTATGTATATTTTGACATTTCGCATTTCATAAATCTAAATATTATTTTAAATGTTTGCCTTTTTTAAATATCTTTTTTTTTTTTTTCAATATCAGTCAAAGTTAAGAAATAATATAATACGATTTGCACACTCCTGATTATCGTTTTGATAAAGTGGGGTTAATGTTCATACCAGATCTGGTGTCAATATTTGATTTTAGAAAGAAGCTTGTCAGTAAGTTCTCATTGTCATCATAACAACAACCTTTATTCCATTAGTGGGTCTATACAGAAGAAGAATAATGGCACCATGTGATGTCCTCTGATCCTTTTATGAGCTTTGAATATCACCCACAGTATCCATAGCATCAGCAACAGCATCTTCATCATTTCCTAGAAAACAACAACAAACAACAACAAAACATAATTACACAATGCTGGTTATCTAAAGAAGTTGTGTAATGAGTAGAGTAAAAGTTTAAAAAATGAGTTTTACTTTAAGAGGGATTTTCAAAAGGGTGGGAAAACCAAAAAGGAAATGTCTTAAACAAGTTCTATGATCCTCGTTAACACAGTGTACACATTTACTATCTATTATTTGCATGAGTTTCTTACCATGAAATACTAATGGAATAAATGTTCTGCATGTAGTGCATTGCAAGTTGCTATTTCACTATTACATACATTACACTATACATTAGGAGGCTTCTGGACAATTTAATCCCAGTGTGGGGGCCTGGTTGGATCCTTTCTCTTCCAATTTTCACCCTCTCCCTTATTCAAATCTTCTGTTTCTTTTTGTGTTTCCATAATGCAGGACCTCACTCTTTTTTATGTTCTCTCATATCTTTTCTTCGGCTGCTGCCCCAAAGCCCCTTAGACAGCATACAGCTTATGCAAATCATCAGCCTTTTATGCTAAATTCTCCTCTTCAAACTTAAATGAGACCTCAACTAAATAACCCTCCCTCTTCTCCCCCCTCTCTCTCTCACACATATACACAAACGATAGACATTTGCTATGCTATTGTCAAATGTATACCTTTCAACCATAAAAATAGGAACATGGTCGTATTATGAAGTATAATTTAGACATAATAAATAAACAAACAAACACACACACACACGCGCACACGCACACGCACACACACACACACACACACACACACACACACACACACACACACACACACACACACACACACACACACACACACACACACACACACACACACACACACACACACACACACCACTTCTTGAGCGCTCTGCCAACCTCAATATGACTGTAGTGAAATTCAGTTTGACATGATGAACTCTGTAGATTGGGAGAGCAAAGTGAGGAATTGGTGACATGGAGGGTGGAGGTTTAGGGCAAGACTTATTATTAAGGGATGAAGCAATAGATAGACAGTTAATCTATGTTGAGGTTGTGAGGGATGGAGGGAGGGAGGGTTGGTTGGAAGGGGTGGGATGGGAGTCTGATGAATGTGAAATCCTCTGTGTTCCCAGGCTCCCGGTGGTGTTTGAAGGGGACAGAGAGGGGGCGACCATTGGGGGACGGGTGGGGTACAGGGTGCCTGTGCCCAGCTGTAGGGGAACCTGGGAGACTCAGACTCCTCTCACACTCTCTGACAGGCTGTCCTTTTCACCAGCACATTACTGGGGCAGCTAGCCTGCTGCCATAACAACACCATAGCCCCTCTGTCATAGTAACACCACGGAGTCACCACAGAACATGGGGGTCCCCCCAGTCAGATTGCATGAGACATTTCCATGGGGGCGGGGATCGGGGCTTAGCAGTGACAAAAGTGAATGAAGAAGTAAGGAATCTCAATTGGGCGAGTCTAGACATCCCACCACTGTGAACTTGAACTTGACTGTCAGCCTGGATCCTATGTGAAATGAATGCTGCGTAGACAGGGCATGCAATGCTGACAATGGGGGATCCATGTCTTTAAGGATTCAAGTCTATGCCGACTTTGTGGTCCCTCAATATTGACATTGAAATGTTACAAATAAATAATTTGAGTTGACTTTTTTGATGTATTTGATTACTTTCCTTTAAATAGCAGCTTCTATAGAAATGCACCGTGCAACACTTTTAGACATAATAATAAAGATATAAATGTCCTTATAAGACAACTATGGTATAGTAGACCTGGGACATCACATGGCTGTTTGCTTTATCATACAGCCTGTGAATGGCGACTGGGCCATGTCAGGGGTCTTAGACGCTCAGGCCCACTCAGCCATGGGAAAGGGGGAGCTGTGAAAGGTCCCCTGTTGCTGTTACAAAGCTGAGAACAAGCCATAGCAGGATAATCGCATTTATCCCCAGATTAAGACAGGATCGCAGCTGAGGTATCCTTGTGGAGGGACACAACTGAAAGACCACAGAACATACAACCTCCTCCCTTAAAGAAATCTCAGTGCACTCCTGACGGATCAGTTCTGATGGTGAGACTGACTTTGATGAGCTTTGATGGTGTCTCTCAAATGTGGTGAATGAACCCATCTAAAGAGATTGTTCTGCTTCGTTTAAGGAAAGATTATGCTAGGGGCATCCCTGCGGCATATAAAGTTCAACATAGCAGCCATTGAAGCTTATGCAAAAGCAGTGATTCTCAAACTGGGGTCCGGGGGTCCATGGGATGTGTCCAGGGGGTCTGAGAATCTTTTTTTTTTAAATACTATTGTTTTTTAAAGGTCCAAACATTTTTAAATAGTGCTATTCATATTTTGTATGTGGCTTTAGCTGAATTATTGCACTTGAGCCTATACTGCACTGCCCTACACAGACTTTGCAGTACAACGCAGGCCCATCCTTCACATTAAAGGTATACAATTTCCTTCACCATATGTTGCTACATTTTAGACAGGAGGACAATGGAATGTTTTCCTCCACGTCGGGTACATAGTCCACAAGGGGGTCCTCAGAAATACTCTAAGCTATACAAAAAGGGGTATGTGACACCAAAAAGTTTTAAAAACATGACAAAAGGACAACTTTTCCATGGGACACTCTTGTGGCTGTGTTGCAAATGCAGGCATCTGCCACTGTCTGGTCTGCTATGGGGCGTTGTTCCCACCTCATTACCCTGCATTTCCTGCAGCACCCACACAGACATTCAGTGTTGGGAAAAAGGGGTGGTGGACCTCTGTCAAGTGCTCCTTTCACAAAACAGCCATTGTAGAGTGGAGCCAGGATCAGAATGATAATGTGGAATCTGGCTACTATTTACCAACAGCACGGATATGCAGCTGCAGTGCACAGCATGAACCGGCAACCCGGTCTTCACTTTATGGTGCGTAGGTTTAGGCTATGTGTCTGGGTGGCCGCATGTGTAGAAAACAACATTCACCCTGTTCTGAGTTTCCAGAGCTGCATGTTTAAGTGTAAAGAATGTATCTATGAGTCTACAACGGTGTCATGCAAACTATAGCGAAAATGGATTACCTATAATGTGCCACAATGCAACGCATTATGCAGTTTTTGCTAATTCATTTTGTAGAATTTTGAAATACTTACTTACCTATAATGCCCAAAATAGGGATGCCAGGTTAAAAGTGATTAATGATTGACCTTTAGCATGTGAACTAACTAATTAGCAATCTACAGTAGGCTAATTCAAATTCTCTCTCTCTCTCTCTCTAAAAAAAAAAAAAGCTCTTTGAATATAACCTTTTATGCATTTCCTATGATTTCACAATGAATATCCACAGCCATCAACTATACAGAACATGCTTGCAAGCTTCTATAGCGCTGCTGATGCTGCTACAACTGCATCAGCTCTCCCATCCTCAGCTCTATAAAGAAAGGCTAAGAAGAGAAGAGAAGCACATCTAAGAACAATAACTGCTCTTGCAAAGCAAAAGGCAAATATATTTTTTGTGTGCAAATGTTAACAGTGAAACAGTGTTAGATTTACTATGATAGATAACTTCCTCCATATAATTATTCCAGGATTCAAATGTATGCTAATACTTACATAATAGGCTAATTCAAATTTGTTGTAACATTATGTGTGCAACAGCTTGAATCACATTTGACTGATTTTTTTAGTTAAAGGCTACAGTCATTTTTACGTTGTGTTTGTGCCAGCTTAATAATTGTATGCTACAGCTATTGTCTATATTATGCCCAGCCCAAGGCATCTGCCATGCTGGCCTTGAGAATATGCAAATTGTGGTCGGAGCCCCTCCCCCATTATAGAAGTAGCTGGTCTAATTAAAGCATGGATTCTATTAAAGGCACAGTTATCCAATAATGTGTTTAAACATGGTGGCTAGCCCTTAAAGAGAATGCTTTCTTTGTTATGGTAAGGATACAGTAATATTCGATTATGTTGAATGGCAGGCAGCAATGTCGGCTATATGATGCAGAGATGTTGCAGAAAGTCCGACTGTAGACATCTTATAAAATACATTAGGTCATCTTCTCGCTGAGAACTTGAGGCCTATATCTACGTGTACATCAGTAGCCAGTGGTCTAGCATAGTGGTTCTAAACCTTTTCAGGCCGCGACCCCCCAAAATAATCACATTTGAACTGGGGACCCCCAACCCTGACAAGCACTTATAGGAGTTGGGGCATTACATTTTGTTTGTCTCTAGGTAAATATCGTGAAAATAGCCAATCTTCAAGCTCACACTTTTTTTTGCCTCTTTCTTATATATTATCTGACAGTTTGACCAGTCTTTAGAGTATAGTTTGTTGATTGCTTTTGATGCAGAAATGGTCTTTTTTAATTGAATTAAAAAAAGTCTTAAAAGTCCTTATATTGTTACTTTACTGTCATCTGGGGACCCCCCCAAAATCATGTGGGGACCCCCCTGGGGGTCCCGACCCACAGGTTGAGAACCACTGGACTCTAGCGTAGTCTTAACCTATTGCTTCTAATTTACGTATGCCATAAATGGTCAATATTGTTCATATCGCAAAAGATAACTAACAGCCCATGACAAAAGAAATGGACAGCAGAGTGAAAGGCCTAATAGCCTACTGTTTTTTTCCTTATCCTACTTAACGCCAGTACAGTAGGCCTAATAATGTTGGTTATTTGGTAAATATGTTGCGTCTCATTTAAGCCAGCCAGGGATATTAGATATTTTTGGTTGGGCCAAAACAATATTGACAGACAATAGGCCTAATACGCCACATGAGTAGTGAGTACTTATATTATATTGGCTATTTGAAAATATATATTGGCCATGTGACACATTGTGAGCTTGTAGATCTGCTATTTTCCCAAAAAAATCTTTTAAAAAAAGTGCAAAATGTGGAATATTTTTTTAACATGATTCTAATAACACAAATCTTGTATGTGTCTCTTGGTGAGAAAACACTGCAGAGCCATGTCGCTGTGCCTTTAAATAGGGCTCTCTGCTCTCCCTGTTTCTCTGTAATTACATTAATAGACAGAGCTTGTCTGGTCCTTTTCATTAACAGCGTCGGCGTGGCTTGCATTATTGTCTCCTTTATGTATTGTCTTTGTCTTTGATGATGCCAACATTTTTAGTTTATTTCTGTAGGCCTTTCCTTCAAAGGAACTGCCTTTCCTCAATAGTCCTGCAGAAAACGGTAAATAGGATTAAAGAAGGTTTTTTAATTGGCTATGAGATTTTATGTTTATACGCGACTACAGCAAATTGTCTTGTATCAAGGTCATGCTATCAGTCTCTGTTTTGGACATCGATTAAAAATAAACAAAGTCCGGCAAATAAGTAAGTATGACAATATTGAATATTTGGTGATTATCAACTAGTAATTCAAAAATGTCGTTAGGCTATAGGCTATTCTATGATTTCGTTATACTTATGGTAGAATATGCTACATTGAATTGCACAGAGCTAGTTCAAGAAATTAGATTTTCTATATAACTAAATCAGGCACTTATTCATTTATATTCATTTATCATATTCATTTTGTATAGCACAAGACTTGACTTTAACGTTGAAGCACTGTCATGGACAGTAGTTAAAACATATTTTTATATCATATTATCATAACAGAATATAGCCTATACAAGAACACAAATACGAATCCGAGGCGGGGGTAATAAGACAATCGGCAAACCAGCAGGTGTGCAGCGTTTCATTAAGATCATTGTGGAGACTGACTGACAACAGAGAACATGGTGGAAAAAACACGATACCACTCAATCTTCTTGCATGTGTAGGCTACCGAAAATAAAGGCCACACAAACTGGCCCCTGCAGCTTAAAAAAATACGTAGGCTAATATCACAAATATGCAAAAAGGAAATTGAAGTGAATGGCATCACCTAATGAAAATAAATATGCAACTCAGCGTCGACTGAGTGTGATGTGACGTGATGTCCCTAAACTTTAAGTCTCGTCCCGCGCCCCCTATAACCTCTTATAGCCCTATAGTTAGTTTTAGGCCCATTCTAAAACATTCTTTAGACCCATGCATACACAATTTTAAGCACAAAAATATTGTGTAGGTTATTATCTATTATTCTATTCACTTCGCTCCCAAAGGTGTCCTACAGTAGGCCTGGCTATACAGTACAGTAGTAGCCGAATGCAAGCCTTGATGCTTCTTTTGAGGTATACTAAATCTGTTTAGACTGTCACTGTGGTCCCGTATCGGATTGTTTCCACCATTGATAATTAACACTCACCTATAGGCCTAATGAAGATTGTGTTAAATAAGAAACCCACACATCACAATTCCAATCTGCAATCTCATGGGCCTATACACGTGTGCATACATTTTAACATGTATCCATTGGCCAAGAGTGAACGCCATATTTCGTTCATTGACGTGGGGAAATGATCATCAAGTAAATTTTACATTATTTTGAATATTAGCACAATTATGTTGTTTTACTAAGCCCAATACTGTACTTAATTAAAGGCATATTTTATGGCCTACTCTCTTCTGTCTAAAAAACACACATATTTTCATCTATAAAATTAATCTTTAATCCTGCTTAGATTTGTTATTGTATTTTCATTAAAAAAAATGAGGTATAATTTATCACTATTAGTGACACATGGTGGCTATAGGCTACTTGAGGTTATACTGCATTAGTTTGTTCTGTATTCGATAAACAAACGTATGGCATGGTTAGGATTTCTACTCTAATGTAAGAATAAGTAAGAATTGTAATTGTTCAAATCCTTTTTATATAGGTGAATCAGAAAAAAATACCTAATTTTACCTCGTAGCAGTTATAAGATACAAATCATATTTAATATTTACTTGTGTATTTTAATCAGAAATAATTTAGAATAGATGATACAAAGTGGAATTATTAGCATTTTTTATATTTTACTATATTTTATATAACAAAAATTAAGAGTAAATATTATCAAACATATGTAATCATAAACATTTGACTGTGTGTGTGTGTGTGTGTGTGTGTGTGTGTGTGTGTGTGTGTGTGTGTGTGTGTGTGTGTGTGTGTGTGTGTGTGTGTGTGTGTGTGTGTGTGTGTGTGTGTGTGTGTGTGTGTGTGTGTGTGTGTGTGTGTGTGTGTGTGAGAGAGAGAGAATCAGAGAGAGATGGAGACTGAGAAACGACCAGAAATGACCAGTGAATTTTTAGCCAAACAATCTCCTGTCAATTTGTTAATATTGATGTTAATATAAAATGTATGTACAGTATATGCTTTTGGTTCACATGTGCGTCTCACTGCACTGGTTTCGTCGCTATTGCCACATGCCACTATAGTTTTGCTGATCAGATCATATTGGAGAGGAGTTGATGGTGAAGACATGAGAGGTAAGATAGAGGCTGCTGATTAGGGGGTGACAGAGAAATGCTGATAGAGTCATTAATGCAGCCCTATACCTTATGCCAACACAGCCATTTTAGGCACAGTCGTATAACACCCTCAATCAAGATGGCCTCCATATCTATGCCAAGTAAGCACCGAGTGGACTGCTCTTACTGTTACCTGTCTTGGCCCTTGTAGGAGTTAAGATGCCTCCCATCTTTGATGATTTAGGAACAGCGATTAAATGTACATTTAGGAACAGCGATTACATACTGTATACTCTCATCTTACCCTCTTTGTTTAGCTACAGTATTTACCTCCATACATATCTGGTGTAAATTGCTGACAATCACTGTGGGAAAATCATACAAATAACCACCAATACCCCACACTCACACAGATACACACAGTAATTGCTACTACAAGACAAGGATGACATAATATGAATTTATTAGTAATTGAAAGAAAAATCACGTCTTCTATATAATTATTTTGAGCCATTACAAACAAATTGATGGATGAATAACAGTAGTTTAATGATGCTGATTAGCATCAGTGAGGTGAAGTTTGAGCTTGCATTTATGATTATCTTTACTGAAAGGCACAAATTACAAGCAACGATCAAATTCAAGGGACTCGCACACGCATTAAGTATAAGAGTCACTGCATAACATTTTGTATTTTGCCGTACTTTTTTTCCCCCCCCCAAGTCATTTTTACTTTCAAATGAGATAATTCCTTATACTGCAGCCACACCTTTCACAACAAAGACATTTCACAATTGAGAATAACATTGTCGAGATTTGGGGAAAGCAAAATAATTTTGTTTGGGTAAAAAGCAATGGAATCATCCTTATCCAATAAATCCTACCGAAAGTAATACATTTAATGGGTGTACAGTAGTTGAGTTAGGAAAAGGGAGATCAATTTCAAGTAGGGTCTATGTCCCCCCCCCCACCCCCCAAAGGAGTCAGTAGTGTTTTCAACACTCACATTAAACTCAGCAAGCAAATCCCTACCTGTACACCCAGTAGGGACCAAAGGTCAGACATGTGATTATATGCACTATATGGGACAACAATGAGTTTGAAATAATGAGAACACTACTGAAGAACAGTGTGTTTTCTCTGAGAACATTCTGTTTATATTAGACAGAGATTGTAGGTTATGGATTATATCATTGCTAGTGTTTGCTAGACAGTCATGAGTAAGAAATAGATTAAAAAAAACATAATTTGTGAAAAGTGGGCCTACGGTTGTACAATGAGTAGGTTAGGCATGTGATAGAGGATGCCTCTTCTATGAGAGGTCATGAAAGCTGCCATTTGACAGTTCCCAATGCTTTGACATAGCATGACCACAGAAAAAATAGCCAGATAGGCCAAACACAAATAAGGATAATCAGGTGAGATTTTGAATTTGTATTTTGTGACAAATAACATTTATATAAGTATAATTGTTCCTTAGACCCACCTGTAAAGGATTTATGTCCTCTCGAGTGATTTCTTCCCCCATCAGATCACCTTTTATGTCAGTTATGCATCAAGTTACATACAGATTTGGGAGACATTCCTACTTTCGGTTATCTAGCTTTATGATGGTTGATTAACACTCATACAGCTAGATAACCAAAGACAGGAACATACTCCATCTTATGGTATATGCCATGGTATGTCTGAGGGCTCCTAGAAACAAAGACAATTATTATGATGTTGCAGCACAAGCCTACATTAATCCCTAATGTTCAGTAGTGTAAAGGTGAATACACCCATCTTTAACGATACCTCTTTAACACTAGAGCTTGTATATCAGCTTGAGCTTGCAGCTAGAATATATGGTGGGTCCTTGGCATATACACCATCTCAGCAGTATACAAATACTTCCTAATCTACCAATACAAACGTGTACTGTAGCAACATACAATAAGATTACAATGTCCCATTCCAGTGAAACCTATACATGAAACCTATACATTTTCTCAAAAGTTGGCTATTTGCCTTTTGTGTTCTGGGCCTGGATCACAGCAGTAATCTTATAAATTCACATTTTTACTCTAAGAATTCTCCAGGAGTGAAATTCTAAAACTAAATACTGCTCAGAGTGATTTGTGCTTCATCATTTGTTCACTCACTGCATTCTGCTAAATTCATCTCACCATGAGCAGTAAGCCTACTGAAAGTAGTCTATCCTAGTGGGCCTAGAAGTCAAAAAGAATAAATCTTCAAAATATATTGGAGCTTGTTGCATCTACTAATGTAATAAGACTAGTTTCTATGAAAATCGTCACCAATTTGCCCGTGTAAGTAACTATACATTTGCTGAGATAGTAAGTAGTCTATTATTTTGTTATTATTGTTTTGCTAATAGGCTATGCCTTAACACTTAGGGTCTACATTGTTATGGATTGCTTTAACACTATTCTCAATATTTATTTCCCCGCCAATGGGTCACTATTATCAGCAAATCTCCAAAACAGCAGGTCATCATTTAACAATAATCATTTGCTGTTTAACCGTATGTAGGCCCTATCTGTCTTTAATTGAAAATAACCTTATGATGAACTCACGTTTCCCCCGATCAGTACGTCTGACGTCAGAGAGCTTAATTGGAAATTAGATGGCAGAAACGGAACCTGCGTCACCTTATGTGCAATCAATGAGAAAACTTTAAGAAATAGCCTTGCTGAAAACTAGCAATATATTTTCTTCAGACATGTAGCAATTAGGCCTGACCACAATAAGTTATTATGACTGCAATAAACCAATTCCAATTTAGGCGCCACCACCCCTCCGACTTGATCCGATCATGTCATGACATAACCCACGATCTATTGATAAAGATAGCTATACTAGAAGACTAGCCGTAGCCTACTGCTGAATAACCATAATACTGTAACACCAGCATCATCACGGTCATAATAAAAAGCCTGCAAGCTCACATTTGAATTGTGACAGGGCATTTTATTCAAAGCGACCATGGACTTTATCCTAGTCTCCAGGCCAACCTACCTGCAATTTTGGCATATGGTTCTTGACTAACTCCCCTGACTATTGCACGATTTGACAATTGTTGGTGGTCAAGACGTAGGCCTATTTAAAGGCATATTTTCAAACGTGACTATACATCTGGTATGTCTGTGTCCGTGGAAATTTAAATAGCCTAATCATAAAAACTTATGCGACTATGACTGAACCCAAACGCGCTTACTTTTCCATTGTGAGAACGTGTCCCTTGCGTCCACGGTAACTAATCCACGTGTAGGGATGGATGGATGGATGGCTCATCTAGGGTTGTGAACATGGAACAGGTCTCATAGAAGCCCTGATGTGCCAAACAGGTGACTGCAACCATGCAATCCTAACGGTCGCTTTATGCTAGGTGTATTCAGCCGTTGTGGATGCTCATATCACAATGTCTGCTCCATGCTGAATAATATTTGTATCCGTAGCCGAAAGGTCCCTCGGTGCCAGCCTGGTTTCCGTCAAACAAGGTGATCTTTCGCAGAAAGAAGCCTTTAATCCTATGTTACAATCCGCGGTCTTGTTGCTCTGTGCGTATCCGCTAGTGTCTTGATGCTTTCCTCCTCCTCCTCTCCTCCTCCTCCTCTCACTACATGTGACTGGAGGAGAGAGACTTCTTTTTTCTAAATGCTTCCTCCTGATGCTCGTCTGCAGTGACGTCACATCGCCACCAAGTTGCCCACTAGCCAATCACAAATTGTCAGCTCGTATATGTGTGTGGTGGAGGGTGGGGTGGGCTAATGTTCATAAGGACCAAAGACACTCTGGTTTAAAAGCTAAATTAGGATTAATGGAACCTGAAAATAAACACTCCAGGAAAGATTACCACGTATAGGCCCTTAATTGATACAACTAATTGGCAAATAGTGTCCTAGTTTATGACTAACCGTCATAAACTATAGGACTACTTTTTTTCACATGAACAACAAGAATTCAATTGGCTATTAGTAGCTACATCTGTTCAAGCTGCAATTGAAAGAGTTCAAATTGGCATTGAAACATCGATTAATTTTGGAATAACTGATTAGATCTCATGAAGTAGCATACACACACACACACACACACACACACACACACACACACACACACACACACACACACACACACAGCACGCGACAGTCCTACTCAAAATGTGTCATTTAGAATCTACTTTCTTTATATTGGACTGTTGTTCTGTCTGTTGTTGAAGTTGTAGGACCTCTCCGAGCCCAACTGACCGACATGCAGACACCTGACGGCAGCAGATCAGAGGCCACAGCCGTGCCCGTGACCCGTCACATTTAACCTGGCGGCCATATTTTGGGCTTGTCATTATATAGGCAACATTTTTTTTAAAGTTTCCAATAAAAAAAACACACACCAAATGTCTAAACTATTTGAAAAGGGCGTATTAGCCTATAAGATTTCTTTCATGGCCCCCCTCCCTCCACCTACTCCGTTGACAAATTCCCCAGGGCCCGGGGTCTAGCCAGCTTGACCCCCCCCCCCCCTCTACACCAAATATTTTCCCTGAAAATAGCAGATATATTAGGCTACTATAAGAATTGTCATGCAAGTTAGGAAAGTGGTAGGTAGGTAGGCCTACGGTTAAAAATGATCGTTAAAAGGATAACACAAAAAGCCCTAAGGGGCTTTTTTTCCATTAGTGGTCCTGTGTATTCAATTCATTAAGAAAGATATACAAACACACATACACATTTTATCTTACTCTATTTTGATTTAATCATGATGCAAAAATCCGTCACCTCCTCTGACTTGTCAATAGGCCTACTCATGGCAAGTTGAGCTGCAGTGAACGGTTGTTCATTATGAATAAGAAAGAGTTCATGTGCCGCCATGCAGCCAGGGTATGGTGTCGTTCAGTTAGATTGTGAGTTTTCGTTCCAGGCAGTCTGCCCTGCATCAGGTGATTTTACAAATGTATTCACATAAGGTGTGCAGTGCTGCTATATTGAACCACACGGGTAGGAGTGTAAAGTAAACGTCATTATGCACAGTAAGATTAATAAAGATATTTTTTATTTTCTTAATTTAAATTTTGGTTTTCAGTGCTGCAGCCTAGTCTAGCCCACAAGCTCCGAAGCACACCGTTATAACTACTAGCCGCAGGCTACTAGGCTATAGGCTACTAGATTAAAAGGAACGTGTTCTTTTTACTTTGCTAGTTGATACTAAAAAATAACACGTGGTTGCATCACACATACGTCTACAATTAAGGGAGTGTTGGGCCTAACTAAACTTCATTATGCACAATAAGACTAAGATATTTTCTTAATCTACTTAGGGTTTTTAGTGTTGGCCCCTCTAAAGCTCATGAGATCCAAAGCTCACCTTTATCACTATTAAAATAAAACATTACTTGTGTGAACTTGAACTTCTGAGAGCTATGCCAATGAGTTTAAGAGGTGCCTCAAAGTGTGTGAAGGTCTATATACAGTAGGCTACTATACTAAATAATATATTGCATTTTCTAATTAATGTTCTGTTTTGCATATCCCAAACATTAACTTCTATTTCATAATTAGAAGAAGAATGGGTTGCTCGATAGGCTGTGGTGGAAAGTCTGGTGACGCGAGGTTAGGCAGGCTATGTGAAGGCAGGTGTATTGTGTTTGTATTGTGCGGTTATACCTATGGGTTATACCGATCTCTAGTGCCCTCTATTGGCCTATTCTATCCACTGAAATATAGACTCTTACCCCTCATGTCGTTGTCGTAGGAGCCTTGAGGATAGTATAGCATAGCCTACATCAACATATTATATTTGTGCATGTATGTCAAAGGGGGGGGGGGGGGGGGGGTAGAGACATACAAATGAAAACAATTTTAAATACATGCTTACAATTTCAATATAGTAGAGTTACACAACTAAAATATCACAAAAACAAATGGGTTCCGAATATTTTGTTACAACTCATCTAATAGGGTTGTTGAAAATTTGCAGTTGTTGGCTGTTGAAAAATCATATCACCTCATACGTGTGTGTGTATGACACACATACACACACACAAATACACACATAAAAATAATGCCTTAAAACAAAGATTTTAAGGCAGTCAGAAGATGGCTCGTCCAGAAGGCAA
Source organism: Gymnoscopelus microlampas (assembly GCF_963454915.1). NCBI lineage: Eukaryota > Metazoa > Chordata > Actinopteri > Myctophiformes > Myctophidae > Gymnoscopelus > Gymnoscopelus microlampas. The sequence continues at coordinate 42,608,052 of NC_139962.1, forward strand.
ATTTCAATAAAACTCAGTGAAGTTATTGAAATGGCACAAAATGGACAGTGATGGAAAAACATAAGTTTCCAAGTTATTGTAGCCTATGTGAAAAAGGCCTACGAACGCATATAAACCAAACAAATGACCATATTGATCAACGGCAGGGAGGGAGTCACATTTCGGCACATTATAGGCCTATTCAGTTCAGTAGCATTATCATGTCCAGTTACATAAAACCCATGCAATCTGGGGACCCATTTGGTAAAATAAAAGGAAAAATCCCCAGCAGAATCTGTCTCGAAAGATTACATAAAACATGAACCATTAGCCTGGCTGACTAATTGACCAACCGTTGCAACAATGTATTATAATACACTAATTTGCAGCAACCTACTAATGAATAAATAGCCAGTCTAAGATACGTCCAAGCGTGTTCCCCTCGGTAACTGCTAAAGCTAGCCTACGTTATGTATTATCAATTATATAAACTATCACAATAAAGACTAGCCTATGGGAGGTATTACAGTTGGCATGTCCTCAGCACATAGGAGCCATAGTGGCTGAGCCATTAATTAAAAGACACATTCAGAATTCAGTTTCAATGACTCTTTAAGTTTCTAAAATATACTGACATTTGTGGAATTTGTGGAACCTGTGTTCTTTTATGTCCTTACAATTATTGTTGGAAGTGCAGAAAATGGGAGTAGAGTTTGGAAATGTATAGCTTATAACATAATAATACTCCCAATAGCAAAACATTAGAAAAAGAAAAAAATATATATATATTGCCCCATTATTCTTTTTTTCTGTTGTCAGTAGCTATAATGGTAGTGCCTAAAACATGATCTTTAATAGAGCAGAGGTTTCTCTAGTTTATTCTGTTCTGCAAATAAATGTGTTCCCAATATTCCACGATGATTTTGAGACATTGAGACGGCAGGAGCATTACTTCACTAAAAACCACAACAGTCCGAATTAAATTCAGTGTAAAATCATCGACAATTCCTATTTCCTACAGGTTTAAATGTAAATGCCATCCTGTATTTCCCTAAAACTGATGAGCTTACTGTGTATCTCCACCAAGTCATTTTTAATAGGATAATAATGGCATGGATCATGGGAGGAAAGAAGCTTTATAGTGTACTAGTGAGGTGAGACCATTAAAACATTGCTCCATTATTCTTTTTATAGGGGTGAGACACATATCATTCCCTTGCAGAGTTAGAAAGTTCAGTTTGAAAAGCAATTCTAGTGTATTACCACCATCTAGTGGTGGGATTGAGGAGTGGAAGAACTCCAAATCCACTCATATATATGGGGGGTATAAGTAGATAATTATCATTATGTGTACAGTAAGATTAATAAGGATATTGTTTATTTTCTTAATATATTTAAATGTAGATTGTGTTTGCCTCTCTCTAAAGCTCACATTTATCACTAGATTAAACATTAAGTGTGTTATATAGTTTATAGTTTTCTACTTCACAAATAGTTTTAACATGTGGTTGCATCACAGAATTACAAGGATAATCATAAGATTAAGATATTTTCTTAATCTAAGGTCTTTAAAGTTGGCCTCTCTGTAAAGCTCACATAATCCAAAGCTCACCTTTACCACTAGATGGAAATAAAACAATTTTGTAACCATGAACCTGATCTTCTGAGCGCTATGCCAAGGCCTGAGTTTAAATCATGGAGGGTTTAAATAGCCCAAATGAGCCTTAAAGTGGTTAAGGTCTATAGCTAGACTAGTATGCTAAAGTCCATAGACTGGTTGCTCTCTCTCTCTCTCTCTCTCACACACACACACACACACACACACACACACACACAAAAGAAAAAAACAAGCTCTCACACACACACACACACACACACACACACACACACACACACACACACACACAAGAAAAAAAACAAGCAAATGTTTTAATAGTTCAGAGCTTCTTCTTGCAATGTTAGGTGAGCTTGTAGTTCTGCTATTGCCAAATGTTCGCCTATTATGACATGCCTGTATAGGGGCCCTAGGGTTCATGTGATTAAATTTGTTTAAAATGTGTTTGTCAATACTTATTCAACAACTATTGTATTTACCGAGTGAAAATGTCTCCAGCCATAACAATCAAAATCAACAGATGACTGCAAAATAAATAGTTTTTGATTTATCATTAAAAAATATATTGTGGGAAGAAATTGAATAAGGTCAATAGGCTTTAGATGATTAAAAATGCAAAAAAAGCACATTTATTTTTCAGAATGACAAATGAATCAAAGCATTAAAACATGATGACTTTAACGACAGAGCAAAAGCCAGATACAAGTTACATTATTTAAACTATGAGCATGAATATAACCTTCGTAAAAGTGCTTTGTATAAGAATGACTGGGTTTCTTTTTTTCATAAAACTATTTAAAAAAATGTATATACACAAGTAAAAAAGTGAAGAATACAAAAAATAGAAAAGTTAATAGAAAACGAAAGTTTAGGGTCTCAAGAAAATACGTTTCCCATTCTTTTAAACAGGATTCTTTCGCACATCGATCAATGCATTGTTTGAGATTAGTGGTCCAATGTTCAGGCTGGATCGGCGAGACTCTCTGCGGGATTTAACCAGGGGAAGTGATGTAACTCCTCCCCCCCAGGGTGCCATTGCTGTTTGAACGACGCGATTAACAGGAATCTCCCCTGCTGCATGAAGCCGCAGCTCCTCCATAACCCCGGGTTCCTCCGTGGGGAGAGAAGACCGCCTCCATGTGGATGGGAGAGGGGTGTTCACCAGCTCCCGCATTTCCTCTCTGGACTTGGAGGGCTTCTCAGCCTGCCCTGCTCCTCTGCCATCCTCTGCTGGGCTTCGGCTCAGCTTCTCCATGCTGCCAACACCTGCTGATTTGCCATCAGATACCAGCCCATGTAACAAACAAGAACATGTAAGGGAGACTGATGAAATAACATGCAAGTTCGTATAGACAGACACCGCACCACACTAATAATAATATTACCTTTGGCATGTTCCTTTGGCTGGGTGACTGAACCACAAAGCTCCTTGAGTTTGCTGCTCAGCTCCAGGTTAGCTGTTTTGTAGTGGTTCAGTTCCTTACTGAGATTATGGATCCATCCCTCATAATGCCTCTGCCTTCCTGCAAGACCCTCATCCATTTGCTCTGTGAGGGGAGAGAGGACATACCAGGGAGAATAAACACAGTCCCAGCATTAAACACTTTCAAACTGACACCGTACAACAAAGTATAAAATAGGGCATAAGTGGTTAAGCTGTGTATAGCAATAAAGCTTGTTCAGATGTCAAATTTAAGGACAAAAACATATGAAATGGTACTCATGATAGCTGGCACGTGTCAAGGCTGATGACCCACTGATGCTTTCACCTCCCAACCAAACCTAAATTTAACAAGACAACTTAACCTTCATTATAATCAGATCTCTAGTTATAGGCATTATCTGTTGAGGATCTGCAAACATGGTCCTTTACAATCAGGTAACTGACAGCTAACTTTTATAATTGGTCACATGCCGATACCCACCCCGACATTGTTGCAGTAATAGCTGTACGCTCCTTTCGTGCTCCTTCTGCTGTTGCGTGAGTCGTCGATCTGTGTCTAGCTGCGTACGATCCAGGGCATTCTCTAGCCACTGCACCAGCCTCTGCTGCTCCTCCCCCCGCATTTCCAGATCAGCCAAGGCCAGCTGGAGTTTACGTTCCTCCTCACGAAGAGACACCACCTACAGTCCACACGCACATTAATATTTTGAGCATATAACACACTCTGAGCTCTATGAGACTATAGGATTTCCAAAACCTGAAAGATTTTACACCTGCCTTAACCCAACATATCCAAGAGGAGATGAAATAAAGGGGCTTTGGAGGCCCCTCTCCTTGAAATATTATAAATGATAAATCACCTACTAATTTGACTACCCCCACACACACACACACACACACACACACACACACACACACACACACACACACACACACACACACACACACACACACACACACACACACACACACACACACACACACACACACACACACACACACACACAATAAGGCTTCCCACCTTGTCAAAGTACTTGCACAGCAGAGCTCTTGTCTCAGAGGCAGATAAATAACTGAGCTTGGCCATGAGGTTCATTTCCCATTGGGAGAGCATGCTGGCAGAGGCCCTCAGCTGTCTCTGCCTTTGAGTGATGGCCTCGTTCTTGTACTCGATGGCTGCATCTAAAGCCTCGATCGCCTCGTCCAACTGGAACAGGGTACGCTCCTCCTGAAGAGACAGATGGGGCAACAAGTATTATTGGATATTTGAACTGCAGTTACATTGCTAACCCTGGATATTTGAACTACGGTTACATTACTAACCCCCCCCCCACACACACACACACAGAGTTACATCATCCACCTTTCTCCTTCTAAATGCCAAACTAGACCAAGCCTACCGTTGCCTGAAAACAGAGGTCAGGGTCTTAGGCTAGGGTTATAGGTGCCCTTTCCTTAGTAAACAATCAACAGAATCAAGGTCTGTAAAGAGACAGGCCAACAGTGGACACAGTGCCATTAGGTTTCATTCTGTTGTTGGTCTAATGTCTGACCTCCGGGGAGAGCAGGTTACCCTGGCGAAGCTTATCGTCCAGCTCCACCCGCTGTTTCAGAAGCGTGTCCTTTTCTTGCCGCAGGTTGTTGATCTCTTGTCGGACCTGCTGTGAGTCCTGTGCACTGCTGCTGCGGAGGAGGCCGTTTCTCTCACTCAGCTCCCGCTCTAGAGACTCAATACGTCCAGACAGGGTCACCAGGTCCTTACTGAGGGCCTGCAGGGGGAAGCGCCAGGAGCAAGTTATAATTGATACTCAAACATTTCCACTGTGAATGAAAGGCGTATGTGTGTGTGTTTACCTGGCTGGAGCGGAGTCTTTTGGTCTCCAGTCCGCTGCGTTCTTGCAGCAGAGCCTCCTTCTTCGCCAGGATCTCCTCTCTTTTAGTGAGCTCTCCTTCTAGGTCCTCCAGTCCTCTCCTCTGTTCCAGTACCTTCTCCATCTCCTCATCCAACCAGCGCTTCTGCTCCTCGATCTTCTGCTCAGAGTTAACGCATGTACACACGCGCACACACACACACACACACACACACACACACACACACACACACACACACACACACACACACAAAATATGAGTACAACCACACACTGTACAATTATGTATATCTTCATGACACATGACACACAGCGTTATACAACGTTGCTCAGAAGTCAAAATCAAATATTAGTGCTTTCCAGGTTCTTGTCCCACCTGTTGCTCCTCTAATGAAATGACTGAGCCGTTACTGCCACTGCGTCTCTGTTTTTGGAAGGCAGCAATCTCCTCTGTCTTTATACGCAGTATTTTCTGTTGCTGCTCATTCTTTATCTCCAGTTCCTAAAGGGAGAGATAGTATGGTGGAGAGGGGATGACAATTAATTAATTAATTGTCATTGACACTTTTAGGCTGGTTTCACATTTCGTTGCTGTCCAGCAGAAATCTTGTATCTCCATATCCCCCCCCCCCCCAAAAAAAGATCTGTAAATTAATGCCCCACTTCATCAAGAGTGTCGCACGAAAGTAGTGAAAATAGCTGATCTACAAGCTCACAACACTTTGCATCGCGACGCATTGTGAGCTTATAGATCGACATTTTGAAAATTATAATAAAAAAGGAACGGTTTTGGACATACAAGGTGTATGTCCCGACAGCAACGATTTGGTACAATTGCTTTGAACCGTGGCAGAGTACGATTGCCCCTCCTCCACCGGTCAGCTTTCACACTAGTAATGCTTTTCTGTACCCGAGTACACTTGCGAGGGAGTTGATCCATGATTCGTTGATTGAGTTCAAATGTTGATCCGTCCCCGCGTACGGTGCACTAATGTTCACACTCATCAAAACATCTGGTAAGTGGACCCAGGCCCGGATCCCCGGTGTGAATCCACACCAATGGGGTAAGGACAAGGCCCTTCCAATCAACAACAATTGCACTGGTTGAATTTAAATACTTCCGGCTTGAATGCCACCAGCTCAAATCATGTTTGCAAGACTTGTGGAATTGCTACCATCTGTTCACTGTAACCAATATTTGAATCTGCTCTGTATAATTAAACAAAAAATAACCATACACTGCAGCACAAAGCCTAAAAGTCCCTTTACATTACTTTTAACATCAAATTTAACTGTAGGCATTTTACAGACGCTCTTATCCAGATTGACAAAGTGCAAGAACAGTGAAAGGGCCACGTACATATGGAAAACAAGTGGTGAAATAATTATACTGACAGGAGAACAAGGATATGCTTCAAAGTAACTAGGAAGTAAACAACTTATCAAGCATCTAAACAGTCGTCTAGGTAGAAGTACCAGGGTAGAGGGACAGTAGGGTGAGATAGAGATGTTAGGCATGTTAGGTGTGTTGTTCAGATACATGCTTGGTATGTTGCTTACTTGTCATGTTGCTTTGTGGCATATACTTGTTCGCCAAGCACTCAAACTTCTTGACCCACTAACTATGTTCAAAGAACTTACACCGACCATGCAAGTCGCTTTGAATAAGAGACTGCTAAATGTCAAAATTGTTGGGTGAAGGATGATTGAACGCAGCCTGGCTAGGAGGTACATAATACTGCCACCCTGCTGCACTGGCACTGCGGGCTATGTCATGACACCACCAGAAGGCTGTTTGTTCTCCTGAAGCGGACAATTAAGGCGTCAGTGTTGAGGCGAAGCCACACCTTGACTCTGTGTGTCCTTCGCTGCATCTCGGTCTCTAGACGACGTTTCTGCTGGCTCTCCTGACGCAGCCGTCGCTGCAACTGTTCTTGCTGCTGCCTCATGCTCTGCACGCTGCGTTCCAGCTCTGTCACCCGACGTTCGCTCAACGCAGGCAGGGAAGCCAGACGAGCGGTGTCCCTCTGACGCTGGCTGAGAACCTAACAAGCAGTCACACACACGTTGCTATTCAGATAGATGATGCTCAAACCAACCTTCTGCTTGCCCCGAAGAAGGCCATTTAGGGTCATAAAATGTAAGAATGGACAAAACAATTTGAAAATTCATGTCATGTGACTGTATATAATTTAAAACACATTTGAGAAACCAAAAGAAAATGTGTATAAATCTATATGTGTAAGAGTCGAACCTGAACTTTGCTCTGAGCGGCAGCTATCTTCCTGCGACACTCCTGTGCTCTAGTCCTGTCTGTGGCGCTGGTCTCCCGTTCCTGCTTCTCCAGATCCTGCAGCTGTCTCTGAGCTTCCTGTAACTCCTGCCGTGCCTGCACAGCTTCCCCCTCCAGGGCAGAGATCTTATGGCTGTACTGCCTGTTCAGGGCTTGCGCATCTTTACCTGTTATGTTATGTCACACACACACACACACACACACACACACACACACACACACACACACACGAGTAAGTTAAGAACACACTACAGTAGAGACCCTCTCTTTATGAAAAACGATGCTGCTCAGGGTTATTGAGGGGTTATTGGGATGTGTAGTATATGAGGACAGAAAAATATAGACTTTAATTAAAAAGAAAGTTATCTGAGCTTCCACTACATTTTGCGACACATACTGTACGGTTTCACGGTTCTCTGATCTAGAATTAATAAATGTTAACAATACTATATGTGTATATATTATCCTCAACCTTTTTGGAGTTTAAAGCGATGATGCCACCAGCTAATAAGGTGGAAAGAAGATGGAAGATGGTAGTTTCAAAGGAACAAATGAAGATGGGACTATGGACAAACCTATTATATCTCAGGATCTGTGCAGACCTTTGTCTATTACAATAAAAAACTGACAAATACAAGTTTGAACTTGTCAATGCTGGGCACCCATACATTGTATTTTGGTGGTCTGTGCCTCACTCATTTCGACACTCAAAAATAGAACCGTGCTCTGAAAGATGCGGTTTTGACACAGCCACTTGATGACTCCAGTGTGACTACAGCCGGGTTAGTTTCTTCAAATGACTTCGCCAGAAATAGCCGCATTGAGATGCGACGTTGTAGATTTGCTATTTTTGGGAAATGTTCCCCCCAGAATCGAGATGCAGGGGTTCAAGTGGTTAAGAGGTTCGTACTGTACCTGTCTTGACTAGCTCTTTGATGAGTTCCTCCTTCATGCGGATGGTGACAGATAACTCTCTGATCTTCTGTTGGGCCTGGAGAAGACCCGACTCCGAGCACCCCTCAAAACCCTTCAGACTATCACGTATAGTGGTGTCCCCTGCATTGGAGTAGGCTGTATAGAGAGATATATAAAGAGCGTTGTATTGAGGACTGGAATGTGGATTTGAAGCCTTGTTCTGGTGTTGCTTTCATGTGATATAAGCGTGTTCTTATTGTCTCTGCTCTAGCAAAGGCACATTTTTCCATTGGGACGATAATGTTTCTATTCTATCCTATTAACCAAAAAATACCAATATTACCTGCATGCCTTCTACAGTACATCTTCCATATTTTTATCTGTTAGCTATACCCTATTTTAAAAAACCTCTGGCACTCAATGTGTTAAACCGGTGAAAATGTCCCCAAACACTTTGAATCTCCACGTACGTATGTGTTTTTATGTCACTCACACCCACTCACCTGCCTGTTGAGCTCCCAGGAATGAACAACAGAGCTACTTTATACTGTAGCTCCTGCTTTTATAGTAAAAACGCTCTAACGATAAAAAAAACTAAACACACCATACATATCTTTACACTTACTAGAAAAGTAGCCAACTCCCTATTTTAAAATGGATGAGATGGTCACAATGATTATGTGGTTGCAGTACAAGCAAAAAAATGAATGAAACAAATGAATTAATTAAACCCCAGCCTCAACTGTGATGTAACAAATCATAATGTTATTTGGACCAGTTGCTGAGAGAGGAAGGTCGGAGAACTAGAAAGACACAAGACAACTTTCTACAAGAAAAAATGTGCACACTGTAATGAGAGAACACACAACACTGTCTTTTTGCTCCTCTGAATTCTCAGAATCCTCAAAAAGTTCTACCTCTTATGGCGTATGCTATGGCCTTTCATTTTTCATTTAATTTATTTCGAATTCAAAAATAAATGAGAAAAGGCAAAGGAAATAAAAAGGAAAATAATAAATAAAGACAGTGCCACAGTTATCTTAACATCATCGAAAAAGGAGTAGGAAGAAGTTTTGTGAAAACTTCTCAAATTGTACTCTCTCTTGTTTGGAACAACTTTTGGGTATTGTTCGGTAATAATAGGAGGATAATAGCAGGATGGTAGACTCACATGCTTGTTTGTTGCAGTGTAAAGAGTATAGCTGGTCTGAGACTTGTGGCTGAAATATCAGCCCTTTACTTCCTGCTGACAGCATATCCCTCTTCGTCCAAGTAAGGTTCACCTGTCTACAGGAAACATATGATTTACATTACCAAACAAACAAACAAACAAACTACTCTGTAGTTGTTGCTGTGTTGCAGTTGTATGAGGAAGGACTGATTGCTTTAATGAAGCATTATTTTCTTAAGTAGAACACTAAAACAACAAATCCAAGTCATAGTGCAGCTTGATTAAGTGTGATTAAGGTGCTGTAGGTGGTATTTATTTTCTTAAAATAATTGTTAAATGTCTCTATAATACTCTTGCTATAGAGTGTTTGTTCAGTAACAGCGGTCTCCCTGTCTCTCCAGCTCTTTAGAAAATAACTTTTCAGGTCAGGATACCAATTTCATCCAATCAGGAGAGAGACAGACCTCATACAGGATACAGAATAAAATTTGAAATGATGAAACAAAACAAAACAACGAACAGAAAATATTACAACAACAAACTGTAACACTATAACATTTAAACTTAAAAATGGGGTCTCTCTCCTGATTGGATGAAATTGGTGTCCCACCTGAAATTCTTTTTTATGTTTACTAAAGAGCTGGAGAGACATGGAGACACCTGTTACAGAACAAACACTCTAGCAATGATTACCATTACAAAAAAAAAAGAAGAACAAAACATTCACTTACAGCACCTTTAAATTACCTTTATTTTTGCATGGCAAAAAACAAATGAAAAGTATTGCAACCTGTTCTGGTCATCATCAGGGTCAGATGTGACCACACCAGCATGTAAGACCTAGCAGTGCTTCAATCTATTCTTTAGGTTTATTTCAACAAATAAGACATACCAGGGAAACAAAGATGAATAAGAGGCTCCTTGAACGCAGAAAAAAAGATTTAATAAAGCTTAAAAAGGCGCATATGAAAACAAACAAAGGGGCCACAAAGCAAAACATGAACACGTTTCAACACGCATCTCAAGAAACAACTTCTAGACGCTGAATTCAAAGAGGCCTGTTCATTGTTGTTTTCCTGGTATGTCTTCTGGACATTTTTGGTGGCACTTAATTTTCCACAAAGGGTTTGAACAAGTAAGACATACCATGTGTGACCTTACTAATAGTCAAATATCACTTCATTTAACATGTAATTCATGTGCCAACATGGCAGAAACATACTTGCGTCTTTCCCTGGTCAGGTTGGTTTGAGTTTCCTCTTCGCCACAGTTTGTCATTTCTTCTTCCTCTGGGTCCTGGTGTTCCTCAAAGATATTACCATGACAACACTGTTCCTGGTCCCCCCATGGTTCATTACCACAACCCACTGGACTGCTCTGTAACCGCAAGCACACGAGCACACCTCTACACATTAATACAGTTCTTCATATTCAACCACGATTAAGCAAGTTATTTAAAAGATCATTATGACCTTTAATTATGTTATCATGTGTATTACTCCATGGGTTTCAAACAAACAAATAATCACATCTTTTCTCTAAAATTAATAATGTTTATTTTATTCAGAATGTTGTCAAAGACTGAAATCTGATTAGTTGCTTATTTGTATGGCAGTGGAAAATAGAACTAGATGTCTGTGTTGCTCTACCACGGTTCAATATGTATTTATTAAAACCACGGCCATGCACACGTGTCTTAATAAATATGCCACTTTCAGTCCTTAAAGACAACACAAGATGGGGCAATTCCAAATGTCCACCTTACTGAACGTTCCACAGCTAGATATGTGCGTAGAACATATTAATAGATGAGTGGCCATGCACCTATTAACATTTAACATTTCAAACGTATCCAGGCAACTAGACATTTAAATCCTTGACAAAGGTGAATAAACTAAACTGGATAAGCTTCCAACTGCAATAGAAAGTACAGCTATTACACATCTCTAAACTCTATTTTCATCTCTTTTTCAAGTTTAATTTGATTCATTACTAGAGCAATGACATCATTGCCATCAATAATACTGTATGTGGGAGTTAATTAGTAAGGGGTCTAAAAAATAGCTGTCGTCCTGGACCGTTACCTGTCTGGCTGTCACTCCATTGTGGCTGTTGCGCCGTGTGGAGCCCAGAGGGGCAGTGTGAGGCCGTGGTCTCAGCTGCAGACCCAGTCCCAGTAGCCCTGGTGTAGACAGCAGACACTGCAGCTCTGCTATCAGGTCCTGCTGCTCTTGTAGCTTATCACTCTGAGAGAGAGAAGACCACCAATGATCACACTCACACATATATAACATGATGATGAATCACAGACATAACACCAATAGAACATCAAAGGATGAAGCTGGTCTGACCTGTTGCTTGTATTGCTCCATGGCATCCTCGAGGGCTGCAAGGAAGTCTATGTTCTCTTTCTCCAGCTGCTCGACCTGGGCTTGAAGCTGGGTGATGCTCTCCTCCCTTTCATTTTCATGGCTCCATTTCTCCCCTGTAGCCTCTGGGTCCTGGTCCTAAACCATAGTTATTATGTATCATCAGTCTAGTCTAAAAAATACAGTCAGAAACATAAAGAAATGCAAATAATAATAATTATGTGTTGTAGGGGGAAACAGTTACTATAATCGAACTAATTGATGTAATAAATAATTTAAAATATAATAAATAATCGATTTTGGGGGGAATTGTTTTCCTTCCAAAATGTTAAGAAATAGTGAAAATAGAAAGTAAGCTTAAATAAAAACATTTTTTAAAATGTTTTATTATTTTTGCAATTTTTTTGGATTGATTTGTTGATATATATTAAAAATATCAAGAATATATTTAAAAACGTGCTTCAAGATTATTCAATCCTATTTTAAAATTGCCTAGAGGGTGGGTCGACCGCGGACCACGGGCCGTGGTCACAAACGTAACATTCGGACTTGCGAGGTGCACCGTTGCTCCGATCCGCACCAAACTTGGCACAAGCACTGTTCAGGGGTCTGCCATGAAAATAGTCACAAAACAATTTGTGGCCCTGCAACAGTGTTTAACACTTCAAATGGCCATAGCTCGGTGAACATTTCTCTGATCCGCAATATAGGACTGGATTTGAAGGCCTGAAAATCGAGTCATTGATAGAATAATCGCTAAATAATTGATAGTTGGAGCCATATTTGGTGGTTGCAAGGTAGGAGTATTGATGGGTTCCCAGATTGGGAGTATTATGACTGTCACCTGATTCTTTAAAGCAATCCTTCCCGTCCTTAATGTAACACTGTCCTCAGTAGAGCTGTTGTCGATGCCGCTGTCTGGTCCAGAGGCAGTGGTCAGGCCGCTCCTCTCCTCCTCCACAGAGTATAGCCACTCCTTCACTCTGAGACTTTGTTCTGCACTCAGCGCCTCCTCGTTCTGCAACTCATGCAGTAACCTGAGTGGGGAGCAAGGTTATCATAGTTAATGGAAATTAAATTAAGTGAAATAAAAATAACAAGGCTTTACAAAAAAAGATAACTGAAACGGTATTGTATGTTTACAAAACTAACAAACAAAAATCTGAGAAAAGATTAGTAGCCTAGTATTTAGGGTGGATATGAAATCTTTTATCTGTGCCAGTTTTAAATGTGAAACTGTAAAACTCATGTCTTGTTGAGTTATTACACAATACTTTTTTCTAGCGTTAATAAGAAATAAATAGAATGTGCATCTGAGGCTGTCTTGCAACTGTTATTTTGGAGTGCTGTTTTTTTTTCCACTTTGTAGGTTTCTTGAACTTAGTTGTATCTTAAGCTGAGCAACCACTACCTAAACAAAAAGGAATCCAGAGGAAGCGCACCTGCTTGTTTCTTACATTTTTCTATCCTTTTAGATACTCAATACTGACAAATGCCCCATATTATTACAACAAATTAAAACTAACATTAAAAATTATAAAAACTAAACCTAAGCCTTTTCAAAAAACACAAAATAAACTAAACTAGCAAACCCTCTTTAAAATCGAATTAAAAGTAATTAAAAAGTGAAACTATAATACCCTTGGAGGGGAGGGCAGATAAAAAATGTAAAACATTTTCATGGATAACAAAAAGCGAGGAAATGAAAGAGAACGAGTTACATATGTTTACCCATCTGACCATACTAACATTATGGGAAATCAACAGAAATGTCCCTCTAGTTTCACTTTGCATTCAGCGCTGCCATACAGCACAATATGAGGCACCAAAATAATTTTAATCTTAAAATGTGTAACAATCAAGCTGTTTTCTTTTTTAGAGGCACATTACCCCAAATGTATACGAACAAATTCCACAGGGGTTAAGCAGATACTAACACACTAAAGAAGGTATCAATAGTATCAATTCAAGAGACAATTTGTATCAATACCACATAAACATAATAGGAGTTAAAAGATGGTTGAGTAACATCTTATATACAACAGTCTCGTTGCTGTCCGGCAGAATTTTTCCGCTTTTGCATTTTTTTTCCATACATCAGTGCTATTGAACACCTTTTACGTCTGTGTGTTGATTAAAAAAATATTGAACCAATGAAAAGTATTAAAAAGTGCTTCTGACAAAACCAGCTAACTCCATTGGATCCTCAAACTTTCTGCTAAACCAGCTTACTCCACCAAAGGTGGGTGGAGTTAGCTGGTTTTGCTGACTCCAGGCTCCACCCCCTTTTGACCTCCAACCTCATTGTGAGCTTGGAGGTCCATTTAGCTGCACTTACAATGATGAACTAACTCCACTTTTTGTTTTGTTTTAGTCATTTCCTGAAAAACATTTTGGAGTTAGCTGGTTTCTGCCGGACAGCAGACATATACAGTAGTAAATAATGTGGTTATGCTGTAACCTGTATGCAGTATCTGTACAGGTCCTGTAGTGGGCACTCTGGGCCTGCAATCTACTCATCTCTGCCTCTCCATGTCGAGGTCTCCTGTGTGGATCGGCATGCGAAATGATTCGGGTCTCAGATCGCTGACGGTTTTCCAGGGCTCGGCGAAGGGCCTTGATTTGTTGCTCCAGCCCCTCCACCCTGTCTGGCTCGCCCTTGCAGTTCACAGTAGCCCGGTTCTGAATGTTCCGAGCTCGCTTGGCATAGTTCAGTGTATTCAGACTCTCATCAAAGTCTGCGGAGGAAGGGCTGATGCAAGCAATCATCAGTGTTTTAGAGTTTCCTCCCAAAGAGTCTTTTAGGATCCTAAGTGAAAAAAGCCACATAATCAAACAAAAATAATAACCTCCAACACTGGTAAGATACATACAGTATATGACCACTTAAAACTTAATAAGTTGTTGAGCAGGGTCCCTCATAGGTCTATATTGTAATTTCTGAACAATGTACCTGGTAATCTTGGAATCTCTGTAAGGTATATGGGTGCCTTTCCTCTTGGGGTCCCCCAGTGCCCCTATAACATTTCCCAAAGCCAGCAGGCCACTGTTGATCTGAATGCTCTCCTTCAGCCTTTCCCCGGTGTTCCCTGTCCGCAGAATGCGCTCCGACCCTGCCAGGTCCACAAAGTGGAATTTGGAGTACAAGACATGTGGCCCAGCACCTGCAGTGCTCCCAAAAAGTCGCGAGCCACCCCGACGCTGGTCCATATGCACAGTGAAAATGGTATGGGAACGGCTGGAATGGGGATTCATTTGGGTTGCTCCTGTGTGCCTGGCCGTGTTTCCCGACTCCAGCAGGCTCAATACCTCATCGAGACCTTCCACTTCACACTCTTTCACTCCACATAACACTACAAGGTTATGCGCATGCACACAGAGACACAGACAATCATGGTTACTGTTGTTGACCTGCACAACATTTCATTATCAACCAAGTATAAAACATATGAAACTTGTTGACATTGATCCTTACCTATGTTGCCTTTATCCTCCCTGATGTTAATTTGCTTACTGGCAGTCTCCACTTCCAGTAAGTCCTTGAACTCCTCTTTGTAGACCTCCAGGTAGGAAACACGGACAGAAAAGTCTGTGAGGTCATTCTCATCAAGCAGCTTGAAGACCTCTGCAACAGCTCTGGGGATGATGCCCTGCTCTTCATCCCTAAATGAAGCTACACATGGAACAACATGGCCTTACTGTATATATTCATAATACCTAAAGCAAGGGGGTTTGTGCTACTTAACCTGAAGCAGAGTCAGGGTGAAATGCTTGATTTAACCACTTGCCATCCTGGTGACCCTATAAAATCGTCCCCAAAAACATTGTATGCTAAAATACCCAATCTACAAGCTCCTAATACGTTCGCGATGTGACAAGTGAGCTTGTAGATCACCTACTTTTGCTATTCGTCATATGAGCAAGTGCATACAGAGCTTAAATGGTTACAATTACAAGTAACAGTACAATGTTCACTCACTTGTGCTTTCTTTCAGTTCTGTGGCCGTGATCCTCAAATACAATAACTGAAAAACTGTGTTATCCTCCTTCTATTGGTTGTATCCTCTCTCTTTCTCTTCATTATGCATTTGTCCAGTGGACAGCATTAATCAAAACAATTTATCAGTGAAATGCTTAAGTGTGATTAACATAATGCATTTCAAATGATTTTTTTCATAACCTCTTTACGTAGAGCTGCATTCGACTTCAGAGCCTTCACCAAATGTCAATGTGGGTGTAAATACTGCCTTTGCCTCCCTTATTTACTAAAAGCAACAATAACCGCTTAGTTTAGTTCATTTAGGGAGATTCAACCAATCAACAAAAAAAAACACATAAATGAACAGTGGGGAAAAAGAAGGTCCCAATAGGTCAGAGAGAAAACAAAATAGAATTATTTTTAACACATCAATCAAACCCAGCCATGTATCAAACAACCACACCCTGGCCCACCAGAGAGTGGTGCCTTCAGGTTGCTTTCAAGTAGTATAATTTGGAAACAATCAAAGTATAAATCCTTTGCATTATGAGTGGAAAGGGCAGCGCATAACATGTTGAGGATAAAGCATCAGCGTCAGCTACAGTGTAAAATCCTGAATGTTCATTTAAATCTGGAAGTGAACAAATGTCACCAAATGTACTCATATTTGTACACTCTCTGAGTTACAAATGGATGAATTATCCCGGAGGATTTTACTATGCAAGTAGAATGCAATAGGAGGACAACTAACACCAAGCTTTGAACAAATATCGTCTCAGGCTGTTTTCTAATACAGGTGTTTACGCTAAGGAATGACCTCTAAATTAGTAATCACTGCCATCAGAGTGATTACAAATTCCATGATGGGGCTCCATGATTTCCTGCTTGCAGTTGGGAAACAGGTTAATTACACCCACATGCACAGGCTATTGCAATTACTACTCTAGAGCATGTGTGTCTGTGACACAGAGATTACTCCAATGCTCCAATTCTAATAACATTTGGATGAAACTTCACACATACGTTGAAGTTCGACCCAGGATCGGAGTCAGTATTCATTAATAACTACACTATTAATTTCCACCAAAGGCAATGTGAAGCAATGTGAAGAAGACGTTACAGCTTTTGGACTAGACAATATTAGGCAAATATCCTGATCTCTGTTTGCTTGACGGTGCACCCGTGTGTCGATCAGACGGGGCTAGGCTCCATCTCGCACGCATGCACGCACGCACAGAAAGAGAGCGATAACTACATTTGGAAATCAATCAATTCACACAGCAATTTTGCATCTGGCCTGCCCACTCAAGTATGTGAGTAGGCATCACTCTGAGTGTCATTCTAGCTATTTTTTTTACAATAGGCCAATAGCCATTTGGGACAACATGTTTTTTGTTTACAACTAGTGGTCTGTTTATTTGGTGCAATCAAATATAAAAACAACAACATCAATGTATCAACTTCATGCGATCGTTCAAGCAAACAGACCATTAGGTGAGAAGACGCACTAAGAGTGTGTGGGAGAATGAGAATATGTAAACTTACAAATATTGGCTTCTCCAACTGTGTACGTCTTGCCTGAGCCTGTCTGACCGTAGGCAAAGACTGTGGCATTGAAACCCTGGAAGAAGGCCTCTATTAGCGGCTGGACTGACACAGTATAAACCTCCTCCTGGCAGCAAGCTTCTTCAAACAGGAAGTCACAAAGGAAGTGCCGGTCATGGCCCAGAGTAACACGACGCTGTTCTTGGTCCACGGTAATACAGCTCTCGTGGCTGTGCAGAAGCTCTTTGGGCAGCAGCGGACGCACTCGGACAGCAACCTGAACAGCGGTGTCCTCCCCTCTGCTCTGCCCACTTGGCACTTTGGGAGACATATCTGCTGAGATTCACTCAGCGTTCTTCGCTGCGACTGCTATGAACATATCATATTCAGCCCACTAGAAAAGAAATACAGATATTATCAGTCACCAATGTCTTTTTTAATTATGTCAGGTCATGAAATGGCATTGACTGAAATTACTGAGCAAAGGCAGTATTAAAGATGGATATACAGTGGAGTAGTGATTCTCAAACTTTGTATTTATATTATAATTCAAAGACCCCCACTTTGGTTTGCATTAGGCCACAGACCGCTATAACCCTGAGTGTGTACAAATGGAACCAAATGGATCCCTATGGTCTGTAGTTCTGAGTGTACAAATAGAACCACCAAACAGAACCTTAAGGATCAATTTGGTGCCATTTCCACACTCTCTTGAGTTACAGACCCATAAGAGTCAATTTGGTTCCTAATCCTTTTGCTGGGGAACCCCTGGAACTCCCTCAAGGACCCCTCGGTCCCCAATTTGAGAACCACTGATGTAGAGAAGACAGCTCTTTTGTCATTAGATTGGAGATTGGAGATTGGCGGTCTGTATACCAATGTAACAGCATAGCACCACAAAATATACAGACATCTCTAGCTGCAGTAGCTAGGCAACAATCATTGCCATGGGAGCATCGCATAAGACCATGCCAATTAAATTTGATATGACATGGTAAAATCATGGCAGTTGACTTCCCAGATGAAATGGTATCATCTTATTCTACAGTACCTAACTTTTCCTTCAACATACTGTATGTGTACATGTTTTGTTTATTAAGTGTAGAAATAAGCAATTTTGAATGTAAATATTTCAGTCAATATAACTGAAAACACACACGTTGCTTTTGGTTTAGGGAGAACCAACATTTAAACATTATACATATAGCTTAAAGCAGTACCATGTAACTTTTTTATTAATAAAATGTAATCATGTCCAACCGTTATTGTAGACTACTAGAGTGTGGTGATACAATATAACTAATTGGGGTATTTTGTGTCCCTGCTCTTCTATTGAGACATTTAGATTGTGTCAAGGGTCATGCCCCCCCGGGTCATGCCCCCCCCCCCCCACCCCCCCCCAAATAGTTTCATCAACATAAATAAAGATGCTAAGATCACATAATGGTGACATGAGCCTACAACCAAAAATTCTCCTCGTATTCAAGTCATCACGGGGTAAGTAAAGAACAGAAATACAGTTAATTTATTGTGAACTCATTTAATCAAGAGCATCCTTATCCTTGCACCCAAAACAGCGACCTACTGGGTCACATAATATGACAGGTTACTGATGTCGGTGTAGCACCTAGTAGAGCCTGTGCCCTGCCCTGACCTCCCTCCCTGTCATAGGATACATACGTGCCATCGTCATGTTACTATTCTAAATGATGTGAACGGATTTACTTTAACGCATTTACAGCATCATTCATTTACGTACCGCCGTACGACAGTGTCGCTTGTCGAAGAGCGCTGATTTAAGCTTGTAGACCACCTCTTTTAAGTCAAGCGACACGGCGATACGATGGAGTATACATTGAAGTTTAAGATTGTCTTTGATCATCACGCACCATGGTCAGTGTTGTCCGCTTATTATAAGCTATTTTGGGCTTGTTTTTTTCTGTAAAGTTGCTTGTAAAGTTGATTTTGTTTAAGCCAGTGGTTCTCAAACATTTTCATGTCAAGGACCCCCAAATTAATATATATTTGTAGACCCAACCTTCTGAAAATATTTTGTGCCAGATCCCCCACACAAGATTTTGAGGATTTGAAAATATTCCATTTTCACTTTTACAAGATATTTCTATGAAAATAGCATAGCATATCTATAATCTCAGAACGAAGATCGGCTATTACCAAATAGCCAATGTTATATAGGGTTAGAGTGCTCATTTGGGCTTGTTTTCATAAACCTGCTTGCTTATTTCTCTCGCACAATCTGGCAACACTGACCATGGTCCATCATGATGGGGTTCGCCTGCTAACTAACAGTCAGCTAAGTTGGATGATGACAATCAATGTAACTTGTTAAATAGCTCGGCACCCAACCTGATTGTTGGTCTATGACTACACGACATAACATAAATCAAATGTGACTGACATACTGTATACTACATACATGTACTGTAGCTAATGCCAGTGGTGGGGAAAGTACTATAGCACATTGGTGAACGTTTGAGGTATTTTGACTTTACTTTACTACTCCACTACATCTCAGGCAATTATAGTACTTTTACTCCACTACAATTATTTGACAACTTTAGTTACTTTGTAGATTTTGATTATTACAAAACATACTCCACTTCAGCCCTATATATATGTCGGCCATTTGTAGCAGATCTACAAGCTCACGATGTCTCACGATGCGAGGTATTGTGAACTTGTAGATCTGCTATTTTCAAAAGATTTTTAATACATTTTGAACTTGTGAAATGGGACATTCTGCACAATGAGTACTTATACATAGTACTTTAAGTACATTTTGATGCCAAAACTTTTGTACTTTTACTCAAGTTTATTTTGAATTCCGGAGTCACTTTTACTTGTAACAGGAGTATTTCTAGTATGTCAGATATTGATACTTTTACTTAATCAAAAGTGTGAGTACTTTTTCCACCACTGACTGTATGTAGCTAATGCTAGTGAACGTACCTCTCCTGGGCTAACGTTAGCCAGTTAGCAGCTGTCTCAACAACAAAAGCAAAACAAGAGCATGAGGCGGTCTAATAAACAGCCTTTGAGTAGAAATGCTGCTGCCTCTTGCTTGTAATGCTGCAGCTAAACCGCACATTTAGGTCAATTAGTTGACTTATCTTCAATTAAAAGCAAACAATACTCACTTTGCTATGTTGCCAACAACATAGATCCTATAAACTGTGCTTCGGCTGCTGAAGAGAGTTTTTTAGAAGTTAGAAACAGGGGTGGAGCTTCACATTGGGGGTTGTTGCCATCTGATTTAGTTGTCATCTAGTCCAGGGGTCCTCAACGTTCCTTGGACTGAAAAACGTTGAGGACCCCTGGATTAAGGACCCCTTAGCTGAGAGAGAGTTGAAGCAGGGACCCCCACTACATATTGGATTAAAGACTTAACTTTTTCATATATTTCATGGATTCATGTTCATGTGTGTTTTCAGACATTTAACCACAAACTTGACCTTTCACTCTGTACAGTGCTCTGTGTCTGCTCTTTTTTTCCTTGTGTTCCCTCTACACCAAACCTCTTTGCCGAAAATAGCCGATTGATTGAATTTTTTATTAGGCAAAAGAATGTAAAACAACACAGTTACATTTATAATGCTTTTGTCTAAAAGGTCCGACCAAAAAAGTCCCGTTGGCGCTGTGAGCTTGTAGATCTGCTATTTTTCCCTATTCTCTTCAAAATAGGGATGCTAGTGTTCAATTCAAGTGGTTAATGTAAATAAACTCTGAGAAACCGTTAGGGGTCCCGGACCACCTGTTGAAGAACCCTGATCTAGTCAAACAGTACAGCCTGGACAACTTTGATAAGACATTAAAGCCGTTTATGCAAAGATTAACAGATTTTGCAAGATAATGACAGACAATAGACATGAGAACTGTCAATATGATATCCTTATTGATCAGTTTGGATGGGCCAGATGTGCTTAAACAAACACATTGTTGCTCTTTGAAAGACCACACATAATTTGAGTTAATCTTTTCAACAAACTGATAGGAGAGTTCTGATTACACATTCAACTAGGTGGAAAAGGTAGGCCTATTTCCTTTAGAGCATAGCTTGCAGTGAAAACTCCATATTAGAAATACCCTCTTTGGGTGTGTATAGCCTAAGTGTACAAGTACAACTGCCCTTAAAATAAATGAAATGAATATTCTCTTCAATCAATAATGTAAACAAACGGTTCCAAAATGGTTCTGTTATGGGAAGCAAACAAAGCATCATTTTGATGAATGATATCACATCGCTTACATTGTTTCTAGGTTTCGGAGAGACATGTGCTGTCAAAATTAACATGTATGGGCAGTGGTGGAAGAAGTAGGCTACTCAGATTTTTGTTAAAGTAGCAATAAAGTTATGCATGCAATAAAGTTTAAAACATTTAGTAAAAGTACAGAAGTATCGGCACCAACATATACTTAGAATAACAAACGTTTAAAAAAAGCCCATTTCACGATTGTAAATAGTAATGCATCATGTGTTCATTACTTTAATGTTGCAGCTGGTAAATGTGGGGCTATTGTGATGCTGGGTAGCTTAACCACAGAATTTAAAAGAAAGAAAGAAAGAAAATGTGCATAAGATACATAATACAGGTACAAGGTACTGCATTTAAGTATGCCAAAAAATATAGCAGGTGCAAATATACAGTTTTACTCAGTCTATTGGGCTTATTATCAAATATCCAATAATTAAACGTAAGGTTGGACAGGTCAATTTACCCCTGGATGCAAAATAATGCATGGGAAAAAAGTAAAACAATCAAATATCTAAAGTGCAGTAGGTAAGTATGGGTGAATGCCCTGTTTGTACATATTCACTGAATACAGACTCAGGGCTCAGCCCCTGTTATTCTTGGATCTAATTTATGTTTGGATAGCCAACCTCCTTCACAGAGGGTCCATTACTTGAAATGTATATTAGAAGTAAGTAATGGTAAGTAAGTTATATTTCAATATAAAAATGTGCTCACAAACAATACAGAATTTTCTTTATGAATGCATGGAGTAATAATACAAATAGACTCCTTTGTTAGTTTCCGTCCAAAGTCTCGATTGGGACTGTTATTGAGCAGTACATATTTTGGAATATTGAGGAAGACTATGATTTGTTGTCTGAGTTCTGTATTTACAACAACAAAATCACAAGTCTTCCAGAACATTCAAAACAGATTTGGGATATTTCACATTTATGTTTCGGGTAGATCCAAATGTCACCCTTTTATGGATTAATTCTTGAAAAAACAGGAAGAAACAGAAATTCAGAAAAAATACAATACAGTATTAATTCCTTAAAGTCAAAAAGTAATGAAAATCTTCTATTCTAACTATTGGATGTTTTGATGGAGTCTGTCCAGGACCACTTTTTTGTGTTATCCTTTTAGCCTCAAAGTCTGAGGCTAAAACATGCTGTTTGCATTTCTGACTAATAAAGTATTCTTTCTTTTTCCTTTATTTATTCAGGGAAGCCCATTGAGAGCAAGCTGTCTTTTTAAAGGACGCCCTGATTATAGCATGAAAACAAGTACAGTACAATACATACAAAATACAATACATAATGAAAAACAATAACAAACATTTGAACTACATTAAAACAAATCACAGATGCAAATAAATATAGGTTTACATGAAACAGGTGCAGTCACTATCTAATGTGTCCTCAAGAAGCACCCTAAATGTCTCTATGGAGACCAATCGAACCTGAAGTTTGTTCCATCAATCAATCAATAACCCTGGGAAGACTTAATAATGTCACACGGCTCTAAATCCCACTGCCCTTTCCATTGAGGGGGGCAAATTATGTTATTTGCTTTCAACTGTCACCTGTGTCCCACTACAGTGCTTGAGGAAATTGACTGTCAATTCCAGAAATAAAATTCTCAGTCCAATAAAGCACACCATTGAACAATTGGACCTTGTAAAGCAGCATCCCATACACAGTGTAAATACATGACATTACAAAGTAACAGATACAGTAAATTATATCTGCATGAAACGTAATGTATAGGCTACCTACCTACTCTGTTGCATGACAGTGTTGTGTATAATAGGCGTAAGGATACCCATGTAAAATACTGCTGCTAATATAACACATGTAGTGAGGTTACATGTTAGGGTTATTTAATACAGATCTTCACATTCAATTTTAATATAGGACTAGAGGTTCGGGCCACTATGCAGCCCTCACATCTACGTTGCACCGCCGATCCGACCGATATGTCTTGAGTCATACTGTCTGGGCTTTGTGAGAGTACCCATTGTACCCATCTGACTGTGGCCCTTTTGTGCGAATATATGGAGATCTCATCTATCTGTGCCCCCTTTATGCCCATATATGGAGATCTCTGTGTCAGTCCTTGTCCCCTTTATGCCCATATAGGAGATCCCTGATGTCATCAGTAGGCTATATGCCCATATATGGGCATATCGGTTGGATTGGCGGTTCTGGACAACTGGATATCCTATTGCCTATATGGACATATTGGTCGGATATCTGGACAACCACATATCCGAACGACTCCACGGCGGGCACCTCACTCCCTCCTGTCTTTGCCAATGCCTGCACTGAGTTTGAAGTCGGTCGGTTCCATGTATGCACATGCCCATATATGGGGCATAATCTCCACCTCCCGGCTGTTCCAGCCTGCAGCAATAATAAATGTGATACAATTGTGTTGTGAAAGGACAAGTAAACATTTTAATACATTATTACACACAATATATTATACTCCATGTCTTCTTTATAACAAAATATAAAACTGCATAGAAACCATAAAACATATGTTGTTAAAAATACTTAAACATTTTAACATACTCTCCTCAACCCCCTGATTTTAGGGGTAGTAAACGGGGTTGTTAGAAAATGGTAAAACGTGGGTTAAACCTATTTTCATTATAGCCTTTTAGAGATGCTCAGTTGCTTATTTGAAACCACCCCCAGAAACCACCCCCATATATATGTCGGGAGCTGTTTGGAGCTGTGGTGCTGAAAACAGAGTTCGGCAGATGCGGGCGTGCACCGTGCAAGTTAGAATAGAAGAAACCATGATGGAGCACTAGCCCATGCACCCACTGTATCACGAAATGTCAGTTCTGAACTGACTCAGTTTTAATTGCAAGTGTAGTAGCCTAGCCAGGTCAGACTGTTTACCTTTGCCTATTATTCTTCACCCTTTTAAACGAGCTAAAGTCTTAAAATGTAAAATGAATACAAATGACTGGTGATCTCTCTCTCTCTCTCTCTAAAGACATGCGCATACATTATTTTCTCCTTCCTATTCTTCTGAAATCAAAATGTAGCCTATACTTACATTCTGCAGGAAGGGTAGGCTACGTTGCTCATCAATGGATGTCGAACGATAACTTTAGTTCTGAGCACATATCTATAATTAAAAGTTATTTCAATATACCTACCGTAGCTACTTCTCTGGCATGGTCTCTCTCTGTGTGAGTGTCGCTGAAGAGGATGACAGCTCCACGTCTGCAAGGGTTTCCTCAGCCCTGCCACTTGAAACAGCTCGCTCGACAGGTGGCCTAGCTGTCAATCCCATGAAGTTATAACCAAATAAGAGAAAATACTTAAACAACCAACCAACCAAAATCTCTCAAGTATAGGCTATAAGATGCATCATACGTATAGATTGTCATATCATTTCCTGTTTTTCTAACTTATAGCCTATAGATGTTGCTCTTCATAATTCAATTCAAATATGCTGGTTAGATCAAATGCAGAGGACAAATTATAGGTAAGTTTGTAAATATAATTTACTTGAAAATAAATGCACTCTTCACACTTAATTATTGGCTTTGGTCTTATTGGGTGTGACTGGAATACCTTACAGATAGGCCTACATATCTATGTAATTATTGGCTTTTGAATAGGCTACCTTACAGATAGACCTACATCTCTTTGTCACTTTCCAAGACACACCATTTTTACAAAATATGGGAATTGGGAATATTGCATAAAATGAAAATATGAATTCAAGAGAATATCAATTTCAAACTTTGTGTTTGTGCTTTGTTTGTTAAGTGACAAATATATATATATATATATATATATATATATATATATATATATATATATATATATATATATATATATATATATATATAGGCCTATATCAATTTTTTTTTAACAAAAAGGCCTCTGGCTCCATAGACATACGTATATGTTCAGGGGGGTTGGTTGTTTGCCCTGCCCTGGTTGGGAAGGGAGCTACATATATATATATATATATATATATATATATATATATATATATATATATATATATATATATATATATATATATATATATATATATATATATATATATATATATTTGCCAAAATAAACTGCCATAAACTATAACAATGTTCTCTGATTGAATCATTGAATCATAAAAATGACACCGGTTTGATGTCTTACCACAGCTGTTGTAAACAGAAAATAACATAGGCTGTGTTAGCGGTCACACCAGTGTATTGATTTGCCCAGTGCCACTTGTGGCGTGTTCTAACATAAATCCACAGATATTTCTGGCAGAAGAACTAAAATTTAGTGACATCCCCTGGTGGTCCATGTGATGAATGTAGAAGGTGAGAAGACACACAGAAAGAACCCTCACTAACTCATGGCTCCTATAGCACTCAGCACTGCCTGATGTGTGCCTCTCAACACAATGTTTGTATTTTGAGACACACTTAAGTGCTGTGTTTTCAGCCACCAAAGTAGAAGATTGTGATATTATTATATTTTTAGCTCAAATAATGTATGTCTGAGGACAGCTCAATCATGCTATTCTGTTTACCTTTTTAATTTATGGCCAAAATATCTTACAATATGCTACTGTTTGAGACCATGGATCAGACACCGTCAATTAGTCAGGAAGAAAATGAACCTATTCAGCAGTATACTGTCTCTCTCATCATTTGTCTTTGTCAACTACAATAACACAGTCAGAGCCTCATTCACCTCATTCACCTCATTCACTCTCTGTTAATTGGGGCTATTGTTGATTTGATTGTTCAAATACTATGTGCTATAGAGACAATCACATTGAACATGAGGTTGTGGGGTGGGACTGATGGCATAAGGGCATTCTCTGAATGTTTAAATGGGTAATGTGTAAGTTATTTAATTTTCCAAGCCACAGTAAATACTGAGATGCTCCACAGCGTTATCTATTTGAATGTGATGGTCTAATACAATGAAAAGTAAAATCTAGAGATTGAAGCATAAGAAATGCCATGCTCCATCTTCTTTGAACTCCTGCACAGTAAAATCCAGATAATTAAAGATTTTTAACATGTGCAAATAGATCCAATTATCTCTGGGACCCCAATCTACATACATCTACATGGTCAGTGTTCATTTTACTCTGAGAGTGTAGGAGCAAAATCCATGTGTAGGCCTACACTCTGGGTTACAGAAGCATAAGGGTCCATTTGATTCCTAACTATCAATCATTTAGATTGGGATCCCCTGGAACCCTTTCAAAGACCCCAGGGGTCCCTGGACCCCATATTGAGAACCACAACACTTGAACTCCTCACAGGGTTGTCAGGACAGTCTGTCTTCGTTGCCTTGCCTCGATGGTGCACCTATGCAGCATTTCGAGTGACCAAGCCAGCTGTTCTTAGGGCTCTAAGAACATGCATGGTAGTGCAATGCACTTCTATAGAAATCCCATAGTGTCGATAATTAGACGTCACACCACTAAAAGCCAATGACTGTATGTGTTGTATGGAATGGCAATATTATCTCTCTTGCCACTGCAGCAGAGAGGCCCTCGGAATGTCCGCCATGGCTGATGCCCTCATCCTGCATGTCGGCTAGACAGAACTCAAGGCACAGTCTTTTATTCACCCCCATGATAGAGCGATGCTTGCATCTGTGCTCTCTCCCTATAGTCACTGCTTTATCTGTATGTTAGTAGTTAACCACATGGTGGACAGTGAGTTGTGTGCATCTGGCAAGGACCAAGGAGGCCCCCATGTCAATCAGAGCTTGGCCACGGGTTAAACCCCATATAATGTGTTGACTTGGGTCCCCCGGGTATCTATACTAGGTCCCCTTCTTTTTTTCCCCAATACACAAAATCTTTCTCAAAAACAGCCGATCCACAAGCTTACACTGTATCGAAATGTGATCCATTGTGAGTTTTTGCTATTTTCGCAGAATGTTCACCTATCATGACATGCCTAGAATAGGGACACTATATATAGGGTTCATGCAGTCCAGTTAGTCCCTCGGCTTGGTCTATCCAACCAAGTCGATGTTCTAGAGGAGGGAATGAGAGCCATCCTTCACACACACACACACACACACACACACACACACACACACACACACACACACACACACACACACACACACACACACACACACACACACACACACACACACACACACACACACACACACACACAATTTTTTGAAAATGCAAACTTTAAACAGGCAAAAGTCATGCCTCGTTTGGCCGAAAGTCGTGACACTTGCTTACACTTGTGCCTTGACTCATGAGGAACACATCTATCGCTTTGACCAGTAAGCTCCGCCCTTAGATTTTCCGCAATTTTGAGCAGTTTGAAAAACACTTAAACCCAGGATTTTTCAGCTATTTGCGTGAAACTGTATCATCTGTGTGATCTCCTTTTTCACAGTTCCTTGTCTGTTGGTCCAATGGCGTCTCCCTTAAATGAGTGCCTCACATTCTCAAGGTCGCCAGTTCAAGCCTCACTTTACACATGACTGTATCAATGAATATATGTGCAAATGGTGAAGATAACCTGAAATGCATATTTGAGAGTATGTTTTTTCAATGTATGACATACTTCATTCTGAAAATAGCCGATCTACAATCTCAAAACTTTTCAGATAGCAACGTGTTTCTGAGCTTGTAGATCGGCTGCTTTCACTGTTTTCGGTTGCGAGGAGACATACAATTTCTCTATTGGTAAATGGTTTGTGAACGAGTGATCTTAGTGTTGGCTTGGTTCATGACACAAGGCAAGAGTTTATGATCTTCAACAGACAACATCAGCCTGGACAAAGATATAGCACTATAGGTAGTGTTGCAGCCTATTAGTCCGAAGGTTGAGAGTTCAATTCCTGTTAATGGCAATTTTCATCTCTCTCTCTCATCAATCTCTCTCACCGTTTCCATGTCTCTCTTCAATCTATTCCGTTTCCATGGCGCGCTCTCTCTCTCTCTCTCTCTCTCTCTCTCTCTCTCTCATCAATCTATTCCGTTTCCATGTCTCTCTCTCTCTCTCTCTCTCCAATCTATTCCGTTTCTATCTCTCTCTCTCTCTCTCTCTCTCTCTCTCTCTCTCTCTCTCTCTCTCTCTCTCTCTCTCTCTCTCTCTCTCCAGTTTCCATGTCTCTCTCTCTCTCTCTCCAGTTTCCATGTCTCTCTCTCTCTCTCTCCAGTTTCCATGTCTGTCTGTCTCTCTCTCTCTCTCTCTCTCTCTCTCTCTCTCACTGGCCCCGTATTATCGCTGCTTGCAGCTATATTTATTCTTGGTTTTGATTACCATAGTTGCTTTCTCTAAAATAAAATACAAATCAAAATGAATCACTATGCCACCAAAGCCATTATAATGCCACTGTTTGAAGATACTGCAGGGCAACATACTTCAGTCTCTGATCAATGAATTATTTCTGAACAAAGTCTGTGAATATCTCTTCATCAGCCAGTAGGGGGCAATGTAGTACCATGATTTAGAAATACTAGTGGTACTCACAACACAACCAACATCCTATCCTATATTTATACACAGTCAATGGTTAGGAGAAATTACACACCATCAAGATAGATCTGCCTTCTTGATTTTTCTTTCCCCAAGATGGTTGTTGATGTTACTGATAAAAGTTCAGATCAGATATTAAAACCGGGATAAGAAAATGAAGCCTGAATTGCCATTCTTATTCTCACATGTCTTAATAACCTAGCTGTTTTACAGTATACCTGCTCTGCTGTGGGACTCCTCTATGCACAGGCAGGGTTTTGTTGCTCGGCCATACCAACCATACCTCACACAGACCTCCCATTGTAACAACTGGGCACTGCTACCATGCATACTATCCCCTCCCTTCCGGTTTGCCCTCTCCGGATGGCCCAAAGCCATGATCACTTCAGAGCCCTGTCTGCATCCATTCAAGGCTCTCCCAACCTGGCCACACTCCTTTGTTAACTTCAGACCAGCGCATTGGTATTTTCTTTCACTGATACCAATGGTGGCCAAGTCTCACCTTCAAAGACAGTAGGGGTGGTTTTCTTATCACTGCTGTAGAGTTTTGAGATATTGATTTCAGACCCTAACTCAGCGCTGGCACTCAGGGGGAGTTTTATCTACATCAGCGTGACTCAGCCACATCTCTGAGAGTCACAGATAAAGGGATGCAGATGGAAGCCCATACATAGAATGATGAAAAGAGTGAACGTAACATGATAATGTAGATGGGGATAGAAATGAGAGAGCAGTGGAGGGATGAAAAGCATAGGAAGGCACTTCAAGGCAGTAGACTGTAGACGCCACGGCAGGTTGCTCTCACAGAGCACCTTGAGTAAATGAAGCTGTCAGCTCTCCACACACAACGTATATATATTTATAAGCATCTGTGTGTGCTAGGCAGCATATAGTCAACAGATGGTAAAGAAGTATGATTCAGAAATAGATAGAGAGCGAGGGGCTATATGGTCAGATGGTGGTCAACAGCAGAGCTGTGGGGCTTCAGAAATTGGACATGCCACACCGCCTTTGTCTCCCTGAAGCACAGACAATGTGGAGACACACGCTGTCGTTCAACTCTCCTTTGCTTACTTGCTCCCTTTCAATGAGACAGAAGATGGAGAGATAGAAAGTGAAGAAAAGTAAGAGGTCTATTACACAGCAGGAAGAGAGCCACTGGGTCAATTTGGCCTACTCTGCACTACTCAGCCAGTGAGTGACTGGCTGGGTCAGTCTCCTTCTATTCAAAGTCCTCTATTCAGCCATCACTCTTGTCTCAGCCAGCATGTCAGCCACAGCATGGAACCCCTTCTGTGACTTCTTTCTCAGAACCACACCAGTAGGGGCTTGATGACAATGATGTGCGTTTGAGACTGTTGTGACTGACTGCCTGCATCACGGTTGCATTTGCAGTTTACAGTGATATATAATAATATAATAAACTTAAAAAGGGTTAGGGTTAAACAAACGTTTACATAAAACCAAAAAACAAACTGCAATCTGCAACAGGATCAAATTATGAAGGCTTTTCACTAAAAGCATGTTTTAAGAAGGGATTTAAAAGAAGACACTGATGTACCAGCACCTCAAGCAGGTCTTTCCAGCGCTGAAGGATTCTGACAGTAAAGGAACGGTCAGCCTTTGTCTTCAGCCTCGACTCAGGAACAACCAGCAGGTTCCTACTTGAGGACCTCAGGTTGTGCTGTGCACAGGCTCAGAAAGAGTTAAGGACCAAAATGCCAAAATGTAACTTAAAAGTAATCAGTAAAGTAAGGGATATGTTTTTGTTTAAAAGAAAATAAAAGGCCTGACAGCCCGATAGTAGTATCATTGCTATATATAGAGTTTTTGTTCATTAATGGGGTCTTCCCATAGCTCTTTATTAAACAGAAAATATATTTTCAGTGATTGATGTGATTCTGTTCAATCTCCTGATTGGATAGAATGTATTAAAATGACATGAAATTTTATTTTCTGGTCACTAAAGAGCTGGAGATATAATACTCCTGTTACTGAACAAACACTATAGCAATGATTGCTATTGCTATCGGAATATTGAGCAATTTAATTTAACACAAAAAAAATCAATCCTAAACAGAGATCATCCTAAAACTGCACACACAAACATAAACACACAGGCAGCACACACACTTGTCCTTTTATCCTTGTGAGCTATTTCGACTAATGGGCACGTTTAGCCCACTGACTGCGTACGGCTCACAGTATACTTTACATTCTGCTGACCAGAATTTACCAAAGCATACTGTGGGTTGTTTGATTTTTGAGGAAGCCACTGAATTCAGTTCATTTCAGTATTAAAACCAACTTGCAGAGATTTAAAACTTGCTTGAGATAGGTAATCTAACACACTACTGATCATTATTTTTTGTCAATGTTATCGTTGTGTTTTAATGAATTTTAAAGTGTGGATTGATTTCAAAGGTCTAGCCAAAAAAAGCCCCAGATGAAAGAATTGATCTATAAACAAAATTCAAAGAGCAAAGACTTACTAACCCCACAATGATGTTTAACCAACATCGACTTAAGTATTCATGTCAGTTCAGTTACATTGTAATGACTTTGGATAAAATGTAAACAAATATAAAATCTGCAAAATGTTTATATGTACGATATATTATGGCCAAAGCTGTGAATAGAGAATTACATACATTACTTATTGATGCCTTCTGGTGCATGCATGCACGCACGCACGCACGCACGCACGCACGCACGCACGCACGCACGCACGCACGCACGCACGCACGCACGCACGCACGCACGCACGCACGCACGCACACACACACACACACACACACACACACACACACACACACACACACACACACACACACACACACACACACACACACACACACACACACACACACACACACGTTTTTGTTCAAACATCATGTCAAGGACCCCCAGATAGATAGGTATTTGGCCGTGGACACCCTTTTGAAAATGGTTTGTGCCAGGGAACCCATAAGAGAAGTCTTGTCAAAAAAAATCTAAAATAGCAGATCTACAAGCTCACAACGCCCCTGTGGGTCCCTGGATCCCACTTTGTTAACCAGTGCTCCAAAACATCGCACCACAAATCTACACTTCCTCCTGAAGGATAAAGTCAAGTAACTCCAAGTCATCCTGCCTACTTGGCTTGTGAGACTGCGTGTGTATCGTGCGTATTCATGTGTGTATTTGTTTTTGTGTGAGTAAAAGGTAACGTCATTCATGCACTGTAAGGACATAGTAGCTCTTTGAGCAGAGCGTGTTAGGCTGGCTGTCCGCTGAACAGCACACCTCTGTACTGCAAGAGACCAAGTGCTTCCCAGACCACAGTTTGCATACATCAGAATTCTCTTACAGTATACTATACACAGTAAAATCCTCATACATGGTTACAAATGGATCAATTAACACAAACGTTATTACTGTGTGGCTCACAAGGGTCGGAGAACAGCACATTCTAAAAGTAAAATAAAATAAAAAACAGTTTGTATTGTTTTCATGGTGTTTAATACAGGTTATTATTTGTATTAGTAGAAAGCATATTATGAGCAGGGTTATATTGAAACAGAATATAAATAAAAGATACAAGAGTCCTCTTGAGATCACTTACTATACAGTATAACATTTTTATTTTAATGGCAGGGCTGCATAGCTCACTGTCTCAAACTCTCAAACTAGTTCTCCACACCCGTCCTTTTTCAGTCAGATGCCAGAATGGTGCTCATTGGACAATTCTCATTCCTGCTGCTGTTATATGTTATTTCTTTCTGCCATGATAATTGGTACAATACTTGATCCATCCAAAACCTCTGCTCTCATTTTGTATTCATTTTTTGTCTTCTGAGACACATCCCTTTCTTCACCTTTGTGTAAGTCTCCACATACACTGCCATTAAGACAACTGTTCCTGTATGCATTGCACACAACTGTGCAAAACAGCCACGCTGTTGCTCCACCTATTCAGGTTTACCTTGTCAAATTTAAAATGGCCATTACTCCATATTAGTCTATCACACATACCTGACCTACTGTAGTGAAGAGCCCACAGCCAAATGCTGTGGGTAGCATTTGGCTGTTTAAGCTGTTTAAACTCCATAAACTGTTTAACCAATGAACCCTGGTGTGAGTACTCATTCTCTTCCTCCACTTTCTCTTTGTCCTATTCCAGTTTCCCTCCCTCCTTTCTTCCTAGAAGTCATACTGGGACACATACATGGTGACTTTGGTGATGTACCTCCCCAGCTGGACACGTTTCTCCAGTTCAGTCATCTCCACTTCAGCCTCCAGCGTGACGGGGCCCTGCACCGGGCTCACTAACATCAGCTGTCCCGTCTGCCGGTCTGAACGCTGCACTGTGAAGTGGCGTCGAGCCTGCTTTCCTCCCAGCAGGGAGAAGCGAAGCGTGTCACCCATTGGACGCATGGCTGACACGCGAAACATGACACGGGGAGCAGACAGGTTCGACACAACAGATAGGTAGTGGTAGGAGAACGAGTTGGGAGTCTGAGAACACGCCTTGTTGTCCACAGGACAAGGGTTACGTTCACAACGTCTGGAAAACAGAGGGATGGAGGAGTTGAAAGGAGCTGCATGGAAACATCTTGCTCCATTGCTCAAGTGGGTGCCTAAGAAATGTTGGCAAATTCCATTTTCATTTATGTACATATTTATTTTCTGTCTAAGCAATGCTCTTTGTTTCTTTTAATTTACTTGTTCATCGGGCGTGCTATTTCATCTTTGGAGTTAATTGCTTAAATACTTACTGTTACATCCTTAAACAGGGAGATCATTTGTCATAAGAACAGAGATATTACAGCACTCACGATGGAGCGGTCTTGACATAGGTAGCATTGCGGATGCGAGGACAGTCCACACGGACGCATTGGAATCCTCCATAGGTGTTAATGCACATCTGGTCTCTTGTGCAGTTGCTCTGTCTGGTCGCACACTCATCAATGTCTGTGATACGGGGAGAAAATACGTGTCAATCAGCCTGTGTGAAAGAAAGCAATATAAATTAAACTGAAAGTACATTGACAGAGAAATTCTCTAGACAACTAGAGTGTAAAAGCCTCACTTGCAGCCCCTAGGAGTCATGCTGCTCCTTAAACTCCAAGTCCGCTACAGTAAGTGGTTTGAACTGGCCGAGCGGCCTATAGTGGGAGGCTGCTGCCCTGCCATTCTTAAGCCTGCTTTATACTTGGTTGCACATCGTTTCACGCACGAAAAGCTTGTAGCTTGTAGGACGTCAGATCCCTGAGCCCTCACTAATTCAGGGACTGAAAATCGTGGGATATTTTGTGCAATATTGTACCCTCTTACTCTTTGCGGTGAATTGAAATTGAGCAATTTCTGGTATTGGAGAAAAGTACAGTAAATAGAATCAGCGGTGTCGTTGTGATTTTTTTACTGGCAGGATAGTATTTTAAAGGGATTCTAGGCAACATTAAGCCTAAATAAAAAAATATATATATATATATATTTTGCATTTTCCCCCTCTATCAGCCACTATATAATGATGCTGGGGTGTTTTCCTGCATTGAAACACAGTCCTCTTTCTGAAATCCGTATTTTCCCTACTGTTTATGTTTGTCCGGGGCGTAAATTAACGCACGCATGTGCGCGCCCGTGCGCGTCCGTGTGAACTTTTTACTTTCGGTTTTAAAACGCTCTCAAACGTCGTTTTTGAGGCACATAATTTACTTTTAAGATAGCGTTTGGATAGAATTTAGTTGTTTAACTTCATATATGTGGTCAATTTATCATGAAAGAGCCTATTTAAAAATACAAATTCAGAGAACCAGCAGGGGCGGGCAGTAACACGCATTGGATCCGAATAAAGCAACCTATTTTCGGCATTGGCCCCTTCAGAAGTCTCCTTAACTCTATGGAAGTCCCTCCTGCGTCACCCCCTGGTGGTCGGGGAAACAAACTGCTGGAGGCGCGGTGTTTGTTTATCTTATCTTGCCGTCAATGCCTTTAATGACGTCACACGCTCGCACGCGCACGCCGCACGCATTTTGCGTGCACGCGCATGCACTGTACCGTGCCGTACCTTGCGCGGGAAGAAATTACTGGCCACACGCCGTCCTACCCCGCGTGGCCTCCACGACACCACTGAATAGAATAAAGTTGTCTCTTGTGACTGACTGACCACCCCACTGCGGTATAATGTAAACTTCATAGTTTACAGTACACATCATCACTTCTTTTCTTGCCTGTGATGACTGTTAGCAGCTGACTAATAAATTAGACAAGAAGACCCTAAAATAGGTTTTGCATTACAAAAGTTACACTGACTAAGCAGAAATTGCTCTGTCTTGCAAGTATTTTACCTTGGTTGAACATTGAAATTTTATGTTCACCGATCCTTTGTTTGAGGGGACAATGTTTTGTAGAGTAAAATGGGACATGGAAAAAAATATCCCAGGCAGGAGGCAGCCCCATGAAAGAAAGCCATCCAACAGTCTGTGGTGTGGAAAGTTCCCACTGTGCGGTGATGAATGTTGCGTTTCAGTGTGAATGTGTTGTTGTCTTGTCTTACAGAGTTTTTGTCTCTCTCTGCTCTTATACATGATCAAGTGAAGCATACTTGTGAATACCTACAGCAGTGATTCCTTAACATGCGGTTGTGACCCATTTTGTGACCAGTTTTTAAGGATCGCAATTGAATATATTTATTTTCAAAATTATAAAAAAAAGAAAAACGATTACCAGTAATGTTCACAATGTTTCTAAAGTAGTGAAAATGCCTCATCGCAACAAGCTCACAGCGTGTTGCGATGTGACACCATCGTGCCTCATGGTGTCACATCGCAACCCGCTGTGAGCTATTTTTGAAATACTGCTTAGTGCTTACCGGTAAGTGATTAAGTATTTTTGTACGTTTGGGTTCCAGGGAGACAACACATTTCTCTTTTAGGTCTCGAGCTGAAAAGTTTTGGGAACCCCTGACCTACAGTGAATGTGACAAATTATGAAAAAGAAAAAAGAAATTCAAAGCACACCTTTGCAGCTGCGTCCGTCACGGGTCACATTGTATCCAGCAGGGCAGGTACAGCGGTAGTTACCAGGAGTGTTGACACAGGCATGTAAGCATAGTCTGCCAGCCTGTCCATTATGGAAGAGCTCACATTCATCAATATCTGTAAAAACGCACACACCAACATGTTACAACCTATATATAGTCAGTGTCGAGTGAAAAC
This sequence comes from Gymnoscopelus microlampas, assembly GCF_963454915.1. Lineage (NCBI taxonomy): Eukaryota > Metazoa > Chordata > Actinopteri > Myctophiformes > Myctophidae > Gymnoscopelus > Gymnoscopelus microlampas. The sequence continues at coordinate 42,644,183 of NC_139962.1, forward strand.
CTCGCACAGTATGTCCAAAACCATTACTTTTCAGGAAATCGAAAAAGGAACCTGTGTTTCAATGGATGCAATGTAGTTATATACTTTTCATTGGCTCCATATGTATAAAACCCACAGACAGATTTAACCACTTTTAATCTCAATTTCAAACTATTTCTAAAATAGAGAAAATAGCAGATCTACAAGCTCACAACACGTCACATTGCGGGCATTCTTTTACGGGAAGGAAAAAATTGAAATATGGAAGTTTCTGACGATATAGCACCTCAAATTACACCTCAAACAAGTATTTAATTTATACTTAGTATAAATCAGGCTTTAGTCCTACCAGTGCAGGTGGCGCTGTCTCTGCCAGAGATTGTATATCCTGGTTCACAGGTGCAGTGGGTGGTGCCCTGGACCTGTGTACAACGTGATGGACGGACATACGGCCCAGTGGTGGCAGCTGGTAAGGTGGTGGCAGCAGCAGCTGGGGACGTGGCTGCAGACGTGTTTGTCAAAGTGATAAAGACTAAAGCCAGAGGACAGAAGACAAAGTGGGGAATGTTTCACATCAGGTCGTTGATTTTCAAATATTATGACACACCGCTTGTTATGGAGTCAGGCTACAGTACATTTTTATAAACAAGACCATCTCGAATAACCTTGTGGCTCCCATGTGGATCTCGGAGTTCAAATGTGGCCAGTCTGTGATGTCAGTCGTCTACTATGATGTATGTCTCCAAATTTGTGCAAGGTTTCAGCCCGATCCGACACACTTTCACTTCCATAATAAAAATGTAAATTAAATACTTAATACAATATATAGGAGAAAAAAAATGCAATGAGGTACTTCTTTGGCCTAGACATTTGGCGTTCATCGGTCCAGCGGTTTGCAAGATTTGCTCAGGGATACACACACACACACACACACAGACACACACACACACACACACACACACACACACACACACACACACACACACACACACACACACACACACACACACACACACACACACACACACACACACACTCTGACAATATGTACAATGGGTACAATGGGTACAACAGGTATTGCATAACCCGAGGGGACGTGCATTCCGAAAGTGAATTCTTCCCAATGGGCATCGCCCTAGTAAATAAAATAAGAGATGTCCTATGATAAAAAAATATATATATTATACTAATTATTATAATATATTTGGAAATATTTCACTTTAATTTATAATAGAAACCTTGCCCAAATTTTGAGTCATACTTTATAGATACGTCATAGACGACTGTCAGTCTGGCCACATGAAGTCCAAATTTATTTTTACATTTTAGCACAATAGCTGCTGCTTATTCTAAACAGGGTCTCTGGTAATGGTGGGTGAAAAAGTATGTTTCCGTATGTGTATGTGTGTGCGTGCGTGCGTGCGTGCGTGCGTGCGTGCGTGCGTGCGTGCGTGCGTGCGTGCGTGCGTGCGTGCGTGCGTGGGTGCGTGTGTGCGCGCGTGCGTGTGTGCACGCACGCGCATGTATGTAAGATGATGTACTGTAGGGCTGTCAGAAAAGATAAATAAAGGCCACACAGGCCTGGTAGTGTTTGAGCTGGTCAGTAAGAGACAGGCCTGTCATGGTCAAGCTACATTTAAAATCCACATGGGCCAGCATCTAACTCTTTACAGTACCATACTGTATGTAATGAAAATAAACACAGAGAAACAAAACCAAACTGCGCCACACTGATTCAGTGTGCACTCTGTGTCCGGCCACATCAGTGAGCTGCCGCTCAAGCAACCTTCTCTGATGTTATTTAGACTTTAAGAAATAGACTCTACTGACATCTAAATGAATGGCTCTAAATATACTTTTTAGAGAGGGAGCATCAGAATATTAAATTACATCAAATGTCTTTCTGGTACAAGTATTTGCACATCATTTAACCACTTAAGCTTGACACTGTCGTACGTTAGAGCTGCTATTTTCACTGTATGACACGTACCGGTGTACGACGGAGTGTAAATTAAGCATATAGGCTCAGGCTATTTTTGAGATATTTGGCCTATAACAACATGCCCAAAATAGGGACACCATTAATGTGTAACTGCTTCATACACAGTACTGTATGTCCTTATAATAGAGAGTTCTGTGCAACTCAATGCCTGGTGCCTGGGGGGCTTGATTGCCATTGGCATAAGTGTGATCTGAAATTGCATAACAAAACTACACTAGCTGCACGTGTTGTGCATGCCGTCATGCAGTAAGTGATCCCCTGAGGGTGGAGTGTAATATACCTACATGTTGGCAAGGGGCTCTGACAGGTCGCTCCAGCCCAGCCTTTGGCACAGGTACAGGTGAACTGGTTCACCTCATCCACACAAGTTCCTCCATTCAGGCAGGGTGAGGATGAACACTCATTAATGTCTGAAAGATGGCAGGGAGGGTTATACCAGGTTACATTTAACTATGTGTGTGTGTGTGCATGCGTGTATGGAGGTGCAATACAGTGAGAGACAGACAGACAGACAGACAGACAGACAGACAGACAGACAGACAGACAGACAGACAGACTATGATAGGTAGAGTGCAGATAAGAAACAGAGAGAGAGAAAGCGAGACAGAGTAAATGAGTCAATGTTTGAAGCCGCCAAAACAGCCTTTGAAGCAATATCTTGAAATTTGGCAAGCTGTCAGAAGAGACGCAAGTCACAATATCACATATCGCTGCATTGAATAACCTCCCTGGATGACCAAGAAAGTGTATGAAAAAAGGGAAACATGATCATGCGATGCATGTGAAATGGTATCTTATCTAGAAGAGAGGAGGGAAGGTAAAGAGAAGCCACACAGAAGACGATGACAAGACTGTGAGAGAAGATTGGCGGAGCAGATACAGGGATGAGTGATGGGCTGAGGTTTAGAGAAAAAGAGAGGGAGATTTTATCAGAAGGGATGGGAAAGGCAGCACACAGCAAAATCCTCAGCATGACCCACATTTCCTATAATGGGAGCGAACATCCGGCTAAAATAGATGTTCTACAAGCTCACGACAAGGCCCAAAGCGTTGTAAGATTGTAGATCAGCTATTTTTAGTGGAGAGATTTTGTAGAGGGAAAAAGTAGGGGGCCTATTATTATATAGGGTTTCAGTGGTTAATTCAAGTGTTAAAAAAGGTCAACCTTTTACACTAACGCTGAGGATTCTGCTGTGTAGCGAGTTAGCGTCATCTACCAGGTGGTCATGTGACTCACTACGACAGGTGGGCTGCTGGCCGCTCCAGGTCAGGCTTTCCTGGCAAACCCTGCTCTCTGAACCCAGCAGTTCGTAGCCAGCGTCACAAAGGAAGTGCAGCTCATGGCCCACGGTCTGGGCCTTGCCCAATTTTCTGCCGCTGACGGGCGCATCCAGTTTTGGGCAGGTGCCTGATGAGAACGTGGTGAGTCCGGTGGGTGGGTGGTTGGTGAAAAGGAAGAACAATTGATCACTTTCAACCAGGCATCCTTATTTTGTGCATGTCATAGGTGAACATTTCCAAAAGTTTCACACATTTTCAAAAAACGTCAACATTTTATCTACTTATATAATCGAGGATTGACTTCCGCCCCCCCCCCCCCCCCCCCCCGCTGACGCCATACCCACAGCTCTGTTGTCGAGTAAACACAACACCGACACACCACATCTCGCCACCACAGTAGCCACGGCGTGCGCGCAGAATTTACGGGTGGCGTAGGCCACCTACAGTATCATTGCTCACTACATATTTTCCACCTCGCAACATAATTAATTCTACTCACCACATTACGACCCCAACGGAAGGGGAAACAGTTCCGCACCGTTTACCGTGCGCACCACCGACACCGAACGCCGACGGCTTTAGCCGAAACAACACGAAGCGGCCGCCATTGAAACTCCGCAGCTCTCTGCATCGCCAGCACAACAATACAAGCGCGTCCTTCGCTTCACCAAGCAACAAGCAACCACCTTCATGAAAAAAAAAACAGCCGAAGGGCTCCGCCATGTTCCACAGGGGTCCGCGGGGGTCCCAACACTCCCAGGAAAATAAAAAATATATATTTGTTTTTACATTTTTTTTTTTTTTTTTAACTTTTGGTATTTTTATCCCACGATTTTGGTACTGGTACCCTGTGAGTGGACCTCTAGTGTTTAAAAAAAAAGTAAAATAGCAGATATACAAGTTCACAACACATCACATCATGGCACATTGTGAGCTTGCAGATCAGCTATTTTCCCTGTTCACCATACAACTACGTAGTAGGGCATAGGTGGTGTCTGCTTACTGTTGTTGGCTCTGGCTGGCTGCCTAGATGCACCCTGCAGGAGGTTGATCTTCTTCCTCAGAGTACGAAGGCTCTGCAGGTAGGACGCTTCATGGGCTGAGAGAAGCTTCTGGACCTGCTTCAGTGAGCTCTCCATCTCCTGGCGACTGGGACAGTCCTACAGTAGAGGCCAGGGAAGAACAATCATGTCAGGGGCCGTCTTTAAATTACTGTAATACTCACACTCGTTCCAGAACGGATTTTATAGAAGATTCCCCAACTTTTCAGCTGGGATGACAATATGTGCATCAAGTACAATACAATATGGCACGCCACGATATACTGTGTATATAGGTTTTAACTTTAGGTATGTTTGAGAGACAGTAGAGTTGTTTCTAGCGTTTTGAAAACCTGTAGTCAAAAATGTCCTGTTGCTTGATATTTAATGCTGAATTCAATGAGATCCTGCCAGACATTATGGATGTTTAATTCACTTGCATTTGGTACGAGAAAAACATATAATTATTTCTGGATTCAATTAACTTTGACTTATGAAAGTTAATTATCACTTGGGCTCATTTTGGCATCAGCATTACACATTTCAGCGTTGAAGGTTGTGCATAGCATAGCAGCATAAACCCACCCATGACAGCATTTGGTTAAAATCTGACAGATTACTTGATCACATTGCACTCAATCACCTCTTTCCTGTCATTCTTACCTGCATTAACCACATGAACCTTAGCATCCCTATTCTGGGGTGAACATTCAGCTTGTAGGTCAGCTAATTTCGGCAAAGAGATTTGGTGTATAGGGAAAAAAAGAGCAGATCTAGTATAGACCCGAGGGGGGCCCTTGTGGAAATCAACTACAGATGAATCGTACCCATGACATTCTATCGATCAAATGTTGTGTCCTCCTGCACGCTCTGTGTGGAGGCTCCTGATTGTGGTGGAGGAGCTACTCAACCATCATGACCAGAACAAACGGTCTAACCATCCGTCCGACGGTCTGCAAAGAGCTTCCAGATCATGTCCCACCCGTTGTAGACCTGCAGTCTTTGCTATTTGCTACTTAAAGGTATAGGGTTTTACAAACACTGCTGTTTGTGATATTCTTTGGTGAAAACCAAACGTTTTTTGTTAAAAGGCGAAATAACCATATTCTGATTCATTACTATAGACATTTTCAGGTGGGTTGCACATTTTCAGCCACTCATGAGAAAGTACCCATTTATCAGCTTAAATTGTCTAGTGTTCCAGTTCCAATTGTCTGCTTCTTTCTTTGTGTCATCATCACTTACAATTTCATTTGTTTATCCTGTATCCTGTTCTCTCTACTGATTGGATGAAATTGGTATCCCAACCTGAAAATGTGTTTTCTGTATACCAAAGACTGGAGAGACAAGGAGACTCCTGTTACTGAACAAATACTCTATAGCAATGAGTACTCCATCAGAATATAGAGTTATAATATAAGAGCTGTTAAAATAATATATTTTGGCCATGAGGACAGGGTCTCACTATACTGTGTCCTTCAACGGTTCATGGTGATCTTGAACTTTTGCAGTGGATTGGACGATTCAATGAAATAATAAACCCTTTAAGCACTGACGTAATCCCCCTGGCTGTCTGACCTTCACATGACCTGAAATGTAAATATACAAAAAAGTCATTATGAGACAGAGAACTAAGAAGGGATTGAACTGTTTGGAGGTCATAATCTGCAGTACTCTGGTATGGTATGTTTTGTGGCAAAACATTGTTAAAAGGTGCAAGTATGCCATTGTTTGCAAACAGCATATTCAATTTATCATTTTCTTAAAAAATAAATTTAAAAAATGGTGGTGTAAAACTCATGTTACTTACTAGTAATTCATTCAAGTATTATTGTTGTAAATGTAAATAGCATACAAAAATATGAATATTAGGTGTTATCCAGAGGCTTACTGTAGGGCTGAGCCACCCCAAAGGTCTGATCCTAGAATAGCCCTATAGCCACTAGAACATCCATAGCTGGATACATTCCTGTCAACATCAAACAATGCTACAACAACATACAATGTACAGTAAGTGCGCAGAAAGTCTGGTTTGCTATCCCTGTCATTCACAGCAGCAGTAATTGTTTTGACATTCAATGGAATGAGGGCCCTGCAGGAAGATTATCAAGCACCTTTACATAGTGTTATATAAATCACTGGTACTCAAAGTGGGGTCCGGGGACCCTCAAGGGTCCTTGGGGGGGTTCCAGGGGGCCCCCAGCAAAATGAGGAACATTTTAGCCCTATTTCTATTTATTTATCAATTTTGGCTATTTGAAAATAACAGATCTACAAGCTCACATGTGTTTCGAGTTTAAGAAGCACTGATATAAATGTTAGTATGTCATTTTTTAAGCATGGGAGAAATCAGCTATACATATCTACTGTATTTCACTCACAACAAGCTGTCGCTTGGAGTTTGATGGGGCAATGGGCGGGGGTTTTGGGGTCAGTCAGTGTGGTATAAACAACACCCTTAGGGTAAACATCACCTGTATTAACAACCTTCCTTCTGATTGGCTCAAAGAGCTAGGGAGTGGTAGTAGCTTGTTTTCCATCTAATTCCTTTTCCTTCATTACTCTGTTTCATTCAACAACTTCCTTCTCTGCCTCCTGCTCTGTCCTCTCATGCGTATTTTCACACAGCAAATTAGTGTTTTCATCCAACAAGAGTTATGTAAGAAAAGTCAATATTTGTCGAAAACACCTTTCTGATTCAGACAGAACTGGGAACTGGAGAGACTTCAGTCAGGTGGTGGGGGGGTTGGTGTTTATGAAAAAGTGTGAAAGCTCTCTTTCTTTTTCTGCTGCATAACATTTCATGTGGCTTCAAATGGATGATGTTGGGGCTGGGCAATATATCAATATTATATCGATATTGTGATATTAGTCTGGATACTGTCTGCGATTTTGGATATAATATTGCGATATTATAGCCTTGGATCAAGACTATCATGATGTATTTTATCGATTTAGAAATTTGCATATCATACGAAAGCTAAAGTCCGACTCAGTCTTGATCCAAGGCTAGTGATATTTCATCATTTAAGCCATATTTCTTTTATCAAAAACATGCAAAATCGCATAAATAGACGAATTTACAGTACAGCTTGTGATGTGTTGTGAGCTTGTAGATCTGCTGTTTTAGCTATTTTTTTAAAGAAAAAAAAAAAGTTATCGTCACAATAAAATATTGTCGCAATATCGATATTGTCCCAGCCCTAGATGATGTAGAGTGTCACTGTCTACCGGTTTATCACAACTTGGGATTTCTCTACACTTGGTATTCGAATCGCAGAATCTAAACTAAAAGTTGGTGGAACTTTCAATTAATCTTCGTCCTTGAACCTCTACAGTAGCAATGTTTTATTGCTGTCTTCATGCAAGATCAGAAGCCAGCCATATGGCTTAAGACCTTGTATTGTGAATGTGTACTTCCACGTACTGTTGTTCTCATGTCTTACTAAATAAAGTATATCAATCAAAGCCTCAACATGAAATCATACGAAACCTCTGACAGACTCATACGCACGCACGCACGCACGCACGCACCCACCCACCCACCCACACACACACACACACACACACACACTTGCTTTGGTTTGCATCTGGTATGGGAGAATTGTTTTGGTATTCAAAGACTTGACTTATGATTTCTAATTAACCCTTGAGCTTATTTTGGCAGTCTTACACATTTGGGTTGAAGGTTCTCCTGGCCCATTCGCTTATCAACATAAACCCACCCATGACAGCATGTGTGTGTGTGTGTGTGTGTGTGTGTGTGTGTGTGTGTGTGTGTGTGTGTGTGTGTGTGTGTGTGTGTGTGTGTGTGTGCGCGTGCCTGCGTGCGTGCGTGCGTGCGTGCGTGCGTGTGTGTGTGTGTGTGTGTGTGTGTGTGTTTTGCCTCTCAAATTGAGAGGCAAAACATTTACCTAAATATATTTTTTGATCATTACAGTTCAATTTGAATTTTGTTTTCTTTTATATATTTTTTAATAAAATAGCCATCGAAATAATATTTAAGGTAAAAGGAAAAAGTACTCACATTTTGTACTTAAGTAAAAGTATCATAGCTGCAGTGTAAGAAGAAGAAGCAAGAAGTAAAAGTCTGGTAATAAGAAATTACTTGAGTAAAAGTACAAATGTATAGGCATCAAAATATAGTAGCAAAAGTACCAAAAGTAAAAGTACTCATTATGCAGAACGTCCTGTTTCACAAGTGTCTAAAAAGTATAACAAATATTTTGAAAATAGCAGGCTCATAACCCTTGCATCGATTTTCAAATAGCCAAAGTTTGAATAGGGCTGAAGTGGTTAATGTATGTTTTGTAATAATAATCCAAATCTATAAGTAAGTATAGTTTTCAAATAGCCTAATTGTAGTGGAGTAAAAGTAAAATATTTGTCTCTGAGATGTAGCCTAGTGGAGTAGAAGTAAAAGTATACAAAATCGGAAATACTCCAGTAAAGTAAAAGTAGGCTACCTTAAGTACAGTGGCTACTTGAGTAAATGTACTTAGTTACTTTCCACCACTGCTCACTCACCTGTGTATATGCAGGGTGGATGTGACAGAAAGACAGGGCCATGACGACAATAACTGCCGATGCAAACATTTTCTAAATCCCAATCCACGGTGCAGGTTAAAGTCAGTGCTCCGCCGGTGCAGTGAATGAGTTCCCACTGGGAATATGCGTTTTTGAAGATATTAGAGTTGAGAGAACGGTTAGTGCGTCCTTCTTTGGAAGTGGAAAGGCTGTTAAAGGAACTGCTGCGGAATGTTATGGGTTTACCCCTGGAGAGCCAATCAGGGAAGGAGACTCACTTGAGACAAATATTTACCGCATAATTTCCCCTTAACTTTTTTTAGAGCGCACTTACATTCACACCAACGCCGCTTATCAGTGCTCTGTTTCCCAAACAGTGGGTCGGAACCCATATGTGGGTCCTCGACCAATTTGGGTTGCGAGTAAATACCCCTTTATTTTTGGTTTCCTACATTTTGTTTTGAATTATTATTATTTCAAAAGAATAAAAAAAAAAATCCCCCAAAATGCAAAAAAAAAACATAAGTCGAAAACTATTTTTTTAAGATGCGACGTGTTGTGAGCTTGTAGCCTACTTATAGATCGGCTATTTTCACTGGGTCCTGGGGAGACAACATTTCTCTTTTGGGTCTCGAGCTTAAAAGTTTGAGAATTTGGACTTGAATTGGTGGAAGCTGGTGGAACTGCAGGTGGAGTGCATAACAGTAAGCCTACATTACATTATTAGCCTTTAGGCATACTGGCGGCTCAACTACATGATATAGGCTACAGAACATTTCAACAGCACATGCAAAGTGATTTATTGCTGTTTGCATATATTTTTCAAAAAAATCTCCCACAGAAATAATGAATCTCAGTAATAAATTGATTTGAAGTCAATGAGGGTGCATGGCTGCATACATGTTAATGTTTCTGTGCAGAGGTATTAGGCTACAGTAAGCAATGGCATCAATGTAACTTTCCACAGATAGAGAAGCTGTGCCCTCTGCAGGAATATGTGCAACCATGCATGCATGTTTTCAGAGTTGAGACTTCGAATGGGGATGAGGAGGTGGTGGTTGTGGTTGTGTCAACTGCTGTGAGACTGCGCGCGCGCGCGCACACACACACACACACACACACACACACACACACACACACACACACACACACACACACACACACACACACACACACACACACACACACACACACACACACACACACACACACACACACACACACACACACACACACACAAAGCTAGCTGCATTATCATCTATCAGGCAGGTTAGTGATAGTGTAAATGAACTGATGTGAGGCTGCTGATGTGTGTATTAGATATTAGGTTGGCAATGCAAGTGGTTGGGACTCAGGAGGCAGAGGTGTGGATCAGTGCTGAGCAGACACTTTGAAATGTGTGCAGTCCCTAGATGGACACAGCTCAAAGGATTCAGAGGAAGCTCTTGCTTTGGGCGTTGCTTTGAGCTCATTGAGAATGTGGGGGCAAGGCAAAATCTCACCATGGATGCCTGGGGATCTTTGGATTTAGACATCAGAGACATGAGGTCCTTCATTTGGCTGTGCAGAGCACCTGACTAAAAAGATTAGAAATAAACGAGAGGGTAGGCCTACAATGTCTACTTGGGGTAAACACTTTATATTATAATCTTCATAGAATAAGATTTTGTCAAAATTAACGAAAAACACACATTTTCTCTCTCTTCATGAATTAAATTAAAAAGCCAACTGATCCCAAATCCTCTTGCTCATCTTACCCCATAGCTAGTAGCCACAATCTGAACAAATACACAGCAGAACAGAGTAAATATTATTTATATCTGATATATAACCTCAAGTTCTATAAGCATAAACACTGCCTGTTGCAGGTGTGATGCCACCTTACAATGATCTACTACCCCGCAGATATGATGGGAATCAATCATTATACCGTATCAAGAACTAAATAAAAATTCCTTCACATTGCAAAAATCATGATCCAAACCATCACATAGCTGCTGTAATATTAGGAACAACCTGTAATTGGTACTGCATATTGTTTTTGCATTCCTTGAAACAAGCATGGATAATTTTACCCAGTGGCTCGGCTTACCCTGTTCTTCCCCACAAGAAGCCTAGAAAGAATGAAATGCCTGTGTGCATGGAGATAGCATGAGCTAGGGTTAATTTTGACAACATATTTCATTATTCACTGCAGCTCAAAGCAAAAAAAAACAACAACAGTTTTTGCTTTATTTAGACATGAAAATGAGGGCAGATACATTTTGAAGGAGCATGGAACAGGCCTCCAGCTGGAATCACATGTGGATGATGCACTATCCAGCAGTGATGGAAGAACTATTCACATGTTTTACTTAAGTAAAAGTATCAATACCCTATTGTAGAAATAATCTGTTACAAGTACAAGTTTGGTATTCAAAATTTACTTGAGTAAAAGTACAAAAGTATTGGCATCAAAACATACTTAAAGTACCAAAAGTAAAAGTACTCATTATGCAGAATGTCCCATTTCAAAGGTTTTCAAAATGTATAAAAATCCTATAAATAGCAGATCTACAAGCTCAAAACGCGTCGCTTTGCAACATATTGTGAGCTTAGATCAGCTATTTTCAAATTGCCAAAGTATATGATTATATAGCTCTGTTTTGTAATAATAATTCAAATCTACAAAGTAACTAAAGTTTCCAAATAATTATAGAGTAAAAAGTACAATATTTGCCTCAGAGATGTAGTGGAGTAGAAGTACAAGTATTGAAAATTGGAAATACTACAGTAAAGTAAAAGTGCCTCAAAATTGTATAAGTGCAGTACTTGAGTAAATGTAATTAGTTACTTTCCACCACTGCTATCCAGACACCAGACATGCTTTTTTTTGTTTTTGTTATTTGAATTAAACTCACACAGCCAATCTCACTCATCCTGTACTGTTGTTTGAAGTTATAGTCATCTCCAGTGTCTCTGAATCAAGTGATGACTCACAGTGACTCATGCTTCCACCCTGGGACCATCATCATACACTGTCAACTAAACAGACCTCTAGAACCACCCATACCTTTTCATACTCACACCACACAAACAATGTGTAGTCCTTCGCTATCACTTCATTTCTGCTGCCTGCTGCCCCGCTCCAGTGAGCCATGAAAGCTGCTTTTTTGCCATTGCCTATTATTCAGTTACAATCTCTAACTCCATATTCCCCTGCCAGCCTGCCTAGTAACCTGTCCTGTGTTGTATTGTCTTCTGCTTTTGTGCTTCATTTGGACAGCAGACCTAAATCCCTCTGAATGAAGTCCCCCAACACACAACAATGAGCTATCACAACAAACACACTCACATAACATAACATAACTCATAAAGTCATAACAGTGATGATTAATCTATAACTTGTCAGCACTGACTGGCACCAATAGTCATTGTTATTATTAGGCTACTCAACAAACACAATTATAGCCCCATGATGGCAACGGTTAATGAGAAGGAAATAGTATATGGGCAGCTTTAGGCCTCTGTGTTGGACAACATAAATTGCACACATTTGCAATTTACAAATGAATACAAATTGCTACATGTAGGCCTAGGCCTATAGGGTTTTTACTGGTGCTCTTTAGAAAGATGTTATTTCCATGTAATGATAACTCCCTGGAGAATTGATTGATTGACTGACTGATTGATTGATTGAATGAGTAGCCTATAGCCTACTTTATTGCTTTAACCCCCCCCCCCCCCCCCCGCCCCCCCCCCCCCCCCCCAAAAAAAAGTATCTAAAAAAACAACGTCACCCCTCATTGGCAAGGTGATGAGTTAAATTCGTAGAGATCATAGAGTAAAATTTCGCTATTATTTCATGCAAAGCTACTTTAAGCGAGATGAAGCTATTGAAATAGAAGAGGTGGGGGATAGCCTGCAGGGAGGAGGCACTGGCACTTGTCCACAAAAGATAAGACGTAACAGTTTGAGCTGTTTAGTTGAACCATGGGGTCTGTAACTGGTACCGGGTGTTATAGTCTGTTGGTCGCATCATGTCTGCTGCTGATCCCGCCGTTCATCAACGCAAACCGGATTATTATTGTAGAGAAAGCGCGCAATGTGAAGCCACCTGCTGCTAGCGGTAAGGAAATAAGGTTCGATAGCCTATGCAATGCGCTGTCTGTCTTGTAAAATCCTCATACAGAGTAGCCTAACACGGTGGTGGAAAAAGTACTCACATGTTTTACTCAAGTAAAAGTATCAATACTGCAATGTAGATATATATATTGATATTCTGTTACAAGTAGAAGTCTCGTATTCAAAATGTACTTGAGAAAAAGCATCGGCATCAAAATATAGTAAAGTACCAAAAGTAAAAGTAGCCTACTCATTGTGCAGAATGTCCCATTTCACAAGTTCAAAATATATACAAAATCTTTGAAAATAGCCGATCTACAAGCTCACAATGTATTGTGATGTGAGCTTGTAGATCTGCTATTTTCAAATGGCCAAAATATTATAAGGCTGAAGTAGTTAGTGTGTTTTGTAATAATAGTTAAAATCTACAAAGTAACTAGTAATTAAAGTTTTCATATAATTGTAGTGGAGTAAAAGTACAATAGTTTCCTCTGAGATGAGTGGGTAGAAGTAAAAGTATTGAAAATTGTAAATACTGAAGAAAGTGAAAATACCTCAATATGACAGTACTTGAGTAAATGTACTTAGTTACTTTCCACCACTGCTAGTAACATCCTCAGCTACAAATGTGTATCAAACCCTAGAAATTGATATATTCACACTGATCGAAATCTCTTAATGTTGCACTTTCAAGTTTTCAGTCATACAAATATACACAGATGCATAAATGTTTTGCTTTAATCTAAATCTAAAGTTTAGCCATGTCTAAACTTAACTCTAATTGGGGATTTGTAGTCTTTAATTCCACAGTGTCATCTTATCTTATAAATGAGGGATTTAAAGATTGTCAACTCAGATTTTAATATTATTTCAATTTCCAGTCCAACACATATGCACTCAGGCATGCACACATGCATGCACGTTCACATGCACGCAGCGCACACATCAGCCCACATTTGCATTTTGTTGCCATGGGGATTGAAGTGGTCAAGTAACCCAAGAGCGTCTTCTCTTCTATTCTAGGGCTTGGGGTGAAGGAGCACTCTCAGATTGTTGCTCAGCACAATAGACTCCGCAGCCGGGTCGAACCCATGGCAGCTAACATGCAAAAAATGGTTGGTAGCCTCTCTTCAGTGCCTCTCTTCAACACACACATGCGTGCGTGTGTGCGTGCGTGTGTGTGTGGGTGTGCCTGTGCGTTGGTTTGTGTGTGCACTGTATTCAGAGATAAAATACTTTGTCCAGCAGGCTCTCAATCACTTTCCAAATGGTGACAAGGAAAGCAGTGTTTTGTCTGTCCAGGACATGCTATCCCTGTTGACATGAAATGTACTGTAGCCTGGCTGGTGAAACACACCACTGAATTTACTGACTCCTGCTCACCAAGGTCACCTGAAACAGAAACAGCCCTTTCTCTTCTTTCCCATGCCACCGTCCTCCTTCTCTCTTTTGTGTATTTCTGTGCGAATGATGTAAAGGAAGAGACACAGGCAGATGGGTGGACAAAGAGAGAACCTCCTGGCAATTATGACAATTACAAACCAAAGACATCTCACTTAAGAGTATAAACAAAAGCCAGGCAGTGAAAGTGGGTCAATTGTTCTAATTAGACTTTGTCATAGAATCTCAGTATAGCATTTTAGAGGCAAATCGTGAATGCAAACATTCACACACATTCTAGACAGAAAGGCCACTTTGTCTCAAATAATTAAGCTAAAGTATGGCTGAGAGGGGTTCCTCTTGGGGTGTAATAATGATAGCCCAACAGTGTGAAACAGTATAGGCGACTGTGGTATCATGGACTGTTTGTTCTGCTGTGCAGCAGGCTGGCTGATAATGTGTCCTAATAGAATAATGCTGCCAGGTGCAAAAACACTGCGGCTTTGGGAAACGAACCACACAGATCACTTTCAATTATGTGATGAACTCAGAGTAATGATTTGGCAGCTTTCTGTCTTGAATAATGGAGTCTGAATGAAAGTGGGTTTACTACTCATGTTTCAAATTGACATTTCACACATTTAGCTCACACAATATAGAGTAGGATAAACTTAATTCCTAAATCACCACCAACAGGCATGACATAGTCTCCATATACTGTAGCACCTAGACAATGTGCTATATACGACATGAAACTTCCTTAATCATTTAGCCTATAAATAATTATAAATGTACAGCATATTAAATATACTGTAAGAGCCAGGTATGCTTTTACAATAGAAGAACCACATAAGTTGGGACTGGGAGCACAGTTTGTTTGTATATGGTTGCCTATATCCAGTATCCAGTGTAGGTGCCGGGGCTGGGGCGGCAGTGGCTCAGGAGGTAGAGTGGCCACTTGGGAATCGAAAAGTTTCCGGTTCGATCCCGGGCTCCCACTGTGTTTCTGTCAAAGTGTCCCTGAGTAAGGCACTGACTAACTTCCCCTGACAAGCAGCCTTGCATGTTTTCATCTGCCATTGGTGTGTGAATGTAATGCACATTGTAAAGCGCTTTGGATGGAGGCACTATATAATTGCACCATTTTAGGTTATACAGTAGCCTAACAGCAATACAGTAGAAAAAACTACAAAACAAATGAAACTAAACCAACAGCAGCTTTGATGTGCAACACAAGTGCTGAGCTGGATAAAAACCCAGGATGTAGCAGTATACACTATGTGGTCAGCACATACCAGCTATGACGAGTATGATCCTTCTTTTAATGCATGAACTGATTAAAAAAAAAGAAATGAGAAAACAGGCACTGGAGACTCCTGATAATGTGGACCATTTTATCGTTCTCCAAATCCTGCTGCCTAAATAAAATCCAGGCAGAAAGCTGTCTGTATCTGATCACAACTTTTTCTCTAGCACACTTATCTCTCTTACTTGCATTTGATTATTACCAGAGGTAACTGGATTATGGTGCTCACAACACTGACTAATGTACTGTGTATCCTGTGGGCCTATAATTCAAATTGTGTGCCAGGGCCATGCTGTCATTTTTCATAGATTACATCCTGCAAGGCCTTACAGGCTGAGCTCCTTTCTTCGACTGCTCCTTAGCTTTAAAGAGCTGTTAAACTGATAAGGTGGTAATGAGAAAAAGAGGACTAGGATGAACATTCTGCATTCACAGCTGCGGTGTTAGAGGTAATTTTTCTTTGAAATCCCTCTGAGGACTTTCAGATGAGCCGAAGAGGTATATTAAATAGCTTTGCTGATAAACGGTATAAAGGCTAAGGGCTTTAGCTGCATTTGTGATTATCTAAAGTATTTCTTTTTCCCATACAGTAAGTGGTGTGGCAGAATTGCGATTGCGAAGTGATTATTGTATAGCCTTTCAGGCTCCCTTTCCTTTCGTAAGGAAATAAAATGCGAAATCATAAGCAATCTCAGTTTAATCCTCAGTGTTAATTTATCTATTTGTACACTCTCAGAGTTCAATTAACACTGAGGATGTTATAGTGCACCGTTGGAGATTTGTTGCATAGCTATAACAAAGCACTGTTTTATTTGCAGACTACATTTTTATCAACAAAATATGTTAAGAGTTTTGCTTGAGCCACTCAGCTGGTACAGTACTACACATAATCCTGAGAAATGTTCAGTAAGGGATTATTACAGGTACATTTGTACACTTTCAGAGCTACAAATGGTTAAATTAACACATACTGTAAGAATGTTCTATGTATTGAGTAAGATCTCATTTTCAATTCACTTTCTGATTCAATCAATTCCTAGAGGTGATACAACATGATGTGTGTCAAATACTAGTGTGTGTATTCATTGCCTAGTGACCTTATTCCCCTCTGGTGGCATCCAAGTGTGTGCTGATGACTTTGTCTGGCTGATATCAGAGAGCAAACTTGAACACTAGACTTAAACCTTGAAGGGGCTTAACGTAGCTTCTTGAGTAGTAGTATAGAACAAACATGGGAACATTCTCATTCTACTACTCTGGCACCAAAATGTGGTATGCCCTGACACCATCCATTAAAAGATGTAAATCACTGGTTTCTTTCAAAACTAGCCTGAAAAAACATCTATCAGGAGACCACAAGGGGAGGTAAATGCAATTTCCCTAGAAAGGAGGTGTCATTCACTGCCAACGTTTTTCCCTTTTGTCCTTAGTGTTTTGCATTTGTTGATGACATGTATTAGTGTGATTTTTTTTATCCTAGGTTGATGAATTTGATATAGGACCACACCACAATGGAAACAAGTACCCAGGACTTTTTTGTGTTATCCTTTTAGCCTTAATTTCTGACTGTACCTCGTGCTGTTTACTTTTGTCTAATAAAGTATTCACTAGTAAAAGACCACACCTCTACTTAAGTTTTACAATTTATTGAAACGTAATAATGAGACGAATGTGGAACGGGATGAGGAACCCAAGGTAGGGCGAGACTCAGGGTAGGGGCGTAGTCTTGGGAGCTGATGGGGGGCGGTCGGTCATCTCTGCTCCATCTCTGATACGGGTGATTGTGAATGGGGAGTGGCTAATGAGCGAAGGTAGGTGTGGTAGACAGGGAAGCGATTGAAAACGGGGAGTGGCCGTGATATGCAGTGTATACAACTTAATTTCAATCAAAACAATTAGCTTTTTACCCCTTTTTCTCCTCAATTTAGTCGTTATTCTCCACACACAATTGTGTGGTGTCACTGCTGTTGTATCCTACTGACTCACTTGCCAGTGAGGAGACCGCATCCGGGAGGATGTAGAGAATCCCTGCTGACAGGTCCCGCCCCAGCCCGTAGGAATACGAGCAATGACAATTATCATCTCCTTGCCTGGCTTCCCTCCCCCAAACATAGACGCTTGACAAAGCAGGATGTACCACGTGGATTTGAACTCACAACCTCCACGGTGGTGGGCAGGCACTTTACCACTGCATCCCCCGAGCGCTTGCTTCAAACATTTTTAACAGACTTTAATGACATGTGTCATTTTTATGCTGCTGTGTGTTGGGGGGCAATATCAGTAAGAGGTATGCTTGCAAAATTGACTAGATGTTTGACAAGAAATTGACAAGAAAGCAGACTCTGTGATTGGAATTAGGCTGGTCCCTAGACACCATGGTGGAGAGACGCATAAGGGCCAAAATCTCCTCCATCATGGACAATGCCAAACACCCCTCGCAAACAGTTCTAATACAGCAACGGAGCACCTTCAGCCAACTGCTCATCATAATGAGGTGCTCCACAGAACGTTTTAGCTACTCTTTTGTTCCAGCTGCAACAGTTATTATAATGTGTAGTGAAGCATTGGAGATGTGATTTTAATGAGTAGAGGTGTGATTGTTTTTGATGATTGTATTGGTTTTGATGTAGCTTTTTCAGTTTTTTTGTCATATGTCTTATTGCTTAAATTGCTTCTCGTATGTGGTAAAATGTTATCTTCATCTGAAGGAGTGGAATGAAAAACTGTCCCTACTTGCGGAGGAGAGGGCTGCATCATGCCTCACCAAGTCCACCCTTCATGCCCCCCCCTTCCATCACATTGGCTGGAATACACATCTCTCTACACATGGTGTCCTTTCATTCTCTGACGTGATTTCCTCATGGTTTGAGGAGAGGCAAGACTATCTCTACCTGAGTGGACAGTGTAAACAGAATGCCACCTGCCTACATTATACACAGGTACAACAACAATGAAGATTCACAAGCTGTTTCAAACAATACACTAATGTTCACTTATACGTGATTGGAAATGTGTTTGCTGAAATGTTTAGGCCAGTTTCCAAATTCTATTTTCTTTTCAAACTCACCATTGGACTGAGTTTCAAATTTTCTCTCATTGTACAGCTGGTATGGGCCACTTCCAGTCATGTGGGCTGTGCCAAACAATTCTGTCCAAGAGAAGGGGGCCTCTGGGAGCTGTTTGTCTGTGCGTATGGCCCTGGGTGAGGACTAAATCACATAGGGCTGCCATTTCTCCACAAAATTGAGTTTGTTGTATTTACTTGAATCTCCACCCATAACATAACAATCATCAAGAAGTCTTTAGCTTTATTGCCAGTGTCAAGGCAGATCCAAAATCAAACCACTATGTCACCTAAGAAGAATGGGCTTGAGTTTATTTACAGTAGATTCCAGTTTTGGGGGATTCTATCATGCATCTCTGTCAATAACAATGCAATCTCCCGCTATATAAGTGCACCATTTACCTTTTATTCTAATAGTAGTAATTGTTATACAGTGTTTGTTCAATAATAGGGGTCTCCCCATCTCTCCAGTTCTTTAGTAAATGGAGAGTTATGGTCAGGATACCAATTTTATCCAATCAGGAGAGAGAACCCTACAAAATGTATCATCGTTTTATAGTGTTCCATTTCCAGTCTGCTAATTCTTTGTTTCATCACTTCCAATTTCACTAGTTTATCCAGTATCCTGTATGAGTTCTCTCCTGGTGGGATGAAATTGATATCCAGACCTGAACTTCTTTTTTTTTCTGTTACTGAACAAATGTATAGCTATTTAACATGTATTAAAATAAAACAAATCTTATGAATGAACACTCATAATTTAACAGTGTATGTGTGTAATGTTTGTTGCAGGGGTAACTGGGAAGTGAATGGTCGGCTGGTGGTGCCCTACAAGGCAGGACTGTCCTGCTCTTTTTGCACCTCTTTCATGTCTGGCTGCTTCAGACTGTGGGACCATGTTGGAGGACTGTGTGGTGAGATAAAAAAGACAGAATGTGCTTTAACCACTCAAGCCCTTTTTAAGACACCCGGTTGAAAGTGGTTAAACTTACAAAAAAAAAGTCTTCAAAGAACAATGACCTTGGTGTTGTCATTCTTGTAAAAATGAATCCATTGAGAATCTCTCTAGATCAAAGAAGAAATTAATCAATTAACGATGCTTCCCTGGCTTGCAGCTGTGCACTTCCTCAAGAATTTTCCTTAAAATTTGAAGTGAAAATCATCACCAGTGATACGTGCCATGATTTTTAATCTTAGTACACTGTAGATCAAGAACTGCTTTACATTTCAGTAACCTCTGAAGGTTACTATATTTTACACATTTGAAAACTTGTGAAACGGGACATTCTGCATAATGAGTACTTTTGGTACTTTATGTACATTTTGGTACCAATAATCTTTTACTGGTAATTTTTTTATAATTTTATTCCGGATTTTTACTTGTAACAGAGTATTTCTACATTGCAGTATTGATACTTTTACTTAAGTCTTTTTTTTTTTGTACTTTTACCAGCACAGGTGGTAGATGTACTGTAGATGTAGATTAGATGTGTATTTTCATTGCATTCTGAATATAATAAAATTCTGTTTTCTGTTTACACTGTTTAGAGAAGAATCGTAACATGTTTATTCTTCAGTGTGAATAAAGTGAAGATAGTGAAATCTCTGCTGGAACATGTATACTGCAATTTAGAAAATGTTGTGAAGAGGAATTTCATTTCATTGTCATGAGACTTGCCAAATCTTTTAATTTCTTTATACGTTATATGTTTGCACATGTGCACGTGTGCTTGTGTGTGTGTGTTTATGCGTGTTTGCTTCAGAGACTCCAAGGAACCCATGCCGTATGAGCTGTGGCCAGCATGGTCGTCTGAACATCTCATCCTGCAAGTGCCACTGTGAGCCAGGCTTTACTGGACGCTTCTGCCAGGGTACTACTACAGTACAGTGATTCTCAACCCTTTTCATTTCAAGGACCCCCAGGTTGATATGATTCCTATAACTGGAACATCAATCTACATGGAAAATCCTCAGTGTTAATCTAAAAAGCCCAGTCCACACCAAAGATTCGCAACTCGTTGCAACTTCTGAGTAGGTGCAGTTTTGGGATTCTGTTGCAAGTGGTTGTAGTTACAACTTATTGCGTTGTGAATCATTGGTGTGGACTGGGCTTAGCTCTGACGGGTCCATTTCGTTCCATTTGTACACTCTTGAGAATTACGGACCTGTAAGGGTCCACTTGGACCCTCTATATATACTGTATGGCACAGAGTCATGAACATAATACAACATACTGGGTTCATTGTTTGGATTTTTATATGTAAAGTGGCGTGGCATCGTTCTCCATACTCACTGTATCTTTTCCAGTGCGCTGCAGTGTGCAATGTGTACATGGTCACTACAAGGAAGAAGAGTGCTCATGCAAGTGTGATGTTGGCTACGGAGGGGTAGAATGTGCAGGTGAGTACAAGTGTGTTTGTTTGTGTGTGTGTGTGTGTGTGTGTGTGTGTGTGTGTGTGTGTGTGGGGGGGGGGGGGGGGGGGGGGCTTTACTTGATATGATATTCTGTAGCTCATCACTGAGTACCCTTTCAGTTTACAAATTACAAACCTAGTAAATTCTACTTTTGTGTTTGGGGCTGCCCAGCTCCTTTGAATGTATTGTATGTTTGACTGATAACCTGTATACCGGTATTACACATTGTGGTTACATGTAGATGGTGTCAAGCTGCAATGATGTCAAGGTGTTTGGTTTGACTAATATGTCCAGGATCAGTTGAAACTGTAAAGTATGCTTCTACTGTAGATAGTATACCGTATACTTTCTGGTTCGACTAACAGCAACGTTAACATTCCTTAAGGTGGTTTTGGGTCTATTTTCTCATCAATGACTGACTCTTAGCCAAAGTTCAGAGCTGTAATGGTCTGAATGGATTTTGCAGCATTACTTTGCCAAATGTGTCTAACTTTTACTGCCAGTCTTAGCAACAAAAAAGAAAAAGACAAAGATTCATGTCTTCTCACTCTGTGTGAGCCAAGACGGATGGTCACCGTCATTATTTCTCCTGTCAGCTGCTCAGAGCCTCACCATGTGTTGCTATTGGTGTCCCTACAGAGAAGCAGCAGTTTCCCTTCCACAGCTGTGATGTCAGAATAGATGGAGAGTGCTTCATGGTGTCTCCAGAAGCTGATACATACTACGGAGCCAAGAATCACTGCCAGGTAAGGGACAGAGGTGCGTGTTGTCTTTTGTGGGACTGGGACGTCTAGGTTCTACTGCTGCCATGCATTGTTACTACCACCTAGATTAGTGTGTTTAGAAAGAGTACACTGTCTTTTTCATCTTTTATTCCCCTTTCTTTTCTTTTTCTTTTTTATCCCCAGGAACGAGGTGGTATTCTTGCTCAGATCCACAACCAGAAGGTGCAGGACATTTTGGCTTTCTATCTTTGCCAGCTGGAGGGGAGCAATGAGGTCACCAACTCAGACTTTGAGACGCGCAACTTCTGGATTGGTACAATTTATTGTCTCTGTGACCATTGCCATCCAAATATAAGCCATTTGGAATTTTCTTATACTGTATTACTTTCCAGAAAACTATTCTACCATAACAGAAATAACAAACCAATGGTTGCGGTCATACGAAAATCTGACTTAAAATAACAAGCTTGCATTTCTGCCCCTCAGGTCTTACGTATAAACCTCTGAAAGACTCATTTCGGTGGGATACAGGAGAGATTTCTGGATTCAGTAGCTTTGCCTTTGGACAACCTGACAACCAGGGGTGAGAGACAAATTCACAAACTGACAGACTGCACTACATACTGTACTGATGCACAAAAGGAGCAGCGCCATATATCTATTCTCATAAAAAATGGATGTGGCATACATCTCATTTTCTTCCAGCAGGAATAGTGTAGAGAAAGTAAAATAGGTATTAGAAAGTGAGCATTCCTGTATCGGACTTTGAAGCTTAATTATCTATCGGCATCTGCTGCAGCACAGCGCATTGTGTTGAAGATTATAGATCCTTGCAAGACACTGCAGTTGAGGTGGTGTGGCAGTGTCTCAGGAGGAATCAGAACATCCCTGGTACAACCTTGACTCGTCCAAACTTAAGACCAACCTGAGAGAGAGAAAGCGAGTGAGGCACAGAGTGAGTGTGTGAGAGGGAGAGGGAGAGGGAGAGAGAGAGAGAGAGAGAGAAAGAGAGAGTGAGAGACTTGCACACTTCACAAACGCACTTATTTTATGAAACACGCTAATTTCTGGTGAAAGAACATCATGAGTAATACGATGACAGCCAATCAGGCATTATTCTATTTATAATGGTGGATACAGCTTCTGTTGCTAGTTTTCTTTCAATAAAAGATCGATATATTTTCGGCCAAAAATATGCCCCAGTTATCTACACCTAATAGTTTTTTCTGTACGTTCCATAGATTTATATTGAAGTCTGTTTCAGTCGATCGCATTTTTTTTAGTTTTTTGCCAGAAATTGCACAATAGACCTTTTCTTCATAAAAGACGTCTGGTGTTAACATACCCTTAAACGATCCTTTGTGGAATGAACAAGGTCATACATGTATCATCATTGATAATATCCTGAGGTGCAGCTTGGAGGTTGAGCTGCAATCATTAATTACACCACCAGATGTCTCTCTCTCTCTCTCTCTCTCTCTCTCTCTTTCACTGTGTCTGTCTGTCTGTCTGTCTCTCTCTCGCTCTCACACACGCACACGCGGACACGCACACGCACACACACACACACACACACACACACACACACACACACACACACACACACACACACACACACACACACACACACACACACACACACACACACTCACTCACTCACTCACTCACTCACTCACTCACTCACACACACACACACACACACACACACACACACACACACACACACACACACACACACACACACACACACACACACACACACACACACACACACACACACACACACACACACACACACACACACACACTCACTCACTCACTCACTCACTCACTCACTCACTCACTCACTCACTCACTCACTCACTCACTCACTCACTCACTCACTCACTCACTCACTCACTCACTCACTCACACCCATACAACCACATACTTTCTCACACTCCTCTCTTTCGGTGTAGATTTGGGAACTGTGTAGAGCTGCAGGCATCAAGTGCCTTCAACTGGAACGACCAGCGTTGTAAAACACGAAACCGATACATCTGCCAATATGGTAAGGATCTTCTGGCAATTACTGAAATAAACTGTTGATGTAGCAAAGGAAGGACAGCTCTGTCTTATGAGTTTTATGGCCAATTAAAGTGCAAAATGAAGTAACTAAAATCAGTGAAGGCCGCCAGCGATGTTTAACACACATGGTCCATCTCTGTGAAAATAGATGAGGATAAATTGGCAAACACAGAAATCCCCCCCCCCCCCCCCCCAGTGCTCTGAGTGAGTTGGTTGAAGACAGAGATAGTTACAAATAAATGAGCATTCCTATCAATAGTCATTGCTCCTTCAAATCAGAAATCCATTACAATAATGTGAGGTCTTGTACTACACAGAGAATGAAGACAATTTTCTATATTGATTAAGTTGTAAGTTGCAAATTGCTGCTCACAGCCATGCATGGATTACATTCTGCATTGCCAATCCAACTGTACCTATACATCCATTTTAATTTGTCTTTCCTTTACCGTCACCCATCAATTAATCATTAACAACAAAAATGATTGCCATGTTTGCTTCAACATCAACTGATTCTAAATGTTACAGTAGCATTCCTCAGTGTTAATTTATTGATTTAATAAATTCAACACGTCTCTCCATTTTGGGGCTGATGTGCGATTAATGATGGTGCTCCAGTTGGAAGTCCGGTTAAACACTCACCTACTGTACCACCACAGAGGTCCACTCCAACCAATACAATTGCCAATGTTCGCGGGTGGGAAGTCGGCAGGATATTGTATCCTTGTCACTGCACTAGTGACTTCTACTGGTTGGTCGGGATGCTATTTCAGTGAGGTGTGGAACTAGTCAAGATACCACAAACCTCTGCATCATCTGCATCATCTGTGTTACATCCTTCGAGACAAAACTCCAAACTGTCAGATGAAAAGGAGTAGCTGTGTCTCAATTCAGGGGTTGGACCCTCTGACACGCGGACCATTACGTCACAGAGGCACGTCAAGTCCTGTCCCATTTCATAGGTTCTGCTCGTGCCTTCGCGCTCTTCGTAGAACGTGGCCTACCCACCCTACCGAGGCATTGCACTTTGAAGGATGCACCCTGAATTGAGACACAGAATGTGTGTATCGGGGGAGGCATGTGGTTATCTACACCATCTCCAGACCAATATTGGCATTGGCAGTGACAGGGACCACAGTAATCATGGGGAATTGGCATAGACTGAATTGTTGTTAATTCTTGGTTGTAAGGCCTTACAGTCCATGTCTGTCTGTTCTCACTTTCTCTGTTCAGGCATACGCATACGTATGTCTTTTTACTGCCTGTTTTAATCCACTTGTCTTGCGTTGACAAATCTATTGGTCACCGTGGGCATTTTTTAGAGACCTATTAAATTACATTGCACAACTCAGTGTGCACCTCAGGGATGTTTCAGATCTGCCTTTAAAACCTTTTTTATTTTTTGGGGTTGTTAGAGTGGCTCTTGTTATTTCCGGCACATGCCGTATTGAAGCTTTGGTGTGTCCAAACAATGAGTGCATTTCAGTTTCCAACATCGACGTAGTGTTAAATGTTGCTGGGAGTACACAAAGCGATGCGTCCCTCAGGACATCTTAATACAGTGTTTATGTACGTGCATTTATAAAGGAGAGACACAGCCCACTTATTTAAATGAGGCACTCAGTCTGAATCAATGGCACTTTGTGCTTATGGTGAGGAGCCTTTTAGGGATCGATACGTCAGCTCTGTAGTGGTTTGCAGTGTTTAAACACACACAATCAATCACACATACCAATTAGATTGTTCAGTGTGATTGAGTTTGTGGCAGCTTTTGTTTGATTTTGTTTGGGAGTGTGTTTGCAGGTGTCAGGTCTGTAATATTGTATTGATCATCCAGAGCCGTTTGAATGGGTTCAGTGTCACTAAGATGACATCTACTGTAATACTATGCAGCTAGCCTTTTGAAGAGCTTATACTCTCTCTCTTTTGCAAGTCAGAATTCAGTAAATGGCAACTTTTCTATTCTTTTCAGAGTGAGAAGGGCTCCTTTGTAGCCCAGGGATCATTAAAAACATAGTCAAGAGGGCCAAGGCATTCCATTATTTTGTCCAGGCAGGATAACCTGTATGGAGGTTATTGAACAAAGACAATCCGGCTATATAAGCTGGACATACGGTCCACATCAATCATTTTTTACACAAAGCACTTCAAATAAAAGCAAAGTTTCATTGAGCAACAAAGGGTGAGATGAAAGGACTGATTAATGGTACTCACAGGAGTCATTTCAAGCCTGCATCACTGGGTTCGGTTAATTGGCAATAAAATGATAAGTGGAAATCATCCAGCCTGAAGGAGGTACACACCTATGCACACTGTGTGTGTGTGTGTGTGTGTGTGTGTGTGTGTGTGTGTGTGTGTGTGTGTGTGTGTGTGTGTGTGTGTGTGTGTCGTGCGTGCGTGTGGGCATATATATATATATATATATATATATATATATATATATATATATATATATATACATCGATTTTCGATGATAGGAACTGAATGCACTCATTGTTTGGACACACCAAAGCCAGCATGTGCCGGAAATAACAAGAGCCACTTTAACAACCCAAAAAAATAAAAAAGGGTTTAAAGGCAGATCTGAAACATCCCTGAGGTAACAGAAAAATGACTTATATATGTGGTTTACCCAATAGAATATGTGTCCATATCCACAGCAAATTGGGCCAGCCTCCACATTGAGTCATTTAGCTGACACTTATACAGCAGTTATGCTTAATTTATATTCCATTGTATGACGCACATGAGCTTGTAGATCTGCTATTTTTGAAGTATCAGGCTTTAGTCTCACCATCAGTGGTGAGACTATACTTACTATGACAATAATTTCAGGTATGGTCGAAACCAAACTCACTTAATATCATCAAGATACATTTAGTGGTGTTGCTAAGTTGCATAAATCAAATGTTGTCATTAATTGGTTAAGTGAGCAGACAGGTTGGGTTTAAATTGGACCTTAATTACATAAATGTATTGCTCTCACTTCTAGCAACTATTCTGCTGAATTTCTCAAGCCATAATTAATAACTATGATTACCTATGTCAATCATGATCACGCCCACCACCTACTACCAGTGCAGCACCCAATCTGTCAATCAAGTGTGTATGTTCACGTCAATAATAAAAACACGAGACTTGGCATATAAGTCACATATGGCCCCTACAGGCATCATGTTCAACTTCTGCTTATCCAGCAGAACCTTCGCTGTCATAATGTGTAGTTTGTTAAAAAGGAAATGTATACCCAAATAGAGCTTAATTATGATATGGGATTTATGATATGAATCACAATGTTTACTCACTCTTCGTGTGTGTGTGTGTGTGTGTGTGTGTGTGTGTGTGTGTGTGTGTGTGTGTGTGTGTGTGTGTGTGTGTGTGTGTGTGTGTGTGTGTGTGTGTGTGTGTGTGTGTGTGTGTGTGTGTGTGTGTGTGCATGGACAGCTCCAGAGCATATAGCCCAGTGGGAACTGGGTCGGTGATGGACCAGAAGTTAAAGGAGCACCATGAATTTAAAAAATAATAATAATATTTGATATCATATTGTTTATGTCCCTCAAACGTTTTTCAAAAGGTTTGAGCCTAAATCAAGCCTCAGATATACTCATTCCAACTAACTTCTCTCTGGCTTATAAAGCGCTTTCACCTGCAATACCACATTGTCCTGTTTGGCACGGGGCGCTATTGAGCCAGTTTGTATGCATGTTATGTCCTGGTTCTGTGTGGAAAAAGTAAAAAAAAAAAAATAAGAAAAAAAAAAAAATGAAAAAAAGGTTTTTTTTGTTGTTGTTTTTTAGTTAGAACTGAAAAACGGGAGGAATTGTTCCCAGACGTGACGTAGGGTGGGGGAACAAATCTGACGGACTGTTTTCAGACCAATTTACATAAAAACCACAGATAGCCTATGAAAGCCTGCATGCACGAAGTCGGGTATTTGTTGGAACAGAAGAGAGGTGGGGGAGACCAAAAACACACAAAAATGAAGAAAAAGTTAAAATTCATGGTGTAGACCCTTTAAGGACTATGGGTTTTGTGATAGGGTGCAATGTATGTGATATAATGAAGGTTTCGCTTTGTTATGTCAAATCAATGTACCGTATTTAAGTGTAAATAGGTCTTTGCATTTAGTCACACTGTGCAACATTCATTTTAGTTGTCTTTTTGGCGACAGCTCTGGTCCACCTATATGTCGTTAGAACTGTGATATATCCAGGATTCAATTTGAAATAAAATCATGGAAGTACCACTCCAAAACAAATACTGCTGGGTATATTATGGAAAACAGTATGTATTCATTTGAAAATGATTAAATAAATACATAAAAAACACAACTATGGATTTGATACAACAAACACTAATCTCAATCTTTTACCACTTTTCAAGAAAATAGCAAAACATTTTCTACTCTTAATAAGGGATTTTGAGTGCCCAAAATCTAAAGTATAATCTTTAATTTATTTATTTTTGTTTTTGTTTTTTCGTCTCTGATTTCATTTCTTGCCAGCTGAGCGATAATGTACTGATCACTGTCAAGAGCAATAACTACTACCCCAATCTGTTTTATTAACAGTGACACTCCCCTGCTTATCTGACAAAATATAGCTTTTATATACTTTTTGGGGCTATCCTTGGACATGAAGAAAGGGTTTATATTTGTCAGACTTTATTAAAAATCTTTACCGTCTCCAGTTATAATTTCAACGCACCTTTCTTTCTTGTGTTGGTGATTTAAATAGTTAACCTACTACAATTATGGGAATCTCTTCCAACAGCTATGAAAGCAAATCAGAAATGTAAAAAAACCTCTTACACTGGTGCTGATATTGCAAAAGGCTGTTTCACACTGGTGTGTAGCGGCGGGAGGGAGGGGGTATATTGTGGAATATGGGTCAGGTCAATGTTTACCTGTGGCTTTAAGGAGCAACTTTGAGGTGCCTCCAGGTGACAAAACAGCACATGAAGAGATTTCTGTGGGCAGAGGACGATGAGGCGTCTGGCAGATCTTGGGAAAGAAGAGGAGACAGACGGACAAAGGAGGCACAGACTGTGAAATAAAGTTTACCCAGACCTCCAGTGCTGCAGTGGAATGATGCAACTCAACACAACAACTAGAGAGGTGTGCTCAGTAGAGGGCAAATCTCTTCATATGTAAAACAATTTAGCACAGGACAAATTGTGCATGACAGCACTTGCACACACACGACCTAAGAGTTCAGCACCATGGACAGCGATCATGTCATTTTAGAACCCACTTCAACCAATAGGCTCTATGCACAGCAGCCATTTTGGAGAAGAATTGGGCCTCTTCTTACTTCCTTCACAGGTGTTACCAATGATACTAATGAAGGCTCTGTTCCATTCTGGTCAAACAGAGTCAGGGGGCTGATATTGTGCATGTTGGCTCACTAGAAATACTAGTGCGTCTCAAAGTGTGGTCCAGGGACCCTCATGGTTCCTTGAGGGGGTGTAACTCTGAGAGTGTACAAATGGAACCAAATGGACCCGGGAGGGTCCATTTGGTTCCATTTGTACACTCTCAGAGTTATGGGGGTCCTTGCAATTAAAAAGTTTGAGAACCACTGTGCTACACTAAATGGAACAGAGCCTTCATTAGTGTCATTGGTAACACCTGTGAAGGAAGCAAGGAAGGGGCCCAATTTCTGTCCAATATGGCTGCTGTGCATAGAGCCTATTATGCTGGAAATGTATAACATGTGATGGGCCTGCCTGACATGCCAGGGACCCACGCAGTCCTAACATGAAATCAAGGTCGATGTGACGGGACTCCTCTGGGAGTCCCGGGTCCAGGGTCCCTCAGCCCCCCCAAAGCTCTGTCCCTGAATATGGTGCAACCTGTGTAGACACGACAGGCTATATGAAGACTACAGTAATCTCTCAAGACAGATCCGCCAATTTATTTTTTACTGAATGGGTACTCAGATATGTAAGAGGCTTGTTCTGGTCCATAGCATCATGGGACAGGTATCCCAAAGCCTTGGAGAATGAATGCGCTGCCATTGTTGTCTCACCCCCTATAGTGGACCGGAGGTCCGGGGGGAGACAAACCCATACTCATTTTGTTTGTGGCATGCAGCCAATCAAACACTGGTTTAAGTTTTTCTAAACCAATCACGTCGCTTATAAAGGGCCATTGAGGGGGTTGGCCAGGGGCGTGGCTATCTCTTGCTCCTACCATCTACTGCTCCGCCCATAGCGATTGCGATTGGATGCTTCCCTTCATAGGATAATCATAGTACCGCCCAGAGGGGTGAGGGAGTGTGTGCTATGAAAAATGGTATGCACAGAACCATAAATAATAAAAGAGTATAGCCGCACACTTGTAGCTGCCGATGCAAAAAAATGAATTTCGGACAGACTAAACTGCCTTCGAAGAAGGAAAGTCTTTTGTAATAAACTAAATCTGTTCGTATAATTAACCACTTAAGCCCTATTTTATATTTTGTCATGCAACAGTGTTGCACAACAATTGTGAAAATAGCTCACAACGCCTTGCATCGCGATGTGTTCCACCAAGAATGTTTTTATTATCGATTAAATCAATAGTTCGATTAACTGTTGCACTTTTTCTTACGTTTTGAACCATGCATACAGTATGATGTCACCTTTACAATGCAGTTAGCAAAGGGGTCAGCTGCGATTGTGTCAAATATAGATCATGTCAACAGAGGAAACATATAGAATGAATCTATTAATCTAATATGTGCCTATCACTGTACACATTGTGTACAGTTTTATGCCGATATGTTAAAGTGCACATTTCTAATGAACTGTGAGTTAGAGCTAAAGAACTGTGTGTGCATGTGTGTATGGGTTTGGTAGTATGCTTAGAAATACCCTCAGACCTGGTGCTAGCATTGCTTCCTGCTGGTCTCATGGTGCCCTCTGATAAGCTGGCGCTGTAGAAGGGTTCAGAATGGAGCTTGTGCCAGTGGAATTAGCTTCCATTGTCATGGTAATGACAGTGATACTCCTGCCCCCGTCCAACTCAGACCAGCTATTGTATGGAAACAGGAATGCAATTTCTTCTGCAGCAGCAAGCGGAAGCCGGATGACAATCCTCTGTGAGAGTGAAAGGTCCCTAAATGACTCTCCATTCAGCTGAGTCTGAAGGGCCAGTAGCCAATTAAAGAGGGAGCTGCGGAACAGTGGCACCCCAAAGACCTCGGGCTTTCTCTGCACGCACATTAAGGACTACACACACACACACACACACACACACACACACACACACACACACACACACACACACACACACACACACACACACACACACACACACACACACATTATGCCCCATCAGCCCTTTTCCCTTTCACTTAAAAACATATCTACAAGCCTTTTTTCTGACAGAGCAGATTCTCTCAGCATTGTAGTTGCTGTATAACTCAATCACTGAGTTTTATCCAGCGCAATGTACTGCAGACACATAAATATGAGTTAATGATTTGAACATGTCTAAACATTGGATTTGGGGATTTTTGTGAACCAAAGTTGGGAGATGGGCATAGGCCCTCCTTTTGTGACACATTCTCAAACACTTTGGCATGATTACATTATTTGGTCCTGTTTACATTCATCCCCTGAATCTTCCAGCCATACAGTATATGGCAGTAAAGGGCAAAGCAGGTTGGAACGTTTTGGACGCCACTTGCTTTACAACACCGCGCTTGAAAAACAGCGGTACATGTGTTTAAAGCAGTGCCACTGATAATCACCTTCCACAATGATGCTGATTACGGAGTTTCGCTTCTGACAAAAATATTCTTGATTACGTTTAGTCAAGGCAGGTTCCTTTCCAGCTATCACATGTTCTTCTTATTTTGCCCCTTTCTATGCCACACACAAATTCTCGAGCTTCTTTAACACTTTAAAACCAATTCGCTTTATTGGCCAGGGTCCCCCTCTGTTGGCCCACTCCTTTTTTGTTGCAGATGCCGAAGATTTATGGTTGCATGTGCACACATAAGAATTGAATTCAGAATGTTGCATTATCATATATTAGCAATTCAAGTCTCAATGATGGTGGACAGATGATAGCTGTTGAATTAACAAGCCCTTTATTGGCCAGTGCCATACATAAACGTGTATGCTGCTTGCCATACTATGGTATAACATGCTGCACAAGAAATTGTATCAGTTCAGGAATGGACTGTTAAACTGTAAAGGGCCGTCAGCACCAAACATTATAACTATAATGATAACATATAAATTATGTTCACCACTGTTGTCATTATAGTTAGGTGTAGAATGCCATCCACCTTAGTTGGAATGATTTTTAAAACTGTTGGTGTGAACGGCCCTTTACTGGGGAAAGCACATCCAGACAGTGGCAAATTACCGTGAGTGTGTGTTTGGGATGGCTGATTTACCCAGGTGTGTAGTCACATCTAGCTCTAAGTCCAATTAGTATGACTCAGGCCAGGTGACTACTTAAATCAAGAAGGTATATTTGTCACTACTCATACAAGT
Source organism: Gymnoscopelus microlampas (assembly GCF_963454915.1). Classification (NCBI taxonomy): domain Eukaryota; kingdom Metazoa; phylum Chordata; class Actinopteri; order Myctophiformes; family Myctophidae; genus Gymnoscopelus; species Gymnoscopelus microlampas. The sequence goes on from NC_139962.1 coordinate 42,676,563, forward strand.
ACAAGCAGCGAAATGCAAAATACTGTGAAACATCAACAAAAACAATGATAGTGATAATAAAGCTAAGAGTTAAGAATAAAGATAAGACAAAGCTAGGAAAAATAAGGATAATACTGTAGCAGCTATAGCAACCTCACCATAACAACAGAAGAGAATGTGCAATAAAGAAAACCATGTATAACAGATACCTTGTTCGCAGCAGCAGCAAAATCAACACAATAAACCAAAACCATTGTGCAATATCGGTTTGAGCAATCTATACAGGGATAACCACAATCGAGTGGCACAGTAATTTTTGTTTTTGTGGCTCTAACAGCTGCTGGGTAGAAGCTCTTCCTGAATCTTGGGCCCCGCAGGCTATGACACACCTCAACCACATGCCAATCCGTATTCACAAACAGTCCCTTCCTGGGGTGTTTCCTGACTTCCATGATCTTTTTTGCTCTCCTCAGGCATCTGCCAAATGGCCTACATTTATTTCATACAGTGCCTTTCACAAAGTGCTTGCAAATGAATTTCACATTCACCCATTCAGACACCAATGAAATTCTGCAAGACACCAACCTGCTCATCAGGAGCAGTTAGATGTTAAGCCACAGTGTCCTGTCCAAGGGCACTTTGACACGCAGCCAGGAGGACCTGGGAATCGTACTGGGAACCTTTCAATGCCAAGGAAGCAACCTGAGCTACTGCCGCCCCTTCCACATCTGCTGTCGTAAATATCCAGCAGGCGCGCCTAACACACCACCTTCTGCAGAACTCGATCACATCCCGGCAATGGCTATTTCCATGTCGTGTCAAACCATGATGCCCCCTGTCAGTGTGCTCAGGATGGTTTTGATTGATTGATTGAATACTTTATTAACAGTTTGCAAAAAAAAAGGTTTCCAGTGACACCCTGAATTTCAGCTACTGCTTAAGGTGGTACAGAAGCTGAATTTCCTTAGTGCATACTCCAGATTAGGTCCTCGGTGATGTCACACCAAGGTTCTTGAAGCTGCTTACTCTCTCCATCCATAGTGTCCCATCGATCAAGAGCAGCCTTCACTCATCGTAGTAATGTAATAGGATTTGAATGTAAATAGAATTCAGCTTTGTAAACAGGGCATTATCATTGTGAATTCTAGTGATCCTATATCAAAATTGGCTTAAGGGAGGACGGGCAGGTGTTATGCCAGAATCTGTCCACTGCCAAGAAATATCCGGGCCGCCCCGGGAGCGAGCAAGGAGGCGGATCCTGTAAGGGAAGGGTGCGGATCCTATAAGCCCTTAAAGTATAAGGGGCTATGAATACCAATAGAGAATTGCATAACACAAATTCTCCTTAAACGTACAACTTATTCAAAGGAAGAATCAGAGCATAACAAATGAAGCTGTTGATGAGGGATTAAAAAAGATGCAGCAATATTAGGATTCGAGTGTCTCTATTTTAACTCACCTTTCAGGATTCATTCCTAATATTACCACCAGGTGTGAATGTTACAGGAAAATGGCCATGCCAACTCCACAACACCACAGTGAGGCGAGACAGTGGGATAGAGGCAGAGTTCAGCACCAAGGACAGTGCCTCCTCCTAGGGCACGTCATTGAGGGGTGGTACGTGCCACTTTACCTTCTAGCTTACCTGAAGTGATGACACCTGCCCTCTGTCTGACTTGATGAGGACAAGCTGCGCTGAGTCGGTGCTGATCAGGCCTTTCTACAGAAAATCCCTCACTCTGCCTCAGTCTTCACTGGCTCTCCTCTTTGAACTGAGGGGTGCTCAGGCGGTAAGCGAGAACTTCCACTATTCCTGCATGATTGTGATAATGGTGAAATACATGACTGACATTTTGCCTCATTAGGCAACATTAGGACTTTGAAGGATACATTGTGAAATGTGCATGGACAGAACTCCGGACCGGGAAGAATTTCTGTTGACATTGTTTACTTAAGTTACCTCGGTTTGCATTACCCCCATTCCCAACTGCAATTATCCCCCAAATAAATGCATTTGGCTTTTGCAATACTGTCTCTTGTGTGTTGGTTTGGTCAGTTGTCACAGGCAATACAGATTGCCAGGAAGTGTCGACCCACCTTCTCTCAGACCAGCTGAGTGGTACATTCATGAAAATGGCTTTGCCATGAATCTGTCGGGGGACCACACATATTCAGCAGTTACTTATTACACATAAGGACATCATTTGCTGCTGAGCATATGCACCAGTAGCTGAAAACCAAGTGGAAAACATATATTAATCTATTTATACTACAGAAATGGGATTTGACTCAAGCTTTCATCAAGAGACTTTTTCCCCCTTCTTAATGAAAATATGGCCCTTATCTGTTCAAGCAGCAGTTACCCAAGGCTGCAATCAGTAGCCAATTAGAGCCCTTGAAATTTCACAGAGGGCTCAGACATACTTTTCTACTGTACAGCTGCACTAAGGAGGAGGGTGAATTCATGTGTCTGTGAGGTAGCGAGTGGTACTTTGCACCAATCACGAAAGGACTCACACTGGCATCAGGGTTTCATCACCTGCCTCCTTTAAAAAGTATGAAGATTTTCATTGGCATTTTCATTTAGAATTGTGTTTGAAAGTAAATACCTTTAGGCCATTCAAAGAGCCTCAAAGATAAGGTATTGACTTATCATTTTTGTTCAAGCACTAATACATTTTTAAGTTATTTTTTTGGCTCCCTAAAGCATTTGCATAACAAACTAAAGGTTTATTAGGAGGAAAGGGAGTCATCAGGCACCACTGTCCAATAAGAACAGAGTCGGATGTTATCCTAACCAACATTCTGTCTATTCAGAGAGAGACAGTGAACATTCAGCTGAACTCCACTCAGGATTATCTTAAGATCCTTTATCTGCACTGTGTTCCCATGTCTCCTCTCTCTCTCTCTCTCTCTACCTCTCTCTCTGATTCTCCCTCTCCTCTCTCACCTGCTTTGTCTTTCTTTCTCATTTTCTCTTTTCAGCACACTCAGTGCTGAGCAGTGCACAGCATTTGGATGCAAGATGAACTTTGATAAGAGTTAATGAGAAAGCGGCATTGTGCTGGGACAGAATGGCCCTGGCTGCACTGAGAGCCTCCTCTCTAGGCAATGGACCAAAGAGAAGACGCCCACTCTAGACTGATAGAGAAGGTAGGAAGTAAACTTTATAAATTACCTTTTGAAACAAGAGTTGCTGTTCAACAAAAGCATTAATAAATCGAAATAAAGTAAAATAATGAATAAATAAAAAATGACTGAATAAAACAAAAGTTCACCCCCCCCCCCCCCACACACACACACACACACACACACACACACACACACACACACAAACACACAATACAAAATACACAATGCAAAAGGTTAGCATGAAACAAGTGGGTTATTCACAGCTTCTTAAAACAATCCACTGACTGCGTTTTTATAGCAAAAGGAAGAGACAGTGGGAGCTACAACTGCAAAGGCTCGGTCACCCTAGAGTCTACATTTTAGGACAGCCAGCAGACCAGAGAGTTCCCAGTGTCCAGGACCAGGGATGCAACAATTATCTCTGCCAGGAGATCATGCGTCTGTGTGTATGTATATGTATCTGTGTGTCTCCAGCTAATCTCGCAACTTGCAAGACAGATCTTGCAATATACATTGAGGATCTGTCAGCACTAAAATCCCAAACACTTATTGGATTGAATGTAAACACAGGAGCACCCGGATTGGACTGAAAAGTAGCGTAAGGGGAGATCGAAACCTGATTTCCTGTTATGCATGCAGTAAAACAGGCGTGCCCCCAGAGGTAAAACAAACCAAACTTTTTTTATTTATTGGTTTCCCAGATTCGTCTCCAGGTAATTTTGCACACTACTAGCCCTGTCAGTGTTATATTTCTTGTGCACACTGACAGCAGGCCAATGACCTCAATTATTTCATTTGTTTCAAATCAGTCCACGACAACTGTAATTTTTAATGGACCCTATCATGAATTCGATTTTGGCAAAGGATTTGAAAACTCCTGTAGCATTTTGCCCTGTTTTTAAAGAAACAAGGATTGGAACATTTTCTTTACGTGAAACTAAATGTTCATGTGTTTATCAAAGAAGACACCTAGTTTATTTATTTTTCTTTTGCTTGCTCAAAGTAACATTTGGTCCTAAAGGACCTTGTAAAGTCTTTAGCTACTGTATAGCTTACTACTGCGAGGGGCAACTGGATTGACTTGAGTCAGACGCATGCACATATTAATTCAATGTCCAGAGCAAGTTGCCTTTGGATATGTCAATCCATTTATTGACCATCGGCAAAGCAAGCAGTTGAAAAGCTGCTTCTTTCCACCATTCACATCCGTAAAGATAACAAAAACTCACTTATACAAAATACACTGAATGCTGCCAGCAACACATGGCATGACATGGCACGGTCAAAAACTGTGTGGCCTTCCCCCATTGCACACCTGGTTCCCATCACCCACTGCCAGGTATTAATTAGAACCACCCACTGTGATTAACATGACACCATCGTCATTATTACCAAGACCACAACCTATGCACCATTCATTTAAACATAATAAAACCCCAAAAAATGATTTTGGTTCCAACAGACCTATTGTATATTCTGGGAAGAGAGGAGAGGAGAGTGCTTTGTTTGTATGCTTGTCAAATTCATTATCATAGTATCCACCAAATATTTTTTTCAGTGAACAATCAAGGGTACTTGATATGACACTTGACAAAAGGACTGAATGTCTCTTTCAGCCATTCCACAAATTATACTTATTTCCCTGACATGCATTTGACCACCAAAACTAATCCTACTCCTAGCCTAGTCACTTATTATAGTGTTTTGTTCTAGTGAAAGCGTTCACAAGACATGATGAAAGGATAATTGATTTGTCATGACATGTATGAACTTATCACCACCAACTGCAACCTGCTGGGGAATCCCAGAGGGTAAGATTTCCTGCGAATTGGAATTGAGGCTTTGTTTTGTTTAAACTGACTGACGATATGAAGATGTGTAGGCATTCAGCTCATCTCAAAAACATGAGAGATATTTATGCTGCTCTTCAAACCTCTGATTAGAGGCATTTATCTACAAGGACAGGAGGAGGAAAGGACAGAGTAGAGCGGAATATGTTGTTTTAGATAGAGGGGAGAGAGGGGGGAGTGAATGTATCCACATGGTGGAATAAAAAAAAGTGTCCATCAAATGTTTGGGGCTGGCCAATGAGAGGGTAAGAAAATGAGCAGAGGCTGTGTGGTGAAAGACAAAAGCAGGAGAGAAATTTAAGCAAATGAATAGGAATAGATGATGTTGAGTGCTGGGAGCGCAATCACAGAATTATGACTGGGGAATCGGGACAGGAGAGACTGAAGACTGTAAGAGACAAGGAATACAATTACCGATCTGTTCAGAAGCTGTTGACAGTGGAGGCACATTCACCCTCATCCACTGATGAGAGTGCTCCCTAACACTGAGGGGACGAATAAAAGAGGGATGAGGCAAAGAAGTGAAAAATCTTGAGAAGGGTGCTGATAAATGAATAAACGGAGAGGAGGGGCGAGGAGAGGGCTTCTCAAGGCTGTCATATCTTAATTGAAAATGACAGCTTCAATTAAAAATGTAATCATTCTGTCCATTTTCTAATTAAAAGTGAAACGGCTGATAGTTTTGTCTCATTAACTTCAAAGAGTGGTGCAGCATGACAGGAGGGGAGTTCATCATTTGCTGAAAGGAAGTGTAACCAGAAGAAGAGAAATGGTGCAAAGAAGCAGAGGAATAATTTCCTGTGTGAGGATATACCTCCCAATCAGCTCCAATGACATACTGTCAGAGATGACTTGGGGAGAGAGAGAGAGAGAGAGAGAGAGAGAGAGAGAGAGAGAGAGAGAGAGAGAGAGAGAGAGAGAGAGAGAGAGAGAGAGAGAGAGAGAGAGAGAGAGAGAGAGAGAGAGAGAGAGAGAGAGAGAGAGAGAGAGAGAGAGAGAGCTAAGTGGATTACATTTGTTAATTAAGCAACAATAGCCAAGGCACGATGAGATACTGTGCATTAGTGTCATGGGTCTATAATGCAAAGTCCAAGACTAGTATTACATGCAAAACCACTGCCTCCTGGTCATCGGTGCTTTTACAAACCAGCTACTCAACCCTGTTTTTAGAATATGACATTTGCTATGTCAATATAAAATTGAGGCTAACAGAAAAAGAAAAATGTAGTGTGGCTATACTGACAGTAAAGGCAACCTTTACTAAGCTAACTTGTTAACGAAGCTGACAATTCCTATCACAAAGATAATTAACCAGTTAAGCCCTATATATTTAGTTGTATGATAGCGTACATATCCAATCTACAAGCTAATAGAAACACTGAGAAACCAGTGTCAGACATAGTAAATGTAATTGTTATTTTCGTCCCAAGATAATTACATCATCTGATCTTGACATTTGGTTTGAGCCTGCACCTCCTCCACAAGGACTGTTAGTTTGATTTACGGAGAAATTACATTTCCGTGACTTTTCTTCCATGACGCTGTGAAAATTACCAGTAGCCTGTGCTGAGCTCAGTACACTGCTCTTACCAGTAGCCTACGTGCTGATCTCAGTGCACTGCTCTTAAAGGTAATGAAAAGTGAAAATTTGATTAGCCATGATTGGGCATGACCTACTGATGATACCACTTCTCGGGATGATAACCCTTGCCACTTTGCCATGTGTACAGTGTACACTCCACCCTTCTCCAATTCGGAAAATACAAAATGTCTGTTCATATCGGCTCGACTGATCCCCCCTATTGTTATTCCTTGCCCCATGTCAAACCTTTCTCCAAAGTCTTGTGGTGATGTGTGGATGCATTCTGTAGTTACGTTCCTTTTTGTGACAGGTCACACCTACCAGGCTCGCTATTTAGCATACAAAGTTAATCAGTTGTTGCTTGCCCCATGACCAATCGTTCCACACAGTTTTGTGCAAATCCATTCTTAAGTTCCATGGCAATCTGCCTATTAGATATTAAGATAACTGTGAGATATCTGTGCAAGTGGATATTTTGGGCTAAAGGGTAAGGTTCATCCTCCGGGAACAACAAAGGTGAGCAGCAAATTCCATAGCAATTGTGAGATAAATATCTTGTTTGGGTCAAAAGTGTTGGACAGACGTAAAGTACAGACAGACTAACCAACTAACATTGCCACCTATTCCAGCAACTATCAGAATATGAAAGTGAATGTAATGCTGTCATGGTTTCAAGAAAGTTAGGATATCATTTGTTAGGAAAAGAGTGAATTTTGAGCATTATAGTTGCACTTTCTATGCTAGGCCATGGTATTATGACAGATGTGAAAATGACATAATAGCTATGATTAGAATCAGAATCAGCTTTATTGTCACATCACAGGTTTACGGGCTGAATACACTGGATGATTGCCTTTTGTGTGCACTTGTATGCACTAGCTGTGAGGCTATAGACTTATAGCTACAGTACCATATCAAGCTCTAAGAATTTCCACATGATTTTTTGGAGGAGGGACAGTTAAATTCCAGAAGACAAAGCATGGGTTAAGAAATATAATTGTTGCTGGTCTGGTCATTTTGGCATTTTGGCTCTTACCTGTACCATGGCAGAACTTTACGTCCAGCTGCGTCTGCACTGTGCAATGAGTTCAGTAAAAAGCACTAAAGATCGGCTCAGATCAACATTGAAAAAGGCTACATCAACCCTTCTCATCTGGGGAAACTCACCTCATTCTCATTCAGGTGGCAAAAGCCAGCTCTCTAGTGAGGGACTGCTATTATTTGAGGAGGAAAGAAGAACCCTGTGGCAAAATAAGCAGGAATGGAGCATAAAGTTACAGTATACTGTAACTGTATACTGAATGGAGCATAGAGTTATAACTGTACAGTATTAGACGGAGCATAGAGCTATGGTATATGGAAATGTATTGAACAGAGTATATTTACACTTGGGTGACTAAGGGGTCAAAATGAACTATTTCAAAATGTTGAACTCAATTAACTTTGAGCTGACAGATCCTAGAGAGCTCCCCTTTCTTGATTTGTGTCTCTTTAAAAATTTTAAATATTTTATAGTAGTATGACCATGTCAAAGTATGACCATGTTAAACTGTACCATGGCATGAAAGCCTATTATTTGTGGTCAAATGACCCCCTGTGTCCCTATTCCTGAGCTTCACACGCCTTGTGAGATAGTGGCACATTTGCATCCATTTAGATCCTATTCTAATGACAGCTAATCGATAATTTACAGGACGAAAGGAACCCTACAGTGCAGAGCTGAGTGATGGAGAGATTGGTGCTGAATCAGAATTTAGCCTGGAGATCATGTACTTGTTTTAAATAAAAAGTTTGATAGTGAAGACTGAGTTTGATCGTGAACAAATAGGCTGCTGTCATTAAAGCCAGGTGAAAGTTAAGAGATATCATTTCAAATTAAGGCAATTTACTGCATGTTCCTAATAATAATAAAGAAAATACTGGAAATTAAGGTTTACATTTTGTTTAACCACTCAATGTGTTTGAATTGCATTTAATTGCACCTTGAACATGGTTAAATCTTATTTCTAAAGTACTTCACTTAATATGTCTATTAATGATCATATATTTCATTCAAATTGCTATGGATGTGAAGAGCTTTAATTAAACAATCTTCTTAGACTCAAAGGTCATTTGACCCATGCGGTCAGTCACTGTACAGAGCATAGAGTTACAGTATACTGAGACTTGCATCCCCCTGGACCATACCTGCACTGTCAAATTGACCTTTACAGCCACATGAGAACCCATGGTAATGCAGAGGTGGAATTCATAATCGCAAACAACTGACAACCACAATTGCACGCGCGTGCGTGCGTGCGTGCGTGCGTGCGTGCGTGCGTGCGTGCGTGCGTGCGTGCGTGTGTGTGTGTTTGGGTGGGTGCATGTGCGAGGTTGATTTGTTGAACAAAAGACAATGATACAGTACACTCCACCTACACATCATCATTTGTCATCCTCTCCACCTAGGATGACAAACGGCACGATATTACTCACATTGTACTAATATGTGCATGTGTGCGCACACGTACACACACACACACACACACACACACACACACACACACACACACACACACACACACACACATGCGTACGCACCAACTGTAGATAGAAATGTCACATACACGCCTGGCCCTTGACAAAAATGTCACGCTCCACACAATCATCAACATGCTTTAGCCTTACCGGGATTGATCACAACAAAGACAGAAAGGGTAACATTAGATTGTTAAAATAAAGCTGCATTTGAATAATAAATGTACGTTCATAAAGAAAAAAATAATAAGCTCTTGCATGCTCTTTTGACATGCATGAATGCCATCACATGTGATAATGATACATCAGTATAGTTTTAAGGGATCTCATCACATCTTTTCACAGGGCCCTGAATTCTTGCCAACGGCCTTGATGAGGATCGTCTGGTTCAAGACTTTAAAGCTTACAATGCGTTGCTACGTGTACGCAATGCATAGCAAGTCTAGACTGAGGGAGAGAGAGTGAAAGACACACGCAGAAAGACAGAGAGAGCGAATGGGAAATTAATGAAAAGAATGGCATTATTTTTCACTCACATTCATTATGTTTTTATTCTATTGTATTGATCTGTATAGAGCACAAGTTAACACCGCTGTTGTAGACCACATAAATTATAGGAGCACAGTACGGGCCATGCACAACATAGTTTGAACTCCAGTTAAAATCCTATTGACATTAAAAAAACAAAAAAAATCTGCATTTTGGGCTTTGCAGAGTAATATAAATGAACCCTAGCCGTAACAGTTCATTTCAGAATTATAGTTAGTATATTACTTACTATAATTTGTAGAAACAGCAGGGTAAAAACAACACACAAAAAATAAACACTAGGTCTACATGAGCAAACCACTGGTCATTACGGTTTTACATCTGTGCATGTGTATGTGTGCCTTTGCATGCATGTGCAAGTCCGGCAGACAAGTGTGCTTTTGAGAACAAGCCACGTTTAATATGTTTAGTGTTGAAAGGTTTAGAGATCTAAGGTCTTCACTAAACAATCAGCCACCTGGAACCTAAAAAGACAGACAATTAATGTGTGAGGTTGGCAGCAAATTGGTCTTACAGGACTATAAATGTCTTCCACCCACTTAGAAAAACTATTTTCCTGCTTATTAAATGAGCTTCAATATCCCCCCATCCCCCTTCACTGTTAACCGTCCTCCTCTTGCAGAGATGAGATTAAGAGTAAATGAATTGAGGGAGATGACCATGCAAATCTCTAGTAATGATGTGTCAGGAGAGTGCATGCATGCTGTGTGGCGTGCGTTCGTTCGTGTGTGAACGTGAACCCTATGTGACATGTGTGAATGACTCGTAAGAATCTCTGCCACGCCCCTCATAATCACTCTACACATCTTCATTTGTTTCTGTTCTGATTTCTATTAAGCTTTCTATTTCTATAATTTCTATGTTTCTTAAATGTTGTCGTATGATGGTATCACACGCCGGATATTGCTGATATTGCTGTTCAAGCCAGGTGACCTAAGTGCAGAGGATCATGAGTCAGCTCTTGTTAGGGGAGAGGAAAGCAAAAGAGCATCATAGAATGTTAACCAGGTTTCATGCTCTTGTCCTTTTATGACACACTGTTATATCTCTTACTTACCAGGCACTCTGCAGTAAATGCAAGACCTGTTTCTTGGCTGAGCACACATTTAGTGTTAGTTTAACTCTGAGAGTGAAACTAAAGATAGATCTGTAAGGGTTCATGTTTGCACTCTTGCAATGGCAAAATGTACACATGATTTTGCAGTGCATTTTTCTTGTCCAACATGTCAAAAGTTTGGAAATTGTTGTTAGGCAGCCAGTGTTACCACTGTTAGTAATTTATACATTGCTGTTACTCTTGTATAATGCCAACATCTTGTTATTGTCCTACGTCAGTCTCACATCAAATTGTGGCTGTGAGACCCTAATCCGTGACTTCATCACCCTCCCGTCTCAACTACTGCAATGGAGTCCTGTCCAGGGTACCTATTAAAGCCCTGTACAGGCTCCTGTATGTGGAGAGCACAGCTGCCAGGGTTCACACCCACCCCAAACCCTGGCAGCACATCAGCCCCACTCCACCCCTCATCCACCTACACTGGCTTCCAGTTAAATTCCACATCACATACAAACACCTACTCCTCACCTGTAAATCTCCTCATGCCCTTGCCCCCAGCACTTGTCTGATCTCCTCCATTCAATTCAATTCAATTCAATTTTATTAAAGTGTCAAATCACAACAAGTTGTCTCAAGACACTTTACATGTAGAGAAAAGAGACCCGACATCCCACCCTGAGCAAGCAATTTTGCGACAGTGGCAATGAAAAAGCGCTTAACTGGAAGAAACGTCAGGCAGACCCTAGGCTATAGGGTGGCGGCCTTCTGCCTCAACCGTGTCGGGGGAAAGAAGAGAGAGAGAGGGAGAGACAGAAAGAGATACAGTGCAAGTAGTAACAATAACAATAGTAGCACATATAATAGTGTAGGATAGTATATGATAATATAATATAGTACAGCAATAATGTGTATGCAGTATATAATGGTATAATATAAGAATGTTAAGATAATATACAGTATAGTGTAGTGGTATAGTGTAGTGTCCTCCATCAACACCCGAACAGAATCCTCAGATACGGGTCTCCACTCCTGCACCAGCTTGCAGTTGCAATCTTTTGGCGACAGAGCTTTCAGTGTGTCAGTCCCCACCCTCTGGAACTCTCTCCTGACAGAGATTCGAAATGACAACCTTGTGACAACCAGAACCAATTCATGCATGTCCTACATACTGCAGTAAAGTGATTCTGAGCGATGAGTTCTGATCAGGTGAATACGTACAGCATGTGCTGGAATGTTTTCTTCTACTAAAGACTCTTGAATAGAGACAGCTGTGTGTCGAAGAGCATTAATTGTCATGGTGCAGAAAACAACAACCCACAATGGACTAAGACTTCTTCCTAAAATAAGAAAACTGTTTGACCACCTCCTATGCCGTCACAGCCTTGTTAGTATTTTTTTAATTGTTTAAATATTTATAAAACCCAGACTTAACCACTTTCACTCTCACTAAAAAATAAAAAATAAAAAAATAAAAACACATCGCATTGTGACATGTTGTGAGCTTGTACATTGGCTATTTTTGTTAATTTTGTGTGACACCATAGTATGACGAAGTAGGGCATTAATTTACAAAAAAACATAAAGATTTGAAATATGGAGATAAGGTTTCTGCCTGACAGCAACGATATCTATTGGAGCTGGCAAAAATATTATATATCTCTATTGGCTGTGGCCTGTGGTTGTCGTGTTCAGTGTGATAGATGAAGTACATGTGAAGGCTTTGGTCAAATGGGGTTCTATAGCTAAGTATGGACCACTTATGATCAACCTGTCCAAAACATGCTGCTGCCACTTTTACCCAATACCCCAGTACTACAGTAAGCAAGAGGAAAATCTCAATCAGTTTCACACACACACACACACACACACACACACACACACACACACACACACACACACACACACACACACACACACACACACACACACACACACACACACACACACACACA